>NC_052351.1:60050343-60212462 GCF_009727055.1 Benincasa hispida
CGGTTTATAGAGGTTTAGGCATAGGCTTTCATGGCACTATCGCATATACATCGCATGCGTCCTAGAATTTAGGCTCAAGTGTGTGTAGCATGATCGCATTAGCTTGCTTGGCTGAGGTTGCCCTTACGGTCAAAGCTCAGTATTGCAATGAAGACATCCTCACATTTTATCTATTTTTCATGCATTTACTATGCGTCAACAGTTGTTTGGTGTCTCTACCTTCATTCAACTTCTCATTGCGTTGTCTGTTAATTAGGAGTAGGAGTAATGTAGCTTAATAACCCTCCATCATTCTTTTAGTCAACCATCCATACACAATTACTGCATACATCTAGCTACAAGTCCCTAAGTTCGACCTCTGATCACCCGAGAAACTTGCGTTTCACATTATACTTGGCATTAGCACAAGAAACTTGTGATAGAATGCACGGGTTTATCGCATACATTCGTTAACGCATAGTTCATTGCCAATGCATTGACCTCCGACGCATTGATAATCAATGCATGCATTAAGAACATGCATCGTATATTGCGTCACGTAATTTTAGGTCGTCAAGTAATTGATAATAACTAATTTCTCGTCATCATTTGTACACGATGACTCTTATGCGCTAAACGATGAATGATATATTCCATCGTTTAAGCTTGATCGTTGTACATGATGAAAGCCAATTACTAAGCGATAAATAGAGAGATTTTTTACTTTGCCACTTCTTATTCTTCACATTGTTTGGAAAGGGGCAGCATGCCCGATTTATACATTGTTCCTATTTTAGGGATTTAAATAATTAAAAAATTAGTATACTAAACAACTAATGAAATGAGGACACATGGTCCAGTACATGAAGAAAGAATATTTGTTTGTTATCACAATCCTAATAGAAATTTGGAGCACTAAAAGGAAAATTCTTCATGACTCTCCATAGTGACATGGCAACCTTCAACCGATGTGTCTTCTTGACTCCTCGTTAGTCGCTGATGTGGTATTTTCTTTAACAATCTAGACTTCTCTTTAATTTGGCCAATAATGCAAACAACCCACTTGCTTCAACATCAAAACTTCAACCCAAAGTGATGCGCTTCATCGCCATTCTTTGTTGCATCACCTGTGTGCGACGACGTAAGAACTGATTTGCCGCAATTGGTGATTCTCCCCTTCATCAGTGAACTACGACCCTTGACGGTAAACCCACCTCACGTGCTCTTGCCGCATGAGCGTGATAGCCGCATACTACCGTATCCTACTTCTGGACGCATGCAATATCCTATCTGTAGGGTGCATACGCTGTGTAATAGCAAACGAAGCTTATCTCTAAGTTCCTCATTCTTGCTTATGTGTTCCAATCCGCTTTCTCGAGTCTTAGATTAGGGTCTTAGACTACTCTTTGAAGTATACCAAAATGATGAATGATACGCTCATAAGACAAGGTAACCACATAAACATGGCTGACATAAGATTATTCATATCTTTAGTTAATACTTGCTTACATTGCTTAATGAGACCAACCACTTACCCTCTCGGGCAGTTAGTTGTTTCTGACTTTACTCATAGACAAGCATTGCGTCCGCCTATAGATAGGCGTTGCTATAGCTTCACACTAAGCAAATAAGGTTTTCTCACAACACTCACGCAACGTACATCTCCCGGTGGTTTGCTACATGCTTCATATATCTAATCCATATGACAAAGTATGTGATACTCTAGCAATCTCACTAAGTGATGCAATGAAAGTTAAGGATGCTAAGTAAAGAAAGATGGAGATGGAATCGAAGGAAACACAGAGATGCATTGAACAAATAATGTATTAATTCCTTAATCCTAAAATGTAATACAATACAATATAAGAAAAGGAGAGAAAATGAAATGACGAGCTAGAAGAAATGACTTGCTTCCATTGGATGTGTGTTAAGGCTGCCGGTGGTGCCATGGAAGGGCAGTGGAGCTGACTCTTTCGCGATCTTACTTTGGTCAAAGGCTCTGGTCGTCACTCAGAATGGAGGAAGGAGATGAAGAACTCTCAAGCTTTTTCTCACGCATTTGTCTACATCACAAGGATCCGCCTGAAGGCGAACCTCAGGCGAAAACCTTGGATTTAAACCTTGGGTGAAAACCCTGGATGATTTGAACTTCTGCTCATCGGCTTCTATATATAGAGCTTGGATCGAGACAACATTAATGGACTGCTCTGATTCTGACATTCGCGGCGTGTTAGTCCTTTCTGAATCTCTGCTGCTAATGACGTGGTAGGTGAAATGTCAACATCATCTTTTGATTTTCCCGAGAGATGCGTTGATACATTCATTCTACCAACCTTGCATTGATCCCTTTATTATGCGTTATCGTGTAACTGCAATCGTGCATTGACCAAATTCATTTAATACCGCAACTTCTACACGAAGACCGCAATCGCTTGACCGCAATACGACTGATTACCGCAACACCCATGCATTGATGGTATGCATTTATCTTGGCGATGGAGAGTTTCTCCGCATGCGGTCGTTTATGTAGTAGTTCGGCTTCCGCATTTGCGTCCACTTCCTGCGTTAGCTATAAAAATAGACAATTGAACACATAATGACGCATAATAATGGGTTAGCTGAGATTCTCAATGCTGAACGTCGCAAGCTCATTTTCTCATGAAATCTTAACATAATTTCCACATATTATGCTTAACAGTTCTCATAATTCTAAATAAAAGGCCTAAGATGACATGCATTTCTGAATGTCATCACACCCCTAAACTTAGAATCATCCTTGTCCTCAAGCATGCGTTATACTCAAGAAATTTTTAACTCACCTTCTTACTTTCCTGTGTGATGACCAGCTTCTCAGAATATAATTTAATCATACCTCTAACCATCGTCGCAATGCTCTCGTCCACTTTGGTTGCTTCTTCAAAAAGATCTTTTTTAAGTTTATATCCGGCAAGCTTTTGCTCAAAAACTTTTTATTCATTCACCGCAACTTTAAGTTTTTATTTTGAGAATGCGTTCGTTCAAAACAATTCAAAACTTTGCGATTACTTATTCAAATGCAACGTTGAACTTGGTTACGCTCTTCGTTTTGGCTTGCCCCCACGACTGTCAAGCGGGCATCCAACTTCGGTTGCATTCCATATTCAACTCAACTCTTGTCTTTCTTGTTTGGCTTGCGCCGGACAGAGGAGTTGTGCTTATGCATTGATCCTGGCAACTTATTTTCGTTTTAGCTTGCCCCTACGTGTGTCATGCGGACATCCAACTATGGGTAAGTGCCTTTCACAACTTAACTCTTATCAACATGGGTTTTCCCATTGTGTTGATAATGGAGTTATTATTCAAAAAAATTCTCTTCACCTTTTTTTTTAATATAGAAATGATCGCAATGCAATGAACATAATTCTCTAAGACCGCTGCCACCCTCAAACTTAGAGGTTGGCAGCGTTCTCACCGCAAAGCTAAAAACAAAATCAACATGAATGCGGTAATAAATGTTTGAGCGAAGGTTTACACAAAATAAAACTTAAGACTTTAAAAATTTGAGGAAGTTGTTAAAAGTATAGAGTGCCTTGCGATGCTTAGTTGGAGTTCTCAGAAGACGCGGTGAATTATACGTACCATCATAGAAACATCGCAAAGGAGCGCAATCGGGGAAAAAAGAATTTCAAAAGGATAATACATAAAAGATAACAAGAAATAACCTTAGGCGGAATAATGCATGCGATCATGCGTTGGAATTCACGCGATCGAAGCCATGCGTTGAAGAATGGAGGGAATTCTTCCATTGTACCGCGCATCGAGGAAACTTATTGTCGCACCTACAAGGAGAAAACGCACCACAACCAAGGAAGCAGTCACATATCTAAAATAACAATAAAAATAAACTAAATTAGGAAAGCAAGATAAAGATAGAGTAGAAGACGTCCCTGGAAAAATTGGTGTGTTGTCATCACAGTCTTCCATGCAGGAAATTTCTCTCAACTGCTTGGGTCAAGATGCCTTGACCATTGGAACTTCCGGCAATTGTTGGGCCCATGTAGCCATCATGTGCTTAGAATTACCTTCAGCTCATGCGACTGATTACCCTTCTACCTTGGGGTCAATACTATTTTTCGGCGCATCGCCTGTATTTCAATATTGGTTACAACTTGGTTGCACAAGCTGCAATACTCCTAAGATAAAAAGCTTTCCTGTAGAGACACAAAACTCAACAAACAATTATTTGTCGAATCCCCTGCAACGGTGCCAAAAACATGATTACGAGAAAATTAGTTATCAATTACTTGATGACTAAAATTACGTGGACGCAATATGCGATGCATGTCCTAATATATGCGTTGATTATTATGCGTCGGAGGTCATGCGTTGGAGTGAACTATGCGTTAACGAATGTATGCGATGACCGTGCATTCCTGTCACAAGTTTTCTTGCGCTCACGCCAAGTATAACATGAATGCAAGTTTCATGAGTGATCCGAGGTCGAACTCAGGTACTTGTACCTACACGTATGTGGTAATGTGTATGCAGTGGTTGAATAAAAGAATGATGGAGGGGTTGTTAAGCTAACACTACTCCTACTCCTAACTAACAAAAAACGTAATGAGAAGTATGAATGAAAGATAGAGACACAGTAACTGTTGACGCGTAGTAAATGCATGAAAAAATAGATAAAATGTGAGGATGTCTTCACTGCAATACTGAGCTTGACCGCAAGGGCAACCTCAACCAACGCAAGCTATGCGATCATGCTACACACACTTGAGCCTAATTATAGGACGCATGCGATGTATATGCGATAGTGCCGAGAATCCTATGCCTAAACCTCTATAACCTGCTCACGTGCTCTTGCCGCATGAGCGTGATAGCAGCATACCATTGTATCCTACTTCTGGATGCATGCAATATTCTATCCGTAGGGTGCATATGCTGTGTAATAGCAAACAGAGCTTATCTCTAAGTTCCCCATTCTTGCTTATGCGTTCCAATCTGCTTTCTCGAGTCTTAGATTAGGGTCTTAGACTACTCTTTCAAGTATGCCTAAATGATGAATGATACGCTCATAAGACAAGGTAACCATTTAAACTTGGCTGACGTAAGATTATTCATATCTCTAGTTAATACTTGCTTACATTGCTTAATGAGACAAAACACTTACCCTCCTGGGCAGTTAGTTGTTGCTGACTTTACTCATAGACAAGCGTTGCGTCTGCCTATAGACAGGCATTGCTATAGCTTTACACTAAGAAAATAAGGTTTTCTCAAAACACTCACGCAACGCACACCTCCCGGTGGTTTGCTACATGCTTCATATCTCTAATCCACATGACAAAGTATGCGATAATCTAGCAATCTCACTAAGTGATGCAATGAAAGTTAAGGATGCTAAGTAAAGAAATATTGAGATGGAATCGAAGGAAACACAGAGATGCATTGAAGACATAATGTATTAATTCCTTAGTTCCAAAATATAATAAAATACAATATAAGAAAATGAGAGAAAATGAAATGATGAGCTGGAAGCAATGACTTACTTCCAGTGGATGTGTGTCAAGGCTACCGGTGGTGCCATGGAAGGGCGGTGGAACTGACTCTCTCGAGGTCTAACTCTAGTCGAAGGCTCCGATCGTCACTCCGAATGGAGGAAGGAGATGAAGAACTCTCAAGCTTCTTCTCACGCATTTGTCTGGATCACAAGGATTCGCCCTAAGGCGAACCTCAGGCAAAAACTTCGGATTTAGACCCTGGGCGAAAACCCTGGATGATTTGAACTTCTACTCATCGGCTTCTATATATAGAGCTTGGATCGTTAACAACATTAATGGACTGCTCTGATTCTGACATTCGCGGGATGTTAGTCCTTTTTGAATCTCTGCTGCTAACAGCGTGGTAGGTGAAATGCCAACATCATCTTTTGGTTTTCCCGAGAGATGCGTTGATGCGTTCATTCCACCAACCTTGCGTTGATCCCTCTATTATGCGTTATCGTGTAACTGCAATCGTGTAGTGACCATATTCGCTTAATACTGTAACTTCTACACGATGACCGCAATCGCTTGACGATCGCAACTCCTATGCGATGAACGCATGCAATTGATTATCGTAACACCGATGTGTTGATGGTATGCGTTTGCCTTTTTGATGGAGAGTTTCTCCACATGCAGTCGTCTATGCGGAAGTCTGGCTTCCGCGTTTGCGTTCACTTCCTGCGTTAGCTACAAAAATAGACAATTGAATGCATAATGACGCATAATAATGGGTTAGCCGAGATTCTCGATGTTGAACACCGCAAGCTCATTTTCTCATGAATTCCTAACATAATTGCCACATATTATGCTTAACAGTCGTTATAATTCTAAATAAAAACCTAAGATGACATGCATTTCTGCATGTCATCACACCCCTAAACTAGAATCATGCTTGTCCTCAAGCATGCGTTATACCCTTGAAATTCCTAACTCACCTTCTTTCTTTCCTATGCGATGACCAGCTTCTCAGAATATAATTTATTCATACCTCTAACCATCGTCTCAATGCTCTCTTCCACTTTGGTTGCTTCTTCAAAAAGATCTTTTCTAAGTTTATATTCGGAAAGCTTTTATTCATAAAAAATTTTATTCATTCATTGCAACTTTGTGTTTTGCTTTTTAGAATGCATTCGTTCAAAACAATTCAAAATTTTGCAATTACTTATTCAAATGTGGCATTGAACCTGGTTACGCTCTTCGTTTTCGCTTACCTCTACGTGTGTCATGCAGGCATCCATATTCAACTCAACTTTTGTCTTGCTTGATTTGACTTGCACCGGACAGAGGAGTTGCGCTAATGCGTTAATCCTGGTGACTTACTTTCGTTTTGGCTTGCCCTCACGTGTGTCATGCAGACATCTAACTACGGGTAAGTGCCTTTCACAACTTAACTCTTATCAGCATGGGTTTTCCCATTGCGTTGACAGCGTAGTTATTATTCTAAAAAATTCTCTTCACCTTTTTTTTTTAGAATAATAACTCCATTATGTTCATTGTGTCTAATGTCAACGCAATGGGGAAACCCATGTTGATAAGTTCCTTTCCCCATTGCGTTGACAGTGTCCTCCTATTTTCATTGTGTCCACTTCGTCAGTAGCCTAAACTTGAGAAGCAAACTCTCAAGCCTCAGAAGAAGCTTCGAGCTTCACCTGTGTGAAGTCCTTGAACCCACTGTATGAAGCTTGGGTTACAGCAGATCAACTCTTGTTAGGGTGGTTATACAACTCAATAACTCCTGAAGTTGCTTTACATCTGATGGGGTACGGGAGTGCTAAGAGTCGATGCGATGCCATACACTCGTTGCTTGGAGTTCAGTCAAGGGCAAAAGATAACTATCTTGGCTAAGTTTTCCAACAGACACGCAAAGGTAATATGTCAATGTCTAAATATTTGAAACTTATGAAGCTTCACTCTGATAATCTAGCTCAAGCTGGTAGCCAAGTATCTACACGTAACCTAGTGTCTCAGGTACTCCTTGGACTCGATGAGGAGTACAATATAGTGGTGGTCATTAATCAAAGCAAGCCAGAGATATCTTAGTTAGATAGGCAATCTGAACTACTGTCATTCGAGAAGAGGTTGGAACATCAGAACACTTCAAAAGCCACTACAGCGTTTGCTCATAATGCCTCAGCTAATATTGCTTACAATTGGAACAACTCTTCATACAAGGCCCCTAGACAAAGCAACACACAAGAAGGTAACAAGCAACAATTTAATGGATCTAGAGGAAACACAGTAGAGGAAATAGAGGAAGAGGTCAAGGCAGAGGAAATAGGCCTACATGTCAGGTTTGCTCCAAGTATGGACATGTTGCAGATGTGTGCTACCAGAGATACAACCGAGAGTTTGTCCCAAATCAAAATAGTGGTAAAGGAAACACTCAGAATCAAGGGAACCATGGGGCAAATCCCTCAGTATTTGTCACCTCAAAGAACCTGAATCCTTTTCTTCAAGCAGAATCAGCAGGGGACTTTAATTGGTATGCAGATAGTGGAGCAACCAACCATGTGACAGCAGATCCCAACAATATAGCAAATCCTTCTGAGTACATAGGCAACGAACAAATTATAGTAGGAAATGGACAATAGTTAGATATATCCTCAATATGTTTCTATTGAGTTCTATAATGATTGTTGTGTTGTTAAGGACAAATGTTCGGGACAAGTACTGGTAAAAAGAACTCTTAAAGACGGACTATATCAGTTAAATCAAGCAGAGGTGATTCCAGGTGATGTAAATATCAAAGAGGCAAGCTGTTCTCTCAATCCAATGAACAAAAATAACAATTCTACAGCCTTTGTTCTATCCAAAAGTGGAGCAAACTTAGTAAAATCAAAAGAGTTATGGCATAGGAGACTAGGTCATCCTTCTCTTTGAATTTTGGAGAATATATTGAAAACTTGTAATCTTTCTACTAAGTTGAATGAAGAGATTAAGTTTTGTGAACCTTGCTATCTTGGTAAAGCCCATCCTTACCCTTCCTTAATTCTTTGACTTATGTACAACACAAATTTGATTTAATACACTCAGATGTATAGGGTTCAGCCTCTAAAAGCTCCACTGAAGGATATAGATATTATATATCATTTATTGATTATTATAGTAGATATCTCTGGGTCTATCCTCTTAAAAAGAAGTCAGATATACTACAAGCCTTCAAACATTTCCTACAAGTTGTTCAAACACAATTTAAAACAAACATAAAGGCACTGCAGTCAGATAATGGTGGTGAATATATCAAGGTGTATCAGCTATGTAGCTCACAAGGAATTGCTTCTCAGTTTTCATGTCCGTATACATCTCAACAAAATGGAAGAGCTAAAAGAAAACATAGACACCTAGTAGAGATGGGACTAACTTTACTAAAACAAGCATCAATGCCTCTTTAGTTTTGGTGGGATGCTTTTCTAAATTCTTGTCATCTTAAATGGTCTTGCCACGCTGGTACTAAAGAACCAGTCACCTATACAATTGATGTATGGTAAACTACTCGATGTTACAAAACTAAGAGTGTTTTGTTGCGCCTTGTTTTCCATGTCTTCGAGCATACCAGTCGAACGAGTTTCAGTTTCATTCTGATAAATGTGTTTACTTGGGTCCAAGCATGGTTCACAAAGGACATCGATGTCTCAATAAAGATGGTAAAGTATTCATCTCCAGGAATGTTATCTTTAATGAATATGATTTTCCTTTCTCCTATGGCTTTCAAGTGTTTGGTCCTTCAACATACAAAAATACAGTGAATAGTGGCCTTTAAGTTCTCTCTCCCAACATAACTCCACTATTGCACAGTGCATCCATTCATTCACCACAATCTATCTCAAACCCTTATAACAGTCCCTCACCATTAAACACCTATATACCAAGTATCAATCCAGCCTATTCCACCTCCCCTATGCTTGCTGAACCTATCTTCTTTTTCCAAACATCAGATGCCTTACCTAGCAACTGTCCAGAATATATAGCCACCCAAACTCCCATGGCCAGCCCTTTCAATCAGTCACCTAGCAGCACCCTTCCGAATACCTCACATATAACCCCTGTTTCTAACACCTCTCATCCATTGCAAACTACTCATCCAATGATTATGAGAGGCAAAGCTAGCATTTTCAAACACAAAGCTTGGCTAAGCACTACTCAACGTGACTGGTCTTTGACTAAACCAACGCGGTTGTCTGATGCACTTGCTACATCTCAATGGAAGAAAGCTATGGACACCAAATTTCAAGCACTCATCAACAACCAAACTTGGCAGTTAGTTCCTCCATTGCCATCCTTCAATGTGTTGGGTAACAAATGGATTTTCAGATTAAAGAAAAATCTGGATGGGTCAATACAAAGATACAAAGAACGTCTAGTAGCCAAAAGGTTTCATCAATATCCTGGAATTGATTTCTTTGAAACATTCAGCCTGGTGGTCAAAGCATTAACTTTCAGAGTTGTTTTAAGCATTGTTGTCTCCAAAGGATGGGCCCTTCATCAGCTTGACTTCAACAATGCTTTCCTAAATGGCAAATTAATAGAAGATGTCTATATGCATCAACCACCCGGGTATGTCGACTCTAATTTCCCTAATCATGTATGTAAACTGAACAAGGCTATATATGGACTGAAACAAGCCCCTCGGGCTTGGAATAATTTACTCACCACTACTCTAATTAGCTGGGGATTCACCAACTCGAAGGCTGATACATCATTGTTTATACTTAACTCAAAAGGTTCAACTATATTGCTCCTTGTCTATGTGGATGATGTAATAAGTATAGGAAACAACAACCACTTGATCTCTCGATTAGTGGCTACTTTGGATAACATGTTTGCTTTCAAAGACCTAGGAAAGCTGAATTACTTCTTAGGTATCCAAGTTCAGTATATGGAGCATGGGTTTATATTGAATCAGTCAAAATATGTTGATGATCTGTTACAAAGGATTGGCTTCCCAGATCTGAAATCTGCAGCTTCACCTAGCAACTTAGGAAAACATCTATCTATCAATGATGAAGTTCCTCTCACTTACCCATTTTTGTACAGAAGCACATACGGAGCACTCCAACACTTCAGTCAATTCCTCAAAGCTCCCATAGATACTCACTAGCAAGCAAAAAAGAGAGTTCTTTGATACATTAGTGGCACAAAAAGCTATGGCCTACTATTTCAACCGAGTCATTCACTTGAAGTATCAGCTTATTCAGATGTAGATTGAGCAGCAAACATTGATGACAAAAAGTTAAGTCCTCAAAGAAACAAATAGCAATAGCTCGATTAAGTACTGAGTCAAAGTATCGAGCCCTTGTCTACATGGCTTCATAAATTGTTTGGCTTTAACAACTACTAAGTGAAATCCAACAGTCCCATTTAGCCAAACCAATAATTTGGTGTGACAATGTGAGTGCAGGGGCCTAGCCAACAACCTGGTCTTTCATGCTCGGACCAAACACATTAAAATCGATGTTCACTTTGTCAAATATAGTTCTTAAAGGGAAACTTGAAATCCGATATGTTCCTTCATTGGATCAGCTAGCTGACTGCCTCACAAAACCATTGACACACTCTCAATTCTTTAACTTTAGGTCCAAACTTGTGATAGTTGAACTCCTCAAAAGATTGAGGGGGGATGTTAGAGAAAATGCCACATCAGCGATTAATGAGGAGTCAAGAAGACACATCAGTTGAAGGTTGCTATGTCACTATGGAGAGTCATGAAGAATTATTCCTTTTAGTGCTCCAAATTTTTGTTAGGATTGGTGATAACAAACAAATATTCTTTCTTCATGTACTGGACCATGTGTCCTTATTTCATTAGTTGTTTAGTATAAAATTTTTTAATTCTTTAAATCCTTAAAATAGGGAATAGTATATAAGTCAGGCATGCTACTCCCTTTCCAAAAAATGTGAAGAATACAAAAAGGCAAAGTTAAAAATCTTCCTGTCTATCGCTTAGTAATTTGGCTTCATCGTGTTCAATAATCAGCTAAACGATTGAATATATCATTCATCGTTTAGCATTTAGAGTCCATCATGTACAACGAAAGGGTAGACGATAGCCTCCATCACGTAGCGCTCAAATCCTATAATATACTAAAAAAGGTAAACGATAGTTCCTATCATATAGCGTCAGCATCCTATTGTATACAACGATAAGGTAAACGATATCACACTTCACTATCGATAGTCTTCGAGGCTCCATCGTTTAGTACGACAAGGTAAACGTTAAGGTTTATCTTACATTGTTTAACCACCGAACTCAATTGTACACAACGAAGAGGTAAACGATACCATTTCCATCTCTTTATTTTTCTAACTTAGAGGGGGTGGCTATTACACGATGGAGAGAGGGAGAAGATGAATGGTGACTAGTGTTTTTTTTTTTTTTTTAAAAAAAAAAAACTTTTCCCCTCTTCTTTTTCTTTTAGAAAGAAAAATTAAAAATAAAGAAACTTCAGGATTCTTAAATAAGTGTCAAATGTCTCCCTTTTTCTCAACGTAACTTATCTTTTCCAAAGATGGAACCAAAATAAGGTTTAGAAGATTTACGCAAATTCTAACATTAAATTCTGAAATCTTGAAAATAAAGGTTTTAACTAAGAAGTCTCCTTTTCCAACATTTTGAGAAATATAGATAACTTAAGCATTTATTAAAATTCTAATTTTTCAAATTAGAATTGACAATTGAGAAGTCTAATTAATTTAAGATTAATGGACTGAAAGAGATCTAAAAATATAATTTATTCTAAATCAACCTTGACTTTATAATACGGGGCGTTACAGACTAGGTGATGAGAACCCTTTAATTCAATTAAAAGAAAATAGCAAAAGAGGATGGTCGACCTCGACCATCCCTAAAATCTTTCTATGCCTGACTTGTTATCCTCTTCTCGCAATGTTGTGTAATAACATTCTTACAACATCTTCTGCTCCCCTTTGATCACCATTATTCCCTTTGCATTTGGAAACTTCATGGCTTGATGATAAGTTGAAGGAGTTGTCTTTAATTTATGCAATGTCGGTCTTCCCAAGACTGTATTGTATATAGATGAACAGTCTATGACTAGAAAATTCACTATTTTTGTGATAGCCCTTAGCTCTTCCCCAAAAGTCACTTGTAGCTCTATTACACCTTCTACATGCACTTTCTCTCCTCCAAACCCAACCAGAGATCACAAAATTTACAGAACAAAACAATTATGCATTAAATAATTCAAAATTACAGCATGTTAGGAAGGAATTAGGAAAGAAAACAGACTTATCCTTGAAGAACAATTTCTTCTCGAATTTCCTCGATCTACGAACATAAACATTTCGATCTCCAAAAATGAAAAACCTAAATGGCACCACCACTTGAGAACCTTATGCATTCTCTTGGGAATGAGAATTCAAGTAATAGTTATGGATTTTGCTTGAATTCAAGAGAGGGAGGAGAGAATGAGAGGAGGAAGAAGAACTTTTCTTCATTAAGATCTTTTTTAAAAAAAAAACTTCAAAGAGACAGAATCTGTCTCCACCACCCCCACACATATGCTTAGATAGAATTGAGGGGAGGGAGTTGTCCCTTTAAATAAATTAATTTAATTTAATTTAATTTAATTAATAATTATATATATATATACTATGTGTTATATCAAATATAACACATAATTTATAGTTTTTATATTGTATCAAATACAATATAATCTATAGCTTTATTTCTCTCAATTACTTATGATATTTAATATAAATCACATTTATACTAAATTCAATTATTTGAATTTCATCCATATAATTAGTATTTGAATCATATCCAAATATTTAATTTCTCTAAAAATAAACTTAATATTATAACATATCTAATACATTATATTAATTATATCATATATAATTAATTTTCTCAATTAATTTGAACAATTCGAACTAATCCAAAATTAATTCTCAATAATTCATGTTGAGCTACAGTGGGACCTTATGAACTTATAGATCGAAGATCCAATAGCATTTGGACAATTAATTAAACTTTTAAATTAAATTATCCAACATCCACTAACTGCTGGTCACTCCACTAAAGATCGACAGTTGCACTCTTCGCACTATAGATATATTTATGTGTCCATTGGATATAACCAGTCAACAGTGTGATGACCTTTCACAAATTGCTCATAAGTACGGTTAGGCCAAAATCAATGTTTTTCCCCTGTAGTTATATCTAACTTCTTAGGTACCACTGATCCCTCTAATAACCCATAAGTCATAGTTCAACTATGACTAAGTTCCTCTCCGGTCGAGAGATGGTGTGGCCACAATATTCAAGCCCCGGAATCAGCCCTTAGGGGAACAATTTATATACTTACCCTGACATCAGGGAATGAGTGAATTCCATCTTGTGTAGCTATCCTAGCTTCCTAATCAGACGAATCCCTAAAATGGTATGCATATTGAGTTGAAAATTTGACCATGCTCACCCATACAAATCAAAGGACCGCCTTCATATGAAGGAGTTCACAACTCACTTAGGGTTCAGGTCATGTCACCTATGGTTATCCTGATGAAATGTAAATCTCTATTATTTACGGTGTTATATAATGAGAGTAGTCATTTTGTGGTTCGGTCTTATACAAACTCTTTGTATAAGATACCCTCGCTCACATGTCTCCACATGAATGATCAGGATCAAATCATTTCTAGCACTTTACAACACTTGTAACATTTAGAAGGCGGGTGGTATGCATAGTGTTACAAGGATAAGGTACCTATTCATCTACTACAAACTGTTTAGGTTGTCATTTAAACATGATCCACCTGTATGTCTCTACATACATGTTTAAATTACAAAATAACCTAGGATCTTAGTTTATTGGATTAAGTGTATGCTCATAAAATAACAATTATTTTATTAATAACAATTTGTTTATACAATGTTTACAAACTATGAGAATACAAGAGATTTAGGATACCAGTCCCAACATTAAGCTCTCTTAATGTACAAATATCTTATGCACCATTACATTTGCAATCATCCAGGTAATGACAAGGGCATCATTGTGAGGTTGGTGGAGAATTTGAGCCTTCATCTCAGTGAATTCCAATTTTACATCTAGGTCCTTGCTAATCACTAAGTACATTCCTAGCTCATCTAGTTCATTCACAGCTTGTCATTTATTTGCTTATCGCTTTCTACTTGAATCTTCTCCTGTCGTTCCTCCAATTTTGGTTCAAATTTCTCTTGGTGGAAAATCCCTTTGCCTTGGAAATTGATTTTCCCTGGTCTGCTATCTACTTCAACACACTATAAGAATTTTGGATTTTAATGTTAGTTGGAAAAAGTGAAATTAGATGTATAATGTCAGTTTTATTTATTATTTTTTTTTTGTAAAAGCGGATCTATAATGTCGGTTTTAAACCGACATTAAAGACTCGCTTAATTTATCTCACTTTCTGTTTTCTCCCCATTTTTTTCATTTCCCTCTTCACTCTCCCATTGTTTTCTTTTTCCTCTCATTCTTACACATCCCTCTTCAGACCCTCTTCTTTCTCACTTCTCTCTTCCAAATCTTTGCCATTCGTTCGTCAATCGTGGGTGAAGTGTCTATTGTGGTGTAGATTTGGCCTTCATGCAGGTCTGTTCGTCGTGCAACCTACGCCACCGCACCCAGTCGCCCACGTCTCATCAGTCACCCGGATCTGCTGCTTGTTCCATCAAAGCGCCATAGTATCGCATCGTCATTCGCGTGTCTCCGTCGCGCGTGCCGCCAGGTCCGTTCTTGCCCAGCTGCCGCCAACCCACATCTGTTGTGGATCTCCGTCCATGTCGTGCTACCATCGTTCGTGGGTGGATCTCGTCTATTGCATAAAAAAAGAAAAAAGAAAAACGGTAGCAGTGGAGAAGAAGAAGGAAAAAAAAAAGAAAAGAATAAGGATGAAAGATGAAATACCATCCCAGTTACGTCGTTAAAGTTGGCTTAGGTTATTGGGTAACTTTTAGTTTATGATTTTGTTTCCAAATTAGTTTTGATATTTCTTATCGCGTTATTTGAAATATTAGATTAATGTTATCAAACTTTGTGTTTCTGTTTTCTTCATTTTGAACTCAGTCAAGATTTTGAATATGTTTCTTGAATTATCATTTTTCTTGAATGTTATACATTGTTAATCTCGCTAGTTTCGTGGGCTTTCTATATCATTGTTAAAGTTGGTGAATGTATCGAATGCTACTTGGTTGTCTCCATGTAAATGTAGAATATGGTAAATAAAATCATTGTCAATATTTTATATATAGGATATTAGTTTTTACTCGATATGCTAGCTTTTGCCCATTTTTCTACATAGTCTCTACTCCCAATCTTTTGATATGAGCCATCTAACTAGATTCTTAATGTTATATCTACAGATTTTTTATAGATCTAGAAAAATGATCTAGTTTGAAGGCTTTTTTTTTTTTCCATAAGTTATTCCAAACACAATATTTCACTTGAGAGCAACTTTCAGAACCTAAAACTGAAATGTTGTATGATTTAAGATTGTACTCATACTTTTGTTATTGTGTTGTTGTTTCCAGATTGTTTCTATAGTGGACACTTTGAACAAGTGGAAGAAGAAAGAGGCAAAATGGGTATTTGGGTTTGTTTACTTCATGATTTTTGTGCTAGTTTAGTACTTCAAAACTCTCCTTGTAGGTTTCTTCAAACATTCCTCACGTAGGGTAGTGTAGGGATTTGTGGAGTCATTTTGTAATTTTTAAGAAATAGAAGTGTTATGCAGATGTTTCTATTATTGTTTCAGAACAATTTATGGACTTGAAGAAGCAACAAAATTTAATTTCGTATTAGAGAAGATCTCTTTTTCCAAATACTATAGGTCTTAAAGAACATCACTCGGAGAAGAGTAAATCTCAAGAACATCATTTTGATGTTTATGAGAAATGCAAGAAGAGAGAGGTATTTTCTCTTATCTATTTATTGATTGTTGGATGTTTAGATTTTGTTATTGCTCCATAGAACTACATGATAGATTTGTGATATGTTTCCATTTGTTAGGTATTTTATTCATTGTTAGCCTTTCTTAAGTATTTATAGAAAGAGTCTAACTCCAAGGACATGAGTCTCGAAATGTATCTCGAAATTAATCTTTAGAGTTCTTGTTTCTTATTTGATAGATGGTTGTTAAGAGTTCTCCTTTCTTATGCTAACTACTTGTGTTTGTTGCCTTTTAAAATCACTTCTTTCTATAGATTTTGTGGTTTATTGCGATATTTGT
This sequence comes from Benincasa hispida, assembly GCF_009727055.1. Lineage (NCBI taxonomy): Eukaryota > Viridiplantae > Streptophyta > Magnoliopsida > Cucurbitales > Cucurbitaceae > Benincasa > Benincasa hispida. The sequence continues at coordinate 60,067,074 of NC_052351.1, forward strand.
TTGGATTGATAGAATTTTGAACTTTGTTGAGTTTTTTTATTTTGGCTTTTCTTTCCATTGATAGGAACTGAGTCCATGAATCTGGAGGTATAAGATCGAACAACCATGTGACAACTTTTGAGATTTGAAGTCAAGTGAGTAATCAGATCTGAGTTTTTGTAAATCATCGTTGTGTATGTTTGAATGTATGAAGAAACCTACAAGGAGAGCTTTTATAAATCATAGTTGTTTTTGTGACAACTTTTGAGATTTGAAGTATATTGTGAGCTAAATTTGCCTATTGATGTATATGTTCTTGAATATTCATTCTTTGGGAATTCTGATAGTTCTGTTGAGGATAAGTGGTTGTGGAATATTATTAGGAGTGTGTTTCTTTAAATAGGTTCAAGGTAAATTTAATTTTTTGTTTTGTTGTGGTAGCATCATTATGCTGCCGAAATTTTTTATCGCCTTCGTAGCTCATATCTAGGTAACCAAGCTTCTCTTCTTCCAGATCTTGAAAAAGAAGATTCTCTCATTTATTCAACTATTGAGTTTTCTTGTTTTGCAAGTGCAACAAAGGAGTGAAGATTTGGTATCGCAACCTCTTTATACTTTTTCTTGGGAAACTCTAGATCCAACACATTCACTATAAGAATTTTGCCTTGAGTGTACCATTTATGCATATTCCCAATAAACACGGTTAGTTGAATATGAATTCTGATCACATTTTCACTTTCAATCCTTTGTCTTAAACCTTTTTTGTTTGTGATCCTTTGAACAACAACATTCAGACAAAGATGTCTATAACCAGACACTGCTGAAGTTGGGAGGTCTATTAAAAAAGAATTAGAAGGGATCCATACTTACTAAGTGGAGAGGGACAGTAAATTGGCTAAGGAAATTCTTGTAGCTGGTCAATTTTGTAATAAAATAGTAAATGAAGCTTTTCAAGAATTTGGATGATATCATGAAATGACTGGCGTTTGGTGGATTTTACAAATGTAAGTGTAAAAGTCTCAAAGTTGAGAGTTTTTTTTCATAAATAGGATATCAATCTTTCTTCCATGTGTAGAGTTTTTTTTCTATCAGGCATCGATTCTTGTTGCTTGCAAGTACTGCTCAACCTATGATGGTTAGTGTTTTGAATGGGAGTTTTACCCTACAACCCAGATGTTAAACTGTCACGTAGACACTTGGATATATGGTTTGTCGGTTTGACTAGTTTATAGTTTTGTGGTAACTTTGTGATTATGAAAGTTTTTTTTTTTTTTTTTTGTATTAACTTAAGAATTAAATATGACATGTTTTAAGCCTCAGTCACTTTGGTAATGTAAACAGGTCAAAGAGCATTATTTAATTTAAAAGGTTGGATAAAAGACAAGGTATGAGTTCCTACCCCATGTTTATACAATATAACATTTATAGTTGTGCTACTTTCAATGATGAGATAGTTAAGATAAATATGATATGTTACTTATTTGTAAATTTTGAGACTATATTATTTATTTTGGCTGCTTTCTTAGACACTTGGATGTATAATTTGTGGGTATAAAATGTTTATAGTTTCGTGGTGACTTTGTGATTTTGAAACCTTGTTTGCTTGTTTCTGCTTGTTTGATCCATTGGTCAATCTTATTTAATTCTGATATAAACTTTGGAATTCTTTTTTGTTGTGCGTTGGATTTTGACCATTATGATTTTGTACTGATTGTGTGTGTATTTTGCATATTTGGTAGGAAAAAATTGATGAAATGCAACATGATATTGCTAAGATTGGGAACTTACACAAGAAGGTAAGACAACTATCATCAGGATACGGAGATCAAATCTTATTATCATGGAAGGAATTACTGAAGATGATATCTCTAAGTCCAATTTTTTAATTCTTGGAGTTAAGACCCATAGTTTTGAATTTTGTTTTGCTAGACGTGCTTTTGGCTGTGTTCAGGTTTACGAATAGTGATGTGGTCTACCCTAGACTTTTTTTACTTTTCATATCTAATATTTATTTCTATATTTTCATATGAGGATGTACTTAAGTCTTTTTTTTTTTTTTTCCAGCAGAGGTTTGGTCATTTCCCTAATTTCCCTAATTGCGAGGGTTCAATTATGCTCCTTGTTCTGTAATTAGTTTGAATCTAATTACTATTGTTTGACCTTTATCACTGTTCTTAGCAGGTTTGTTAAACTCTTGGTTAATGAGGAGAACTAGTTTACAAAACAAAATGATGTTCAGACTTTGAAATGGTCCAATAACTACTTAGAAGGTGATGGTGTCTTTTGTAAATGTGGAGATCCAGTCTACAGAACAAGATGTCGTCTATAAGTTCTAAATTTTTTTTTTGAGGTAGTTTACTCTTATAAGTTTGCCAGCCTTCTTCATTTCTTGTTTTTAAGTAATCCCACGCAAATATGGAGCAAAAGCTAATGAATGGGTGGATTGCAGGCTTTCCCAAACATTTAATATGTTTGTGAAGATGTACAGGCTTCCCCAAGTAAAAGCTAATCTTTGCAGCCTAGTGAATTGTATATTAAGTTTGTGAAGATGTGTAACATTGAAGAATAGATGACATATTTTCCTGATGTGTAACATTCTTTAATATATTTTTATAAGTTTTTATTATATGTTGTTTACCCATTTTCTCTGCTTGTAGGAAGTCATACTTTCGATTTGGATCAAATTTGTGGTGGATAGTGGAGAGAACAAAACGAAGGAGCAATTGAAATACTATTTGGAAAACACTATATAATGACAACAAATGTGTGTGCACTTTTGTTTTTTTTTTTTTTTTTTTTTTTTTTTTTTTTTTTTGTTGGGAAGGCGGGGCGTTAGTTTAAAAATAAGTTCCCACTCTTGTTAGGATCAAAATTTTAATTTTGCTATGTAACGCTTATGAGCTTTGGTAATTTGTTGATTATCTTGGTTTTAGAGTTAAATTATCATCTCCAATTCCTCTTTTGTAACTTATTATGGATTTGTGAAAGCAATTAAGAATTTATTTTGTGCATGTACAGGTTGATTACCTTGGTTTTAGGAACATGTTGTTTTTAACTTTGTGACCGACATTAAAAATAGATTGGACAATAATTATATCAAATACACGGAGAATAATTGAAAAAAATTGACAATAATTTTGGGCTTTAATGTCGGTTTAAAACCGATATTAAAGGACTTTAATTTCAATTGACAACCAACATTAAAGATAGTGTTATTAACACCCTTTAATGTCAATTGTCTTTAATGTCGGTTTTAAACCGACATTATACACCCTCTTCAATGTCGGTTTAAAACCGACATTAAAGGGCTTTAATAACACTATCTTTAATGTCGGTTGTCAACTGACTTAAAGCCCTTTAATGTCGATTTTAAACTGACATTAAAGTCCAAAATTCGTGTAGTAGGGTAGAACATACTTTTTCAAAAAAACCGTTCTTAATTGGAGTTTCAATCTCATCTTTAAGTTGTATGTTCTCTCTGTTAAGATGCCCATGATCATCATGCATGGTAGAGAATATTTTTTTCTCTCTCTCCTGTGTGGCCCTACACTCATATCTTTTATTCTCTTAATAAGTTCATATAACGTATTTCCATAAGTTTCTCTTCCGGTTCTGCTACAGTCGACGTATGCTATTCCAATTTACAGGCGGGTGAGAATTGTGTTGAATTTATCTCGTCCAAACGTCACTTTGTGAATTTTTGCCTCTCTATTCTTCTATCACAAACTCGATCTCCTGGCCTAGGTGACCTTCTTTCTTAATCTCCCTCGACCCCTTTTGGTTGGAGCAACTCTTTTGCACATGTATTTCCAGACTCATGTGATGAGCTCAATGTGAGATGCTATCTTTCTTTTTCTTAACAATCTCAGAAACCTTCTGTCACTTTAACCATTCGCCATTGCCATCAATGCTTCCTCATCCCTACCTAGAATGCCTTACTTTTGAAGCTGCTATATATTCCCCAAATGTTCCTCTTGACTTTTGTTTTATTATTGACAGATGGGTTGTTGGTTTCCTTTGATCATGCTATCTCACGAATTGAGTCACATATGCTCGTGCTAAATCCCTGAACGAACCTATTTATCTCCTCTTTAAGTTTCCTGAAACCATTCATTTTTTGGTCTACTTAAAGCAAAAGAGAAGGCTCGGCACCGAATAGCATCAAGAATCTTGTTAAGCTTTATCCATGATCAATACGTATCCAGATGTTCAACGGGTTCCTCTTTCCATGATATCATTTGTACCTTGGATTTCTATAGAAGTTTCGCATCTATGATCTTGTCAATGAACAGTGGGTCAACTTGATCGACCAGGGCTTCTAGGTCAAATCCATCTTCTACTCTGACTTCTGCATGTTCCCTATCTTGTTTTGTGGTTCTGCCTCACTCTTGACTTTCTGATCATCTTCTTCTGATATTGCCTGTCTGCTTCTCTTCTTGTGCAAGAAGTTATAATATGTTTCAGGGAAACTTTCCGTTTTATCTACCTCCCTCATTATTTTGGTGGGTCACCTCGGCCTCCACTCTGACCTTCTTTTCCTTTTCCTATCACCTTGTGCACCTGACTTCAACCTCCTGCATTGGCTAACGAATGTTTGGGCAGCTTCCAGTACAATTTTGGACAGCCAAAAATGTCAAAAAGTATCTACGTTGATGGCCAAAAACGAAGAATTCATTATTTTGACGGAAACTTACCTTTTTTTTCATTAAAAAGGTATTTTTTTATTCACGTTTTTGTGTGTCAACTTAAATTAATAGTAATTTTTAAGATCAAAATTTAGGTTTTATGGTCATCAATATATGTATTTTTTAAGATCAAAATTTAGGTTTTATTGATGGTCATGAGCATCAACAAAAAGGTGTGTCAACAAAAGAGTCAAATTTGTAGTAGTGTTCACACTTCCTTTTGTCCTTCTCCCACTCTTGTTCTTAAAGGTTTAGATTCTTGTCTCCTTCCTCACTATAAGAAATTAGGCTTTTTTTTTTTAAAAAAAAAAAAAAAAAAACTGTTTCCGGCATCGAAAAAACCCATTTTTTCCGACGTTTTTCTGGCATGGGAAACATAGGATGTCTCGACGTCGTTTCCTAGACCGTCAACCTAGAAAAGGTGGGAAAAAAATTTTAGACCTCTTCCATTGCTATGGTTTAGGCGTTGGGAGAAAATTCTTATATCAACGTGGGGAGAAGCATCGGGATTTTAAAAAATTTCACAAAATTTTTTTAAGGCTCTCTTAACGGTAGTTAAAAGTACCATTGGGAGAACACAACCCACTCTTCCAACGTTGTGTAAGGCATCAGGATAGGATAGGGTGATTTAAAACCCTAATTTTTACCTCATTCTTTTCTCACCTGTGCCGCCCAAACCAATTTTTTCCCTCCTTGTACAGGCTCAGAATGGCCCTACTGCTGCCGAGAACCCACGCTGTTGCCACCGGTGCTTCACACCACTATCGCTGATCCTCACAAGTCCTTGCTGTCAGTGCTTCACACCCAACATGTCCCTTTTGCCAATGCTTCAGGCCCGGTGCTTCACGAAGCTGAGGCCGCCACCTGCTAATGGACCTGACAGAAGCTGACGCTAACCACACCCCCAACCGAAGCTAATGTCGACCACCACCGTTTTCGCCCAATCTTCTCTCTTTTTTTATTCAGTTTGAGGTACATCGTCTTCTATTTTATTTTGTTTGTTTTTTTTTTATTTTGGGTTCCTCAACTTAGTACGGATTTTGTGTATGCTTAATTTACTTGTTTAGATGGTTTATTTGAGAAATATAAAATGATTGGATGAATTTGATGTGGTTTGTTACTATTTTAAGGGATTAGTTTTTGGATGGTGAATGTGGAACAAATTAGCTTGAGATTAGTTTCATATTTTTATTTATTTAGTTCTTCGTATCAAGTTGAAATTTTAGATAAGTTTTAAGATTCAATTTCATATTTATATGCTTGAAACCAATTTTAAATAAGTGTAACATGTCAATGTTATTATTTTGAATTTCATTTTTAGATACAAAATAAACCAAGTTGAAATTTTAGATAAGTTTTAGATTTTTTTTATGTTGATTAAGTTGGTTTGTTTTGTATGTTGAGTTAATTTGTTTGTTTTTTATGTTAAGTTAAATTGTTTGTTTTGGATGTTGAGTTAAATGGTTTGTTTTGGATGCTAAGTTAAATGGATTCTTTTTGTATGTTTGGTTAGTTGGTTTGTTTTTTATGTTGGTGTTAACTTGTGGTTGATTATCGTTGTAAGATAATTTAGGATTAATTTATGGTTGAATTATATTTATATTTGGAATTGTAGAATAATAAGTCTACTAGTAATATATTAAAAACTATTTCTCTTTCAAATCATTTCAAGGAAGAGAAAACTTTATAAAATTAGTTGAAATTAAAAATGATCAAATAACTCGTGTTCCTACATTAGTGAATCTTGTCCTTAAAGAAAACAACTCTTGTAATAAAACTAATAGTCAGAGAAATTGAAACTATAAATTCTAATATAACTAATTATCTAAATCATACAGGTTTTAACTTATCATATATTATGTTTGTGTTGGCTCAAAATAAATATCGTGAAAAATAGATAAAGAATGGATTAAGATTAGGGACAAGTTATCAATTGAATATGCAAAAGGAGTAGCACAATTTCTTGAAGTGCAAAACTTCATGTTAATAACTCCAAAAAAAAAAAATAAAAAAATAAATAAGATGTCTATGCAAAAAATGTATGAATGCAATGTGGGAGCCAATAGATGGAGTTGAACAATATTTATTCATTAATGGAGTAATTCCGACGTATCATCAATAGGTATATCATGAAAACCCAATTGACTTATCTAGAGGATATGAGAGTCCTACATCTCAATCGGCACATGATAATGGATTAAGTACAATAGAGATTAATGTTGTGGATGACGAAAATGAAATTTTGAATATTATAAATGAACTACAGTGTTCAATTGCCGATATAAATGAAGATAACGAGAATGAGATGCATACAAATGCCCAAGAAAGAGAAAACGATTCAAGCTTATTTGAAGATTAATAAATAAAGCATATAATCATTTGTGCCCTAGTTGTACAAAATTCTCTTCATTGATATTTTTTGTGAAGTCGATGCATTTTAAGGTTCATAACGATTGGACTAACAAGTTGTTTGACTTGTTACTTGAATTGTTAAAAGAAGCGTTTCACGTTGGAGCATCTATACCTAGTTTATTTTATGAAGCTAAAAGAAAATTACGTGACTTAGGACTAGGTTATGAGTATATTCATGCTTGTAAATACGATGCATCCTATATTGTAAAGAATTTATTGATTGGCAAGAATATCCAATATATGGTGAGTCTCGGTACAAAGTTGACAATGGAAAAAGTAAAAAGATTTCACACAAAATTTTATGACATTTTTCTTTAATACCAAGATTGAATCAAATATTTGCATCTAAACATATTGAACATAAAAATGAGATGGCATAAAGATAAAGTGTTGAAACTAATGAAGTGTTGCAATATCAAGCTGATGTTGATGGATGGAAGCATTGTGATCGTGAGTTTTCTCAGTTTGCTTCAGACTGCAAAATGTTCGTTGAGGACCAGCTTCAGTGGATTTAATCTATTCAGGAATATCAGTACTTCATATAGTATGTGGCCTGTTGTGCTTATTGCTTACAATTTTCCACCTTGGAAGTGCATGAAAGAGACTTTTTTTTTTATCTCCCTTCTTATACCCGGGGCAAAATCTCTTGGAAAAGAAATTGATATTTATTTACAATCATTGATTGAAGAGTTAATGGAGTTATGGAATGATGGTGTGCGTACTTATGATTGTGTTAGCAGCGTGAATACTTTCAACTACACACGAGCTTATTCTGGACTATTAATGACTTTCTCGGGTATGGTGACCTATATAGATGAAGTACCAAGGATAACAAGCATGCCTTATTTATAAAGAGGATATATCATCATTAAGATTAATAAGAAAACAATGTTTTGTGGGACATCAAAATTATCTTCCAAATCACAATTGGCATAGGAGTAAACAATATGATCGAAAAGTGGAACCTAGACCTCCTCCAGTATTTATGGATGAAGAAAATATATTATGATAGCTAAACTTGTTCAACTTTTTCGTGCTTAGAAAGCTTCTAGAGAAATGTGATAAAAAAACAAAAACAAAGTTCAAATTGGAATTAAAAAAGAAAAAGTATATTTTTCCAATTTCCATATTGGTTGAAACTTTTGTTGAGATATAAATTGAATATAATGCATATAAAAAAATTGTGATAATTTGGTAGGCACGTTGTGGAAAGAATAAGAATACAACTAATGATCATTATACGAAAAGAACTAGACCTGCAAAAGGTAGGGATAGTGTTGTAAAGTCATTATTAGTGACAAAGCTGTTGGGTTATATGTCCTAAAACTCATTGTAAAATTAAACATATTCTATTTACAACAAAAATTTTATTGAGATATAATCAATAGAGTTGTTATTGAATATGTAAAATTGAACTTGTAGAACCTAATTCTGGTAAACTAACGAACCTCTGGCCATAGTATGAATACTTGAACCTTATGTGGAGACATAAAAGAGGATCAAGTTTGAGTATATAGCCAAAATTGTCTATAAGTATAAAGATAGGGTTGGGTACCTTATCCTGGGGACACTATGGACTTTGTATTAGATACAAATGATGTGATCCTGAAATCGTCTATGTGGAGGCATGTGAATGGGGGCATCCTAGGCAAAATATGTTTGCATAAGATTGGATCACGAAATAGTCATTTTTTTTTTTTTTTATAATGATCGTTTACTGTTAAAACGAAATATTTCAATTTGATGACCTATGGTAATTTGATCTCAATCCTAAGGTAACTATGAACTCCTGTTTATTCGGGATTATACTTTAATATGCATAGGTGAGAGTAGCTCAACATCGTCGCACAATTATAAGCCTCCTATTTTAGGGGTAAGACTCGGTAGATAGTTAGGGACATAGTCTGCATGATGGAATTGTCTCCTAACCGTTTTAAGGTTAGCAGATAGGTTGTTTCCTTAAGTACTGTCTATAAGTTTTAGGGTTACTGACTATGGTTAAATCAAGTGGACAAAAATATATTTATAGTGAAGAGAGTGCAGCTACTGGCTTTAGTGAAGTGACCCAATAGTTAATGAATGTTCGTTAATTCAGTTAAAAGAGTTTAGCCAATTAATCTAAAATCGTTGAAACTCATCATCTTAGATCATTAGGTCCCCTACTAGCTCACAAACAGATTAAACCTTAGAATAGTGTGATAAGAAAATTTGAAACATTCAAATTCGATTTAAAGGAATTATTAATTATATGCGATATAGTTAAACGTTTAATTATTGTATTAAACGAAATTGGAGAATTGAAAAATGTTTAAATATGATTTAAATATTAAATACATGAATAATGATTCATGATTGTGGAATTGGTGGTTTAATGATTTAATATTGGATATTAAATTATTTTAATTAATTAATTAAATTGTTTTTAAAAAAATTATTTAAAATTAATTAATTTTATTTAAAATTTAAAATTTGAATTTTATGAAATGTAACGACCCAACCCCCTAGGATTCAAGTTAGACCGTTACTAAACACATGCATGCATGGAACTTAAAACGACATCCTTTTATAGTGAAATAAATGCTAAAGAAATAAGTTGAACTCAAAAGACCTTCATTAAATTTAGATATTAAAAAACACGATATGATACCCATAAATCATAAATGATAATAAATAGGTCTGAAAACAAATCTTCATAGTAAATTTCAAACAGCAAATGAAAGTTGAAAAACATGGAAAGAAATCTAAATATCATGAGCGGAAGCATAAAACTAGTCCCCAGTGGCTCGTTCAAGGATTCCTCTTGTCATTCACCAATGCGTTCTTGCCCTTACTTGAAACATAAACATGAGAAATGGTGAGTATAAAATACTCAGTAAGTAACCCCACTACTGGGGTCGGGCTAGGCATCTATGTCCTCTAGATGCCTACCTCTGGTAGAACATAAAAATTACTCTAGTTCTCATGAGACACATACATACATGCAAAAGCGGCTTCTATCCTACTGTAGTTAAGTATGCCCACTACCTCCGGTGAATCCCGAAGAAACACAATATCTGGTGAATCCCAAAGGAAACACAATATCTGGTGAATCCCGAAGGAAACACAATCTTGTGAATCATGAAGGAAACACAATATCTGGTGAATCCCGAAGGAAATACAATCTGGTGAATCCCGAAGGAAACAAATCTGGTGAATCCCGAAGAAAACATAATATCTGGTGAATCCCGAAAGAAATACAATCTGGTGAATCCTGAAGGAAACACAATACCTAGTGGGCATCTAGCTAATCAGTAAAGTCACTATCACAGTCTCAACATCACAATTATTACAATATGGTTTTATAAATACATATACACCTCAACATCATGGCTATACAGCATGCATTTATGCCTCTATATTCTCATATCAAATACACCCTCAGTGAATTAAGTATCACCTCTTACTAGCATGCAAGTCTCTACGTGCACAAATAAATCTTTCAGATTCTCATCCAAAAACATATATCGGTCATACTATACTATCGATCTATCATTTATCGTTCTATCATAATATTCATCTATCATGCTGGCATATATCTATCGTCTAGCCCGTGGGCAGTTCCAACAGTAAGATTACTTACTTTGTTATTAGGTTGAATCAAAAAGCAATTGAATCTTGTGAAATTTTTGAATCCTTAATCGAGCCAAATATTTGAGCAACTAACCCCTTTTAATCTCCATAATCTTTGAATTAAATAAAAAATTCCTGTTGAAATCACCTTAACTCTGCTTGACAGCCTGCTAGCGACCTTTTAAACTTCTTCAAACTTTCAAATTTAATCTCCAAAATCACGATTGAAATGATAATTAAACACGTTATTTATTGGGTATTCAAGATCCTCAACAAAACCATGAAAATCATTTAGATCTTATCCCAAAACTACGAACCTCACGATGGCGTTCGATAGAAGATAACGACTAGAAGAGAGGAGACCAACGACGAGCAGATCTGACGACATGAAGGTCGGAGCGACACGGTTGCAACTTACGAAGGAAAGGATGTGGACATCGGTGGTGCAGTAGCCGAAGTTCATCTAAACTAGAGAGAAAGTGAAAGTGGGGGTTTGAAAATTCCATATTTCTTTTCTTTTTAATTCTCTACCATACAAATACATAATATATATATATATATATATATATTATTTCCTTTCCTTTTCTTAAATTCCAAAACCCATATATATTCTTTCCTTTTCTTTTCTTAAATTCCAAATCCCTTATATATATATATATTTTTTTCTTTTTTTTTTCTTTTCCTTAATAAATATGTCATATTAAACTCAAATCTTTCACCTCTTCTCCAATTAATTAAATAAACCTAAAAATAAATTCACAACTTTAAATCACTTCTTTCCATAAATTCTAAATCCCAAAATTAAATTCTAACTTTCCAAATTAACTTTGAATCCAAATTTAAAAATCTTTTTAAGTACTTGGTTTAATTACTTCCAAATAAATCAATTATCTTTTCCTAATTCTTTACTTAAATTTTAGATCCAAGTTCCAAAATTAAAGAGGGTAAAAATCTTAAAACCACAATTTCCTCTTTTCCCTTTCAAATTTCACAAAAACTCAAAATTTCTTATATAAATAATTCAATTATCCCTTCCAATTAATTTAAAACTCATACTCAAAGAATCCACATTAACCAATAAAACTTCAACTGTAATAATTTGTTTCCAAATTTTAAAGATTAGGAAACTAAAACTCAGCAATTTGAGATACTTAACTTAAATTTTCCTAAAAAAAATGGTGATGTTACATTCTTCCCACATTTAGAACTTTCGTCTTCGAAAGTTCAAATCTCGAAGAGCTTTTGATACTTAATCCTTACCTCATCCTCTCGCTTTCGAGTTGCTTCATCGATCCAAGTGAATAGTATTTCAAACTTCAATTGTCCATAAAGTTCTATACCTCATTTCATATAACATCTCCAAATTTTCGAAGGAAAACCAATTGAAGTCGATCTCATATGCTCGCAACCAAGGAACTCTTAATTTAGGAAGCCAAACCAACTTAGCCTTTGACCTCAAAATATTAATTTCCTTTATCCTATCACATTCATTAAATGATTTTATTTTCCTCCCACTTATCTTCGTTAAGATCAATAAGTTAAAGGTTCTCTTTTTCAATTTTCAAGTGAAACATACTCTCTATATCGAAATAGGTGATCACTTCCAACCCTTTTATAACCTACCATTCAACTTCAATCTTCATACTTTTATTATGGTACTTTCCACAAGTTAACATTGGCTTTAAATTCCAAATTCTCTTCATCATCTTAGTATAGCTAATTAAATTTAAGCCTCTTCATCTCAATAAGACATAGGTAAAGTCAAAGTACCTTGAGATCAACAATTTGTTCCAACGACTTATTTTCTCCCATTTTATACCAATTATAATTTCAACCACCTCACCTTCCTTGACCAATTTATTTCATTTAAGTCTCTAAGGAATTCCTTATACTATTGCTTTGTGTTCCAACTAGTAATTCTTCTTCTTTTTAGATGCATTACATAAAGAACTAAAACACCATCCCTTACTCAATCCATCAACTCTGACACCATTAAATTAATTATGACCTATCAATTCTTTCGAAATCTCTTGAAATGTTTTGACCTCAATATCTAGTAATCTCTAAATAAACCACCGTCTCTTCCTCACCTCTTGCATATCTTATAAAGCAACTTAAATCTTGTACTTAGGAATGTGTGCTTTGTGACAAAATTTCTTGTAGCATCACCAATTTTTATTCCCTCAATGCAACACATAATACTATTCCTCAGCGAATTCCCAACTCGCCTACCTTATTCGATGGTTTAGACAAATATATCCTTTACTTTCTTTCACATTATAAGTTCATAACACTTCATAGTTCTACAAAATTTCAATATCTATGAACACAAAAATATGTCTGTTTCTATTAGTTCTTCCATAAATTAACTAATGCCAAATGGTCTTATTGTGATCCTTCGTTCCTTCCATAATACAAAAAGTAATAGTTATCTCATATTAACTCCTTTCAGGTCATTAAACTAGCAATGACAATCACTCATTACATAAAGCTTAGACATGAAGGCTTTCAAACACATTTTCCATAAAACATGTAATGAAGGAGCGTACCTGGCAATGATGAGGAATCTGTTCATGAGCCATAAGGCAATCTGGACTTACATAGTAAGTCAGTCTACAGAACCCAAAACAAGGGCTCTGATACCAACTGTAACGACCCGAGCCCCTAGGACTCAAGTTAGGCCGTTACTAAACACATGCATGCATGGAACTTAAAACGACATCCTTTTATAGTGAAATAAATACTAAATAAATAATTGAACTCAAAATACCTTCATTAAATTTAGATATTAAAAACAGACGATAGGGTACCCATAAATCATAAATGATAATAAATAGGTCTGAAAACAAATCTTCATAGTAAGTTTCAAACATCAAATTGAAAGCTAAAAAACATGGAAAGAAATATAAATATCATGAGCGGAAGCATAAAACTAGTCCCCAACGGCTCGTTTAAGGATTCCTCTAGTCATTCGTCAGTGTATCCTTGCCCTTACCTGAAACATAAACATGAGAAATGGTGAGTATAAAATACTTAGTAAGTAACCCCACTACTGGGGTTGGGCTAGGCATCTATGTCCTCTAGATGCCTACCTCTGGTGGAGCATAAAAATTGCTCTAGTCCTCATGGGACACATACATACATGCAAAACTGGCTATTATCCTACTGTACTTAAGGATGCCCACTACCTCTGGTGAATCCCGAAGGAAATACAATATCTGGTGAATCCCGAAGGAAACACAATCTGGTGAGTCACGAAGGAAACACAATCTGGTGAATCCCAAAGGAAACACAATATCTAGTGAATCCCAAAGGAAACCCAATCTGGTGAATCTCGAAGGAAACACATTACCTAGTGGGCATATAACTAATCAGTAAAGACACTATCACAGTCTCAACATCACAATTATTACAATATAGTTTTATAACATATATTTACATCTCAACATCATGGCTATATAGCATGCATATTTGCCACTATATCCTCATATCAAATATACACTCAGTGAATCAAGTATCACCTCTTACTAGCATGCAAGTCTCTACGTGCACAAATAAATCTTCCAGATTCTCATCAAGAACATATATCGGTCATACTATATATCCATCTATCATGTTATCGTTCTATCATAATATTCATCTATCATGCTGCCATATATCTAGTGTCTAGCTCGTAGGTAGTTCCAGTAGTAAGATTACTTACTTTGATATTAGGTTGAACCAAAAAGTAATTGAATCTTTGTGAAGTTATTGAATCCTTAATCGAGCCAAATATTTGAGCAACTAACCCCTTCTAATCTCCACAATCTTTGAATTAAATCCAAAATTCTTGTCGAAATCACCTTAACTCTGCTTGACAGCACGCTAACGACCTTTTAAACTCCTTCAAACTTTCAAATTCAACCTCCAAAATGATAATTAAACATGTTATTTATTGGGTATTCAAGATCATCAACAAAACCATGAAAATCATTTAGATCTTATCCCAAAACTACGAACCTCACGACGGCGTTCGATAGATGACAATGACTGAAAGAGAGGAGGACCAATGGCGAGCAGATCCAGCGACATGAAGGTCGAAGCGGCACGGTTGCAACTTACGGAGGAAAGGATGTGGTCGTTGGCAGTGTGGCAGCCGAAGTTCATCTAAACCAGAGAGAAATTCCGTATTTCTTTTCTTTTTAATTCTCCACCACACAAATACATATATATATATATATATATAAGGGTTTTGGAATTTAAGAAAAAAAAAGGAAAGGAAAGAATATATATGGGTTTTGGAATTTAAGAAAAGGAAAAGAAAGTATATATATATATATATATATATATTTCCTTTTAAGTCATATCAAATTCAAATCTTTCACCCCTTCTCCAATTAATTAAATAAACCTAAAAATAAATTCATCAACTTTAAATCACTGCTTCCCAAAAATTCTAAATCCCAAAATTAAATTCTAACTTTCCAAATTATCTTGAATCCAAATTTACAAATCTTTTTAAGTATTTGGTTTAATTACTTCCAAATAAACCAATTATTTTTTCCTAATTCTTTACTTAAATTTTAGATCCATGTTCCAAAATTAAATAGGGTAAGATCTTAAAACCACAATTTCTTCTTTTCCTTTCAAATTTCACAAAAACTCAAAATTTCTTATACAAATAATTTAATTATCACTTCCAATTAATTTAAAACTCATACTCAAAGAATCCACATTAACCAATAAAATTCCTCAAATGTAACAATTTATTTTCAAATTCCAAAGATTAGAAAACTAAAACCCAGCCATTTGAGATAGTTAACTTAAATTTTCCTAAAAAATTGGGGAATGTTACATGAAAATTCAAAATCAAATTTGTTTTAATTTGAAATTTGAAATTTGAAATTTAAATTAAAATTTGAAAATATTGATAAAATAAGTTAATGAGATTTAAGTGAGATTTTCCTACTTAATCAACCTACCACTCAAATTGGTTGTGATTTGGTGTCAAATTAAGGTAATTTTATTTTGCATGGTCAGATTGAATAAATGTCTTTTTTCAATATGTTGCAAATGAGGCATGTAATTGAAATAAGTGAGAAAAGAAGTTCTCTCATTCTCATGAACACACTTTCTTAATGTTTTCACCATAGAGTTCTTTGCTAACCCCTTACTCAATCCATTACACTTTCTCTCCTTTTGACCTTATCTTATTTTGGGCTTTGTCATTTTATCCGTTGTATCGTTATTTTACGTTTTCATTCCTCGATTCAAAATTGTCCATAACATTACTTCTCACTCCTAAGTTTGATTTAAAGGACGGATTACCTACTAATCGGTATATTGCACATAACATTAACCCACTCTTGTAGGGATTAGATTAGTTGGTTATATATTATTTAAAAACCAAAATCTAGAAAGAGGGACAATTTTGTCTTATGAAAACTAACAAATTCTCTTGAAATGTAGATTTAGACATTTTTTTAATGAATCTTTGTTTTAAGTATTTTTTTAAAATGCAACAATCTAAAACTAGCTATTTTTATGCTTGACTCTAACCACGATTAAGAGGCAAAAAAATCTCTTAATCAAAATTACATGATATTAAACAATCAAAATTGAACCTTTGAAAATTCAACGCTATTAGTAAAAAATCGAATAATTCAATATTATTATTGTAATAAAATGTTAGGTGTCAAGACATTCATATTCTTTGAAATTTGTGAGGTGAAATTTCTGTTCAACCCTATCAATGATGATGTAAACAAAATAATTGAATGATGAAGGGATCTTAAAATCACGTATCCATTGGTAAAGAAATCCACTTCAAATTTCACTAAATTTTTTATTATCTAATTTTATAATTTTATTATTATTATTATTATTATTATTATATATTTTTCATATCCGTGTTCCTGTTGTGCTCGTCAATTTCACAACAATCCATATATTTTTATTAGTAATTTTATCCATATGCCATTAATATTCATTTAATATGTTATAATACAAATCCCTCCCAAAAAAAAAAAAGAAAAAAAAAAAAAGAAGAAAACGGAGCTGTGTCCATTCCTTTCTATTTTCTGGAGATAGTGGCCCAAGGATTGTTAATGCTTAGATTTATATTTGAAAATTTGCCATGTTTAAATAAGGCTGTTAATGCCATATATTTCAAAACACATAATAAATACTTGTGTATAATTTATCAATAATAATAATAATAATAAATAAAGAAAAAAAACTTGGGTTTAACCCCAATTATTAAAAAATTATCTTTTTGGTGTGTAGAAGAAAAGGGTTGGTAAATAAATAAAAAAATAAATACTTGGGTATAAAATGCTAGAAAAAGGAAATCAATTTAGTTGTTGGTTCCCATCTTCTTTTATCCCGTCCCATTTCTACATTCATAACTTCATTTCTCATAAACAATATGGCCATCCAGCAACATTCACCTCTTGAGCTTGAACCATGGAATGACTTGAATGGCAAAGTGGTGATGGTGACCGGAGCCTCAGCGGGGCTCGGCCGTGAGTTCTGTCTCGATCTCGCTAGTGCTGGATGCAAAATCATTGCTGCAGCGCGCCGAACCGATAGGCTCCATTCTCTTTGCAACGAAATCAATCAAGTTGATTATTCAGTCTCGTCGTCGATATTCGGCCACGCGATCTCCCCCATGGCGGCGGTGGAGAGCCGCCGAGCCGTGGCTGTGGAGCTTGATGTTTGTGCCAATGGAAAGAGTATTGAGGAGAGCGTAAGAAAAGCTTGGGATTCTTTTGGATTCATTGACACCCTGATTAACAATGCTGGTTTAAGAGGTAAGTTATGGTTTTATCATGTTGAATTCGAGAGCATTTATATAAGATGAAGAAGGACACCCGGATTTATTATTATTATTATTTTGTAATATGTGGGATGCAAAAATCAATTGGGATAAAGATTAGGGTTAATTATAATGGGCATCTTTTTTAGGCTGATAATTAAAATGTATACTAACATTATTTTTAAGAAATTGCAAATATAAAACAATCTTTTTAGTGATGGACTCCATCACTGATAAACTTCTATCGATGATATAGTCCACTACTGATAGACTTCGAGGGTTTGATCTAAATTTTGCTATATCTACAAATTCTTGTATTGTGTTATATATATGTACTAATACTTTGAGTATGATCACTATATTATTTGTAGCTACCCCGAAGATTAAACTATTAACTTTTTGAATGGTAATTGGTGTGTCTCTATATTCATTGAATGTACTCGAATATGAAAGACGACGATTTTATTTCTTAGCGGCTATTTTTTAGAGAATGAAACAAAAGGATCAAGGGGTACACCCGAACATCTCCACTAGGTGGATACTTTCTTAGCACCCCATCATCTCCCTAAAAGATATATCATTAAGTTCAAGAGGGAGTATAAAGATAACAATGGTCAACACAGAACCTATGTGGCTAGAGGATAGTCCATTGGTCAAAGTAAGGAAAATTACACTTGAAATTTCTTAGTGGCTAGTTAGTTTGTAAGGTTATATTAATGTCTACAAATAACCGATGCTTGGGAATAACTTACACAAACCCTAAATCTCAAAAATTTAGGAGCTAAATTGATTCAAACTTCAAAGACTAAAATTCTAATTTATTTGATAGCATATAATATTTCATTTTTAAAAAAATGTCCATATAAGCATGGTGCACAATTTTTTTAAAAAAGGAAATATATCATATTGCAAGTTATTTCATTTTTAAATAAATTTAAATTTAATTAAGTATTAATTATAGTTAATTTTAATCTTTAAACTTTTAAGTTTATCTTTATTTAAAAAGAAATACGCATAAACTTAAATTTCACAGGCTCAGTTAATCATCTAAATATTCCATTAATTATTTAAATATATACTTGAAAAAGTAATCCAAAAAAAGTTAAAAAAAATAATGAAAGTTGATAGACAGATAAACCTTAACATTGAAGGAAAATTAAAAACAAAAACTTGGAGGTTAATTAAAAATCTAAAAAATAAATGAAAGAAGGAAAAAAAAAAAGAAAATGGAAAGAGAAAAAAACAACCGAAAAAAAGCGAAAGGATGGGTGAAAAGGTGCACCTAGTAGGTCATGACAACTATACCCAACTATACTCCTAAAAAAATCTTGCATTCTCGTCTCTTTTAGATACGAATATCCTCCCATTTTTTAATTTTGTTATATAGAGACGAGAATTACTTGGGTCATGTTTTCGTTTTGGTGGCTAAGTTTCAAAATGTTATATACTTATATTTCTGAGTTTTGAGTTAAACTTCCATTTGATCTCCAAGTTCAAAATGTTACTCATTTTTACTTTAAAATTTTGAATTTAGTTTTTCATTTGATCCTTAATGTTTCTTATTATTGTTGGTTGATTATATTTACATGGAGGTAAAAGAAAGTAAGAATGTGTAATATGTTGAAATCTAAGGACTAAGTAGAATATAAACTAAAACTTAAGAGTAAACATGTAACATTTTGAAAAATAAAAATCAAATAGAAACTAACCTAAAACCGTAGAAACTCGAACACGTATTTTTCTCACTATGTTATGAAAATATCATATTTCCATCACCATTTTTCTTTTCATGACATTGCTTGAAGGGAGTGTAAAGTCTCCACTTGAATTGAGTGAGGAAGAATGGGATCATACAATGAGAACAAATCTTAGAGGACAATGGTTGGTATCAAAACATATATGCATACTCATGCACAAAGCAAGTCGAGGTGGATCTATTATCAATATTTCTTCGATTAGTGGTCTCAATAGAGCAGTACAAACTGGAGCCCTAGCTTATATTACTTCAAAGGCCGCCTTAAACACTTTGACAAAGGTAAACTTTCTTATTATGTGTAGATGATTTTTTGGCTTGTAGCTTTAATTAATTATGAGATCAGTCAAGCTTTGTACATATGTGTTTGTGTATGTAGCATATATGTTAATAGTTACAAAATAACATGAGTCTATTCAACATGGGTTTAATTTTTATTTGAAAAATATATATATATTTTTTATGTCCGAAGTTTGAGTTTAGTAGCATTTTGGTCTTTCAAAGTTTTAGACGGGAGAAGAGGAGCCTGGAGAAGTTTCTCCTTTTTTTTTTTAAGAGAGAAGGAAAGAGAAAAAATTAAAAAAAATGGCAACGAGCGATGCGAGGGTTTGTTGGCACTGGTGATGTTTGTGAGGGAGAAAGACGAACAAGAAAAAAAGAGAGAGAACAAGATAAATGTACACTGGAAAGATGAATGATGAATGTAGTTTGAAATTTTAGGGATCAAAAGTCGTCTTCTTCTTCTTCTTCTTCTTTTTTTTTTTTTTTTTTTTGATAATATGTGAGTGGGGAGTCGAACTTTTGACTTGTTAATAGATTTTTGTTTTTTTGTTTTTTTGGAAAAATACATTTTTTGGTGAAGATTCTATAGTCATAAAGTTTTGAGTAGTTTGATTTTATTTTAGTTTCTATGTTTAAAAATGTTACAATTTTATCCTTAAAATTGGAAATTCATTTAAGTTTGGTTCCCTAAGTTTAAAGATTCATACATTTAACATCGATTTTACACTTAATACTCATTTTTAGTATTTTTTTTTCGTGTAATTCAAAATAATTATAAATTCATTTTGATGGTGAAAATTTAATTAATTATAATTTGTCTTAAAATTATTATTTATTGCAACAGGTTATGGCCAGGGAATTAGGTGCACACAAAATTAGAGTGAATTGCATATGTCCTGGACTATTTAAATCTGAAATTACAAAAGATCTGATGGAAAAAGATTGGATTAAAAATGTAACAAGAAGAACGATCCCGTTAAAAACACATGGAACTTCAGATCCAGCACTAACAAGAACCGTTCGATATCTTATCCATGACTCTTCTAAATATGTAACGGGTAACATCTTCATTGCTGATGCAGGCAACTCTTTACCTGGTGTCCCAATCTTCTCATCCCTTTGAATATCTTTGCTTCAAGTTCATATAATTTCTTTGTATAATCATGCCAATTGGAATTATGTATACATATTCGTGGACAATAAATAATAAGATGAATACAAAATGCAATCACTTATAATATCCTTTCTTCTACTTGTGAACTCCCTTCACGACGCAAAGCAACTCAGGCTCCTCATAAGGCTTAAGAAATCCTTCTCGATGAACAAAGTCTTAGACTCCCTCTAGGATCAAACAATCTTCGTAAATAGTAATGAGAATTAACGAAGAATACACTGCCACAAATGCAACACAGAGAACTTCACCTTCACCTCAAAGAGAAAGCTCTTACCAAATAAATACGACGCACAATATGCTCAAACAATGAATGTAGCGGCAACCCTAGCAGACGATCTTCTTGAGCATAAATAGCATAGCAGAAACAAGGAAAATAATCCCACAAAAAATCACCAGCCCATCAGAAAGGAAACTTTTTCATAAGAAATATTCTATAGAATATGATAAATAAGGAAAGAAATATTCGGCAGAATTAGCAACTGAAAAGACAAATTGTAAGACAAGATCCATTTGCGAAAAGAGAAGAGACAACTCTAGACAGCTCAAGAAAGTGAAGTCAAGAACTTAAACAAATATATTTAGCCAAACTCTCTATTTTCATAGACTCCATGAGCTCCAAATGTAATAATTTCCTAATACAATTGGAAATAGTATGGGGTACCTATTTATGAGCCTCATGAGTTTATTTACCAGCTTGACAGTCATAACAAATTGTTTCATTTGGGACTAGCAAAGATGAAAGACCAAAAATTGCATTCTTCAAAATAGCCTTTTGAATAGACTTTATACTTAAATGCCAAAAACATTTGTGCCACAAACTTGCTTCCTCTTGACGAGAGAGATGACAGACCTGCGATGTATCATTAGAGGATCATAAATAACAGTTACTGGAAGAGCATATACCTGTCATGACAAGAGCCTTGACATCATATCTGACAATACATTTGTCTTTAGAAAAACTTACATTTAGCCTTTGATCATATAATTGACTAATATTGAGAAGATTCGCTGTAAGCTCTTCAACCAACATCACATCACTGTGAGAAGGTAGACCAAGAAAATGCAGTTTTTGTTTTCCAACAATTTTTCCAGTAGCTCCATCCCCATAAGTAATATGTCCATAACTCATAGGTTTGAGGTAAAAAATGTAGCTCTTTTTACATCGTCAGCAGTGCTGGTGCAGGTTTTTATTAAACAATGTTCGACTTATGTGTGTTAAGCATATAGCTAGTGTTCTTTCTGAGCTAGGATCAAACTCTTTTTTTTAGTATGATTGGGTCCCGCTATGGTAGAACCTGGTGAACCGGGCATACTATTGAATTGAAGTTCATTCTCTTTCCTAAACTATGTGGTACGTTATATATTCTTTCTACCAACTCAATCAAAATAAAAGCTAAAATATTGCAACTACATAAAAAAACCAGGGCTCCAATCATGTGTCTAGAGCTAACACTATCAAAGAACAAGTCTTCCTTAACTGAAAACCTGAGGGAAGTTAGAACAACATTGCATTTGTATTGCGCCTTTTTAATACTCCACACTTGTGTCATTTGAGGAGAGTTATATCTGCTACAAAACGACATAATAGGCATGTTAGGGTTGGGTTTTATGTCTTCAATGTCACGGTTTATAAACAATAAACGTATTCTATTTTACAATAATGTTGTTATTGAGATTTATTATGTAAAAATATTATTGAATATGTGAATTGCATTTAAGAACCCTAAATTTAATAAACTAGGACCCCTGGCTATAGCATGAATACTTGAACTATATATCGAGAGATAAAAGTGGATCAAGTTTGAGTAATAGCCAAAATAATCTATAATATAGGGATAAGGTAGGGTACCTTATCCATGGACACTATGGATGTGGCTCAGTTTGTATTTGATATAAATGATGTGATCATGAATCGCTCATGTGAAGACATGCGAGTGGAGGCACCCTATGCAATGAGTTCGCATAAGACTAGACCGAAAAATAGTCACTTTTACTTTATAACACCGTTTACTGTTAAAATTGACTATTTCAATACAAAGACCTAGGTAATTCGATCTTAATCTCGAGCTACTATCAACTCCTATTTATTCGGGATTATCCTTTAGTCTACATGGGTGAGAGTGGCCCAGGTTTATCGACTCAATAAGCTTACCGTTTTAAGGATAAGACCGGGTAGATAGTTGGGGACATAGTCCTCCAAGATGGAATTCACTCCTACTCGATTCCAAGGAAAGTAGATAGGTTATTCTCTTAAGTGTTGACTCCAGGTCTTAAACAAGGGGCTCTAACCTCTTATTAGCTTGAGAGGGACTCGGTTTGGTGGTTGGAGTACAAACCAATTGTTCATTAGAGGATCAGTGAAACTTAAGGAACAAGATGTAATTATAAGAGTAAAATGGAAATTTTAATCGAGCTATATTTATGAACAACTTGTGAAGGATTGACTTACTAATAATGGTTATATCAAGAGGACAAAAATATATCTATAGTGAGGAGAGTGCAACTACTGGGCTATAGTGGAATGTTCTAATAGTTAATGAATATTGGTTAACTAGGTTAAAGAGTTTAGCCGGTTAATCTTGGATGGTTGGAGCTCATGATCTGTAGGTCCTTAGGTCCCCTTGCTAGCTCATATCGAACTAAACTTTAGAACAGTGTAATGAGAAAAATTGAAACGATCAAATTCTATGTAGAAAGTAGGTGTTAATTATATTTGATATACTTAACGTCTTATCGTTTAATTATGAATTATAAAATATGGAGTGTTGAAAATCGTTTAATATGATCTAAATATTGTACACATGAATAGGGATTCATGATCGGGATTGGTATTAATTATTAATTTAATATTTGGTATTAAATTAATTATTTAAAATTAATTATATGAGTTAATTTTATTTAAAATTTAGAAGAATTCGTTTATAATTAGAAATTCAAAATTAAATGAATTTCAAGAGGTAGTGGTTGCTTCATTTGAACCTTTTTTAAACACCTCAATTCCTACTAATTTATCTTCAATTTGGTGTCACTTTGAGATGAATTTGATTTGTATGATTTCTTTTTTAAATAGATTAAAGATTGCTAATTTGGTTTTTGATGGTTTGGCTTTTGAAGCAGTTTTTTTTTCCCTCTAAAAAACACACACCCCCAATTATCTCAAACCTCCATTTTCTCTTAAATTCATCACAAATTTGGATCCCACAATTCGTTCTAGGGCCAGAGAATAGTGGAAAAAATTATAGCGGTAGTCCACAAAGTATTCTTGATAAAAAAAAAAAAAAAAAAAAACATCCAGAAGATTGCTTCAATTTCAAGCTACATCAAGGTTTGTTCTTCAATTCTGTTTTTTAAGTTTTGAACAAGCATTAATCCATAAAATTAATGCAATTAGAGTGCTTTAGATCCTAATTGCTTCTGCTTGACTGTTCCTTACTCTTACAGTTGGCACCAGAGCCTGTTTTTAGAACTCAGTTTGCATTAATTTAAGCTTAATGGTTGAAATTTCATGAGATGAATGTAATGGTTGTTAAAGTTGGATATAATACGGTTTTGGTATCAAATTAAGCTTCAATTTGTTGAAATTATTGTAATATCCCACTTGTATATCGACTTTAATGTGTAAAGAAGAGTCTGTAATTTTGCTAGAGTCATTAAAGTTGAAATTAAGTTGTAATTTGAAAATATTTGGAGCAAAACTAAAATAGGGAGCTAGGACCCAAGCCGAAGCGTCGTAACGCTCTTAACAGCGTTGGAATGCTATTCTTCATTTTTTCAGAAGTACATGCAGGAAGAAGAACAATCCAATAGGACCGGTTCGATCCAGTTCAACCTAATTCTAACCGGTTCTATCTTATTTGAAGCCTTGGAGGTTCGGTTCAAGCTATTTCCACCTGGTTCGGGCCGGTTCGAAGTGTTCAGAAGTGGCTCAAGTCGATTTTCAATTATTCTGGTAATAATTTAGTGTGTTTAATTAATTATGCATTATGAATGTATGTTTTAAAAATTTGTTTGTGTATAAAGTATTTAATATAGATTTAAAATTCCACCATAGGATAAGTATATTTCATGCAATGAAAGTATGTTATAAATGTTATAATACATAGTATGCATATATAGGATTTCATGAGAATTAATATAAGTTTGTTGTATTAATTTATGAAATTTTTTATGTATGTTATAGATATTGTCTAAGTTGTAAGTGTTATAAAATGAATTAGACTTTTAAATCTATAACAAAGAAAATTGCATGCTCACATAGGGTGAACAAACACAATCTTTTTAATAGTTAAAATAGGTCGATAACTTGTAAAACTAAGGTTACAAGAAAACTCACCCGACAAGATCCTATCTAAGGCTAGAGGTATTTAATATTGGGTTGTATGTCCTAAAACTCGTAGTTTGTAAAGATTAAATATATTCTATTTTGCAATAAAGATGTTATTGAGTTTATTTAATAAAGTTGTTATTGAATATATGAATTGGACCTTTTAAACTTAAATCCAATAAACTAAAAACCCTGGCTATAACATGAATACTTGGACTTTATATGGAGACATAAAAGTGGATCAAGTTCGAGTAATAGCCAAAACGGTCAATAAGTATAAGGATAAGAGTGGGTACCTTGTCCTGAGGACATTATGGATACGGCTTACTTTGTAATTGTTACAATAGTTGTAAGGGGTTACAAACAATGTGATCCTAAATGTTCATGTGCAGACATGTGACTGAGGGCATCCTATACAATGAGTTTGCATCAAATTGAAGCACAAAATAGTCACTTTTACTTTATAACACAATTTACTTATAAAACTGACTATTTCAAATCGATGACCTAGGTAACTGATCTTAATCCTGAGCTAACTATGAACTTCTGTTTATTCTGGATTACTCTTTAATCTGCATAGGTGAGAGTGGCTCAACCTCATTGATCCAATAATTCTCCCATTTTAGGGGCAAGACCCGGTAGATAGCTAGGGACATAGTTCTACAAGACAGAATTCGCTCCTACCCACTTTTAGGGTTATGAGATAGGTTGTTCTCTTAAGTGTTGAATCCAACTCTTGAACAAGAGGCCCAACCCTCTCTAAGGCTTGAGAGGGACTCGGTTTGATAGTTGGACCACAAACCAATTGTTCATTAGAGGATCAATGAGACTTAAAGAGCAAGATGTAATTACAGGGGTAAAGTAGTAATTTTGACCCAGCTTCGATTATGAATAACATGGTGAAGAACAAACTTACTAATCATGGTTAATTCAAGTGGACATAAATATATCTAGAGTGGGAAGAGTGCATCTACTGGGCTTTAGTGGAGTGCCATAGTAGTTAACGAATATTGATTAATTGGGTTAAGGAGTTTAGTCGATTGATCTCGGATCATTGAAGCTCATGATCTGTAGGTCCATTAGGTTGCTAGCTCATATCGGACTAAATATTGGAACAGTATGTTGAGAGAATTTGAAATGTTCACATTCAGTTTAGGGAAGTATTAATTATATATGATATAACTAAACGTTTAATTATAGAATTAAACAAATTGGAGATTTGTGAATATTTAAATATGATTTAAATATTTTACATGAATAGGGATTCATGTTTAAGATTGGTGTTTTATTAATTTAATATTTGATATTAAATTAATTAGATTAAATAAATTATTTAAAGTTAATTTTATATAAAATTAATCATTAGTATTAATTTTGTCTAAAATTAATTTTATTTAAAATAATTAGTTGAATTCCTTTAAAATCTCATCTCAAATATGGGTCCACAACCTGTTCCAATGTCCGAGAATAATGGGGAAGACTCTAGCGGTGGTCCACAAACGATTCGAGTTCTGAATACAAGAAAAATTTGCTTCAATTTGGGGTTTTACAATGGTTGTGCTCCAAAACCTTATTTTTCCCTGATGAGCATGCTTGTTTAATCTCTAAAATTAATGTAATTAGAGCGTTTAAGATCCTAATTGCTTCTGCATGTCAATTTTTAACACCAACAATTGGTATCAAAGCATGATTTAAGCACTCAATTTACGTTAATTTTTGCTTGGTGGATGTTTTTCATGAGATGAATGCAATGGTTGCTGAAATGGATATATTACAGTTTTGGCATTTAGACTTACCTTCATTTATTTGCAATTGTTGTAATTGGCCCCTTGTTTATGGGCCTTAATGTGAGAAGAAGGGTCTGTAAATTTGTTAGAGTTAGTAGAGTTGAAATTAGGCTATAATTAGAGAAGATTTGGAGCATTCATAGTAGAAAAATGAAACTGGGTTTTGCTTATGTCAAGAGGTGTCGCGGCACTGGTCTTCAAACTTTCAAGAATTGCGGGAGCGCCGCAACCCTGTTCTTGGTCCAACCCAGAAAATGTGCACATGAGGATCTAGTCCGACTGAACCAATTTAACCATTTTCGATCTGATTTAATCGATTTTAATCCTTGGTGGTCCAGTTCACCCCTTTTGCATCCTTGGTGGTCCTGTTCAAGCATTCTTCAGCTGGTTTGGGCCAACTTGAAGGGTTTGGGAGTGGTTTGGAGTAGTTTGTGCATTGTTGTTATAATAATTTAGGTGTTTGCTCAATTAGGATGTCAAAATTAGTCCATTTCAGTCTGTTTTAATTAATTATGTATTATGAATATATTTTTTATTTAAATAAATCTTGTTTGTGCATAAAGTATGCCATGTAGATTTAGAAATCCCACCATAGGAAAGCATGTTGCACAAAGTATGTTATAAGTGTTATAATGTATTGTATGCATGTTTAGGGTTTTCAAGAGATTTGATATAAGTTGTTATATTAAATTATGGAATGTTGATGTATGTTAGATTTGTCTAAGTTCTAATTGTTATAAAATGAATTAGACATTTAAAATCTATAACAAAGATAAATGCATGGTCACCTAGAGTAGACAAAAGACAACTTGTTTTAATAGTTAAAATAGGTCGTTATCTTATAAAACTTCGGTTAGAAACTCACCCGATAAGATCCTGTCTAAGGCTAGAGGTACTTAATTTGATGATTTACAGAACACCTGCTACCTAGGGACCGAACAGGTTATTGAGTTTGGTTAATCAAATTTTATGAGCATGTGTGAGCGATGTAAGGTAATAAATGGGCTATCACTTAGACATCGTAGGTTAAAATCCAGTATAAAAGTTATACTCGGACAAACACCTAGACTTAGGTTGTTTAATTAGCTAGAATATACCTAAGTAAAAGTATATCCAAATTGACTAGTACACTTCAGTAGAAGATCAATAATATATATGATATATTATTTTTAGCTCTCAAGTCCTTAAAAGTTCACACCATGAGATTAATGCTCGGTTTCGTGTTACTTTTATCGCGATTGCTTCATTCGAAAAGTATTTGCATGGGTCAATAGTAAGGTGAATAGGGGAAGTTGTTCCTAGTAAGTGGGAGAAGGAAATGACACATATCCTATGGTCTCTTCCATTAGGTTGCATCATGAGATTCCCATGATCCTCCTTCGTGTCGTTTTAGTATGACCACCATTGTGACTTGGGGATCGAAACACCGCAAACTCCATAAATGGATAGGGTCTTTTAGTTCCATCTTTAGCATTGTCTGCACCTTGGTAGCCTGTTGATACAATTTTTTGAGATCTAAAATGGAAGGTTACACTTATAAAGGTTTATTAAGTGTTAGTAAGTTCTTGACCAAAAAGAGATAACTAAATACTATAGGAATAAGACTTATTCTAGTATTAGTATTTAGTCAAGAATATCTTGGTTCAGTGAAGAAGTAATTGACTGTCCCTCGATAGCAATTATTCTGACTCACTAAAGTATCGTTGCAATTAATAATGAGATATGGGTACATTATTACTTTTGCTAAATCTGATTGGTTTTAGTAGCAGTTCACTAATAGAACTTGTTTATATTTTCAGCATGTCGAACTCCATAATATAATTACTCGCTTCGGATAAATTTACTAGTATTAACTATTCAACATGGAAATGGGATATAACACGATACTAGCAATCGATGATCTAGGGTTCGTTTTGACAAAGGAATGTCCTCCGACTCCCAGCTCGTCAGCAAACCAAAATGTTCGGGATGCTTATGACAGATGTGTTAGGGAAAACAAAAGAGCTCGAGCCTATATCTTAACAATTATATCAGATGATTTTGCTAAGAAACGTGAGAGCATGGTCAATGCTAAGGAGATCATGGATTTGTTGCTGGCACTATTTGGACAAGCGTCCTTATTTGTCCAGCATGATACTCTCAAAGAAGTTTACAACCACCACATAAAGGAAGGAACTTTTGTTAGAGAACATGTTCTAGATATGATGGAAGAAGTAAACACTACTGTCATAAATAAGAAAATTGAGAAAGCGAAACAAGATACATATGATTTACTCGTTGTTGAAACATGTTTAATGGAATGATAAATTGACCTGGATATTAGATTCAGGGGCCACTAATCATATTTTTGTTTTCGCTCAGAAAACTAGTTCCTAGAGATAGCATGTAGAGGGCGGGACGACTTTCAAAGTTGGAATAGGAGAAGTCATTTCACCTAAAATAGTGGGCGACATGAAGTTGGTTTTTGGAGATAGATTCATTTTACTAGAAAATGTATATTATATTCCAACTCTGAGAAGAAATTTAATATCTATCTCTTGTTTATTAGAATAATTTTATAAAGTGTCTTTTGAAATTAATGAAGTGTTTATTAGTTCAAGAGGTACTTCAAATATGTTCTGCAAAACTAAAAAATAACTTATACGTGCTAAAACCAACTAAGGCTAAAGCTTTTTTGAATACTGGGATGTTTAAAATAGCTTAAACTCAGAATAAAAGGAAAATAGTTTCTCCTAATGCCTATCTTTGGCACTTGAGACTTGGACACATTAAACCCAATAGGATTGAGAGATTAGTTAAGAGTGGACTCCTAAGTCTGTTAAAATACAACTCTGACCTCTATGTGATTCCTGTCTTGAGGGTAAAATGACCAAAAGATCTTTTACAGAAAAAGGTCTTAGAGCCAAAGAACCCTTAGAAATCATGCATTCAGACCTCTGTGGTCTGATAATTAGTAAGTATATGGACTTGAATTTTAAAGACTATTTGATAGAGCATGGAATCCAGTCCCAGCTCACTACACTCGATACATCTTAGCAAAATGATGTATCGAAAAGAAGAAATAGAACCTCATTAGACATGGTTCGTTCAATGATGAGCTATGCTCAGTTGCCTAGTTCATTTTTAGGATATGCAATAAAGACCACGTTATACAATTTAAACATGGTTCCTTCAAAAAGTGTTTCTGAAACACCTTATGAATTACGAAGAGGGCGTAAAGGCAGTTTATATCACTTCAAGATTTCGGGATGTCTGACTCATATGTTGGTTCAAAACCCAAAGAAGTTGGAATATCATTCAAAATTATGCCTATTTGTAGGACAACTCAAAAAGACAAAAAGAGGTAAGTTTTATGATCCTCAAGATGACAAAATGTTTGTATCAACAAACACTACATTCTTAGAGGAAGACCACATGAGAGATTCTCAACCTCACAGTAAGGAGTATTGAATGAAATTTCAAAAGAAGCTACAGATAAACCAACAAGAGTTGTTGATCAAGCCGGTCCTTCAACAATAGTCGTTGATGGAGCAAGAACATTTGGTCGGTCACATCCTTCTTAAGAGTTGAGAGAGCCTCGACATAGTGGGAGGGTCGTTTAACAGCCTGACTTAGAGGATGATGGCTTAGAGGTTCCATTTACCTTTAAACATGCAATGGAAGATGTAGATCGAGACTAGTGGATCAAAGCCATGGACCTCGAAATGGAGTCTATGTACTTTAATTCAGTTTGGGAACTTGTAGATCAACCAAATGAGGTAAAACCCATTGGTTATAGATGAATCTATAAGAGGAAACGAGACCAAGCAGGTAAGCTACAGACCTTTAAAGCTACACTTGTGGCAAAAGGGTCTACCTAAAGAGAGGAAGTGAACTATGAAGAAACATTTTCTTCTGTTACCATGCTAAGGTCGATAAGGATACTCTTGAACATAACTGTTTTTTATGATTATGAGATCTGGAAAATGGATGTCAAGATAGCCTTTCTGAATGGCCATCTTAAAGAGAGTATCTATATGGCTACACTAGAGGGGTTGATTAACCAGGGTCAAGAGCAAAAGGTTTGCAAGTTAAAATGATATGTTTATGGATTGAAACAAGCATCTAGATCCTGGAATATGAGATTTGACACTACGATCAAATTTTATGGGTTTGAACAGAACGTTCATGAACCTTGTGTTTAAAAGAAAATTGTCAACAAAACTATAACATTCTTAATATTGAATGTTGATGATATCTTACTCATTGGAATGATGTAGGATTCCTAGCTGGCATTAAGAGATGGTTAGTAACACAATTCCAAATGAAATATTTGGGGGAAGTACAATATGTTCTTGGAATCCAAATCGTTTAGAATTACAAGAACAAAATGCTAGTCTTATCTCAGGCATCTTATATAGACAAGATGTTGTCTAGATATAAAATACAAATCAAAAGGGGTTTGTTGCCTTCCAGACATGACATTCATCTATCTAAGGAACAGTGTCCTAAGACATCTCATGAAATTGAGGATATGAAACGTATTCCCTATGCATCTGCAGTAGGTAGTTTGATATATATCATGTTATGTACACAGCCTGACATATGCTATGCAGTGGGAATTGTCAGCAGGTTTCAATCCAATCCTGGATATGATCATTGGACTGTCGTTAAAAATATCCTCAAGTATTTTTAGAGAATGGGGGACTATATACTTGTGTATAGCGCCAAGGATTTGATCCTTATAGGATATATTGATTCTAATTTTCAAACCAATGTTGATTCAAGGAAATCAACTTCAGGATTAGTTTCGCTCTAAATGGAGGGGCTATAGTTTGGAGGAGTATAAAGCAAAGTTGTATTGCTGACTCCATCATGGAAGTAGATTTCATAGTTGCATGTGCAGCAATATGGCTTACAAAGTTATCAGATTTAAAAGTGGTTCCAAATATGTATCCACCTATCACTCTCTATTGTGATAACAGTAGAGCAATTGCAAATTCCAAAAAACCCAGAAGGCATAAATGTGGAAAACACATTTAGCATAAATATCATCTCATCAGGGAGATAGTAAATCAAGGAGACGTGATCGTCATGCAAATAGCCTCAGAAGACGACTACTGATCCGTTTATAAAGACCCTCACGATTGAAGTGTTCGAAGATCACATAGTGAGTCTATGATTACAGGTTATATAAATATAGGGCAAGTGGGAGAAATCATGGGTATGTGATACCTTAGTTTATTTTATTTACGTTATTTTTCTCATACTCAACATTATATATGTAATCCATTGGAGTTTCAGTCCAAGTGGGAGTTTGTTGGATTGTATGTCCTGAAACTTGTGGTTTGTAAATATTAAACATATTATATTTTGCAATAAAGATGTTATTGAGGTTTATTCAATAAAGTTGTTTTTGAATATATGAATTGCTCCTTTTAAACCTAAATCCAATAAACTAAGAACCCTCTGGCTATAGGATGAATACATGGATTTTATGTGGAGACATAAAAGTGAATCAAGTTTGAGTAATATTCAAAACAGTCATAAGTATAAGGATAAGGTTGGGTACCTTGTCTTAAGGACACTATGGTTGCGACCAACATTGTAATTGTTACAATAGTTGTAAAGTGTTATAAATGATATGATCTTGAATCTTCATGTGGAGACATGCAAGTAGAGGCATCCTATGCAATAAGTTTGCATAAGACCGGACCACGAAATAGTCACTTTTACTTTATAACACCATTTACTGACAAAACTAACTATTTCAAATCGATGACCTAGGTAACTTAATCTTAATATTGAGCTAACTATGAACTTATGTTTATTCAGAACTATCCTTTAATCTGCATAAGTAAGAGTGGCTCAACCTCGCCGACTTAATAAGCCTCCCATTTTAGGGGTAAGATCGGTAGATAGCTTGAGACATAGTCCTGCGAGATGGAATTCGCTCCTACCGCTTTTAGGGTTAGTAGATAGGTTCTTCTCTTAAGTGTTGAATCCAGGTCTTCAATAAGGGATCTGATTGTTGAGAGGGATTCAGTTTGATAGTTGGATCACAAACCGATTGTTCATTAGAGGATCAGTGGGATTTAAAAAACAAGATATAATTGCAGGGTAAAATGGTAATTTTGACCCAACTATAATTACGAACAACCTGTGAGGGATCAACTTACTAATCATGGTTAAATCAAGTGGATATAAATACATCTACAGTGAGAAGAGTGCAGCAACTAGACTGTAGTGGAGTGTTTCGATAGTTAATGAATATTGATTAATCGTTTGAGCTCATGATTTGTACGTCCATTAGGTCCCTGATGCGTTATTTTATGATGTGAAATTATGGATGAAATTCGATGATGGAGTTGCGTGGAGCACTCAAGTTTTCTCAGTGGAATCCAAGTGTACACCCCACTGAGTTTCCTGGTAAGTCTAGGGTCGAACTCAGGGACTTGGGAAAACAGGTTGCGGTGGTAATTTTTAGAAAACTTTATAGTAACCAAATAAATAAATAAGTTGTTGTGATTTTTGTTTTCGGTAATGAAAATAAACAAACCTGATTTTTGTTTTGAAAAGAGTTGATAAAATGGAAGATGCGATGAGTATGCGGTGAACGGGTTGAGAAGGGTTTTGGCTAACACTTTCTAGGATGCGTTTATGCTATGCGATCATGCAACACACATACAATAGTAAACCATCTCTCGGTGCGAATGCTACGGCTTCTAATGCTAGAACGCATGTGATATATGCGATAAGTCTACAGGGCCTACACATAAGCCTCTATTCCTATTTATGCGATGACAAAATGACATCCACACAAATAATGCGACCATATAATATCATACCTATCTCTAGGGTGCATGTGATGTAGGTTGACAAACAGAGCTTATTCTAAGTCCCTATCTCTTGCTTATGCCGATCTAATCTCCCTCTCTCGAGTCTAGATTCTAACCTAGCTCTCTCGAGTCATTAGGTTCTTTCTTTAGACTCTCTCTCAAGTAGCTCTAAAGGGGTGTTGGGCACAATATAAAACAAGACAACCGCATGCGTTGAAGATCCTAGGTCATATTAGCTTAGTTCTTCTCAACCCATTCGATTAGTTTAGCTACTCATGCGTGCTAAGAGAGTTAACAAATATAGAATAAGAATTTTCATTGTATAAATATAAAGTTGAAGTACAGAATAACAATGCAAGAAGAGAATAAAGAGCCTGGTAGGAATCTCTTGCTTCCCAGGCTTTTAAAATGTTTTTCTACTCGTGTTCAAAAGATAATCTTGCTCTCGCGAGAGTCGGCCCGCTTTCTGCTTTTACGCCTCAGGGTTCTCTCTCGAGTTGCCCTGAGCGATCTTTTGGCATCTTGGCTCTTCTCTTGCTCTACCTTAAAACAAAAAGGAAAACTATGGACAAGGCTAAAGACTGGGAAAATTCTCTAAGTGTTCGAACTCCTTTTCTGAAGGATGTCTTCGGTATTTATAGAGCTTCGGGGTGAAAGACGGCTTCTCCCTTATGATTGCACGGATGGGATGGCTTTAATTCTCTGACTGATGCGCTGGATATTTGTCACCGAAAAGCTGGATGTAGTTGTTATCGTTAGCGGCTTGTCAACTTAATTCAGATTCGACCATCATCAGCTTTCTGTCCCATCATTATTAATTATGCCTTTCACCAGATGCACCCACCAAGTTGTGGCGACTCTATGTGGCAATCCTTCTTGAGCAGATGTTTGCAAACACAAATCACTGCAAAGCCTTGCGGTGATGCTGCGCTCGACCGTTGATTTCTTGTGATCGCGCTTTTTGCCTTGCGTCAACGCATATTCTGCATAAAAGTATAAAAATTAATTGTTTCTATGCGATGGACGCATGCGACCACAATATTATACACTTAATGCTTTTTGGACGCAATCTATCATATTTTATCAACACAAACCTTCATTGTTTAATAACTTAGCACTGTAATAACGTGCATTTCTACCTGTTATCAGTCCCACTGCTAGCTCATATCGTACAAAACGTTTGAACAGTATGTTGAGAGAATTTGAAATGTTCAAATTCGGTTTAGGGAAGTATTAATTATATACGATATAATTAAAATGTTTGATTATCAAATTAAAAAATTGGAGGATTGCGAATATTTAAATATGATTTAAATATTGTACATGAATGAGGATTCATGTTTAGAATTGGTGTTTTATTAATTTAATATTTAATATTAAATTAATTAGATTAATTATATTATTTGATTAATTAATTAAGGTTAATTTTATATAAAATTATTTATAAGTATTGATTTTATCTAAAATTAGTTCTATTTAAAATGATTAGTTGAATTATTTAATAAATTTTCCTTTTAAATTGAAATCGAGAATTTCAAATTTTATTTGAAAATGAGTTAGTGGGTGTTTCTTAAAAAACCCACTAATTCTTAGACCTAATCCAAGTTTGATAGTGTAATATTTGGTGTCATTGTACTATGCCTTTAATTTGCATGGAATTAAAGTATAAATACAATTTATTATTTTTCTTTTCTTTTTTTTTTTTTTTTTGCTTAAACAAAGTTCATGCAATTTTTTAAATTAATTGAAAATTATTTTCTCAATTTCTCCACCAAAATTACTCTCCAGTCTCAAAGTCCCTTAAATATCTTCCCAATTTCAGGGCCCATAACTCGTTCCAAGGATGGAGAATAGCAGGGAAGACTTTAGCGGTAGTCCACAAACAATTCGTGTTCTGAATACAAGAAGAATTTGCTTCAGCTTGGAGTTCTACAAAGGTTGTGCTCCAAAACCCTATTTTTCCCTTATGAACATGCTTGTATTTGAGTGCTTAAGATCCTAATTACTTCCACATGTTAATTGTTAACACCAACACTTAGGTTGATGATTTACAAAACACTTGCTACCTCAAGATCAAGCTGGTTTTTTATTTAGGTGAACCTAGTTTTATAAGCATGCGTGAGTGACATGAGGTTTTAAACAGTTATCACTTAGACATTGTAGTTTAAACCCAGTATAAAAGTTATTCTCGGATAAACACCTAGACTCAGGATATATTTAATTAGCCAAAATATTCCTAAGTAAAAGTATACCCAAACTGTCAAGAATAATTTAGTGGGAGAAAAATAATTTTTTTTTTAGCTCTCACGTCCCTAAGAGTTCAGATTGTGAGAAGCATGCTCAGCTTTATGTCGCCCTGGGTGTGGCTTCCATTTGGAAAGTGTTTGCATGGGTTAATAGCAAGGTGAATAAGGAAAGTTGTTCATAGTAAGTGGGAGAAGGAAGTATGTGCAAGGTGAATAGGGGAAGTTGTTCATAGTAAGTGGGAGAAGGAAGTATGTCAACACATCCTATAGTCTCCTCCATTAGGTTCCACTTGCGTGTCGTCCTAGAGTGACCTCCAATTCGGAGGGTCATGACATAGGGATCAGAACAATGCAAACTTCATAAATTAATAGAGTCTTTTAGGTTCATTCTCAGCATTGTCTTTCCATTCGGTAGCTTGTTGGTACCGATCTCTGGTATCTAAAAATGGAGGGTTGCACTTACAAGAATTACTAAGTGTTAGTAAATTCTTGACTAAAGAAGCAATAACTAAATGCTATAGGAATTAGAGTTATTTTGGTATTAGTACGTAGTCAAGAATGTTTTGGTTTAGGCAAAGAGTAATTGACTCTCCCTTGGTAGCGGTTATTCTGACTTGCTGAAGTATCATTGCAGAATTAATAAATTATATGGGTACATTATTACTTTTGCTAAAACTTGGATTTAATAGCAATTCATTATATAACTTCTTTAATTTTTTCCAGCATGTCTAGCTCATTAGTTCAACTACTTGCTTATGAAAAATTAAACAGAGACAACTACGCAACTTGGAAATCAAATCTATACACGATACTAGTAATCAATGGTCTTAGGTTTGTATTAAAAGAGGAATGTCCTCCAAATCCCAGCTCATCAACATACCGAAATGTTTAGGAATCCAATGACAGATGGATTAGGACCAATAATAAGGCCCAAGTCTATATCTTAGCAAGTATATCTGATGTTCTGACTAAGAAACACGAGAGCATAGTCACCATTAAGGAGATCAACAATTCGTTACAGAAAATGTTTGGACAACTGTCCTCATCTATTAGGCAGGATACTCCTAAAGATGTTTTCAACTCTCGCATGAAGGAAGGAACCTATGTTAGAGAACATGTTCGGGATTTGATGCTCCACTTCAATATAGCAAAGATAAGCGATGCTGTCATTAATGAGAAAAGTCAGGTTAGTTTTTGATGCGATGTAAATGAGATGAAATAATGGTATGGAATTGCGGTGATGAGTTATGCATTGCACATGCAAGTTTTCCTAGTAAAACCCTAGTATAAATCTCACTAGGTTTCCTGGTAAGTCCAGGGTCGAACACAGGGACTACTGAGTTATTATGCGTCAGTAAAATTGATTCCTTTGCGGTGTGTAAAAATAAATAAGTTGATTGATATTTTGTTTAAGTGTAATTCCTATGCGACGGATTTGAGTAAAGAGTTGATGAAAACGAGAAGTACAATGAGTATGCGGTGAACAAGTTGAGAAAGAATTTAGCTAACACTTCCTAAGATTTCGTTCAAGTTATGCGATCATGCTACACACACACAACAACAAATCATCTTCCAATGCAAATTTCATAATTCCTATTTCTAGGACTCATGCGATGTATACGATAATGTCAATAGGACTTATTCCTAAGCCTCTATTCTTGCCTATGCGATGATAAATGATGCACACATACACAAGGTGACCGCATACTATCATATCCTATCTCTAGGATGCATGCAATGCGTAAATAGCAAATAAAACTTATTCCTAAGTTTCTATCTCTTGCTTATGCAGTTCTAATCTGACTCTCCTGAGCATAGATTCTAATCTGACTTTCCCAAGCCTAGATTCTATCTTTAGACCACCCTCCTGAGCATCTTTAAAGGATGAATGACGCATACATAAGACAAGATGATCGCATAAAGTGAAAATCTCAGGTCATGCTAGCTAAGTACTTCTCAACCCATTCGGAAATTTAGCTACTCATACGAGATATAGAGAGATTGAGCACAAGTTGAATTAAGATTTCCATTGTCTATAGATTAAATGCATGATACAGAATAACAATAGACTGCAGAGATAAGAAGCTCGGTAGCAATGTCTTGCTTCTCGTGGCCTTTTACACTGTCTTTTCTTTCCAACTCTGCTCAGATGAATGTCTTTGCTTCCGTAAGTGTTGACCTTCTTTCCTTTTATAGCACTTCCCGACAATCTTCCGAGCTATCAAGGAATGTCCTCTCAGTGTCTTCTTCTCTTTACTTGCCTCTGCCTTCTAAGTATATAAATAATTATAGACTAACGATTATCTATTTATATGTGATCTAACTTCTCTATATGGTGAGCTCCTTGAACGATGGTGGACTTTGGTATTTATAGAACTCAAGTTGAAGAAGCTTTTCTCTCTAATGATTATAATGATGGGAGGTCATTAAATCTTCTGTCTGATGCGCCGATTAATGGTCACCGAAAAGTTGAATGTACTTGCTACAGTGTGTCATTAACGACTAGTCAACTAAATTCGGATTCGACCGTGATCAACTTTCCTGCCCATCATGATTTATTATGATTTCACCTTAATGCGCCGTCTTTATGCGCCCACCTTCTTGAGCAACTCCTCGCGAACACATTCGATCGCATGATTTTGTGATCGCAATCTTTGAATGCGCGCGGACGTCGAACTCTTTGGATTACAATTTAACTTGCGCACCAAACCATTTTTCCTGCACAAAATAAGTACATTAGCTGCTTTTATGCGATGGCGCATCGATCGCAATATTCTCAGTTTACAGCTTTTGGACATGATTTTTTATATTTTTATTTTCGCATTCCCACATTGTTTTACATCTTTGTGCTGTAATAACGTGGATTTCTGCCCATTATCACACCCCCCAAATTTAAAACAATGCTTGTCCTCAAGCATAAACTTAAAGATTTTCTTTAGAGAGTCAGCCGCCTTTTCCTTACCTAGATTTCTCAAGGTGCCTTATTCAAATCTTGAGCCAAATTTTAATTTGTATCCTGGTCTCTTTCTAAATTATTTCTAAAATTTAGGGACCGCAAGTTTAATCTTCAAAAAGACTTTACTTGTTTCCAGGACATGGCATGATTTATTTCAAAACTTTTTCCAACCGGGGTGTTTCCAAAGTGATTTTTATCCTTGCGCGGTTTAGATATTCTTTTTGTGACCTTGCACTGATCCAAGTGCCTTATCTTCATTTTGGCTTGCCCCCACGGGTTTCATGTGGACATCCAACTACGAGCGAGGCGCTCTTTTACAGTCTACACGCATGCCCATTTGGCAGTGGAGTTGCGATCACTTGGTTTATGCGTTGATCACGATTCCTACCTTCGTTTTGGCTTGCCCCCATGGGTGTCATGCGAACATCCAACTACGAGTAGGATCCGATCTCAATGTTATGATTTTTTTTTAATTAAATCTCTAAAAGTAGCAAGGTTCAAAATAAATACTGGCACCCCCAAATTTAAACGCAGCAATACCCTCATTGCTGATAGACTGAAATGATTCATGCGATGCTCTTAGGACGTTTTGTAAAAATCATTTTGAAAGAAAGCTGGTGGACCACTAACTTCGAGAAATATTTCATGAATTGACCGTCCTTAAATTAAGTTGATTCTAGTACATGCAATGAGAAATAAAGGCATGAGTTTCATCATTGAAATCATAATTGGTACGGAAAAAATTGCGGTGACTAACTAAAGTCATCAATCATTCAGTGATTGCGCCAACTAAAGAGGATGCGATGATAAAATTATCAATGATAAAAATGAGATGCAAGAATGCAAAATTTGGAATAAACAAAGTCAAAGAAAGATACAATCCCCAAATTTGCTTTGTTGCTCGCATCGTCTGTGATCGCATCCTTCTTTGCGGCAGGTTGATTCCTCGATTATGATGGGCTGAACGAATTGGTCGCATTTTTCGGTTATCACGTAGCTCCGCCACAATCGTTGCTAAAACATCAAGAGGGTCAAAAAAATAAAAGATAGAGTTGAAAATTCCAAAGATTAGTGTTTGTACAAAAAAATAAAGTAAGTTCATGAAAGAAATATATCAAAAGGATACTTCAAAAAATTTGCATCCCTGATGAGTTTGTGTCGCATAACAACCCAGGGACCGCTCGTTTCTTCTTCAGTCAGGATTCCTCAGGTCTACAGAGGTATTCTCGCGATGAAAGTCACCTCCGTGATACATCTTGACTCTTTGTCCGTTGACCTTGAATGCGCGGGTCCCTTCTTCATTAGTTAATTCTATCGCACCGTGCAGGAATACTTCTTTGATTATAAAGGGTCCGAACCAGTGTGACTTTAATTTACTGGGAAAAAGTTGTAGCCGAGAATTTTATAACAAGACCTTCGGTCCAACCTGGAGATTCTTTTCGCATAGTCATTTGTCATGCCAGTGTTTTGTGCATTCCTTGTAGATCTTGGCATTTTCGTATGCTTGAATTCTCCATTCGTCTAGCTTGAGCAACTTAAGTTTTCTTGCCTCCCTGCAGTCTTCAAATCAAAATTGAGCTTCTTCACTACCCACAGTGCTTTGTGCTCCAATTCTCGTGGTAAGTGGCATGCCTTTCCAAACACCAGCGCATATGGGGACATGCCTATAGGTGTTTTATAGGCGGTCCTATATTCCCACAAGGCATCGTCCAGCTTCATGGCCCAATCTTTGCGTAAAGGATTCACCACCTTCTCTAGGATCAGTTTGATTTCCCTATTTGACACATCGGCTTGGCTGTTTGTCTGTGGATGGTATGCAGTGGCGACCTTATGGTGGATATCATACTTGAGCAGCAATTTGTTGATGATGCCATTGACAAAGTGGAAGCCTTCGTCACTTATTATGGCACGTGGGGTGCCAAAACGAATGAAGATATTTCTTCGCAAGAATTTGGAGACGATCGTCGCATCGCTTGTGATGCAAAATACCGCTTCAACCCATTTGGAGACATAATCGACGGCCAACAGAATGTATTTGTGACCATTTGATGGTGGAAATGGTCCCATGAAGTATATGCCCCATACGTTGAATAACTCCAATTCTAAGATAATATCCATTGGCATTGCATTCTTCCGTGGAATGTTTCCCGTGCATTGGCACTTGTCACATTTTATCGAATAACACTTTTGCTGTTGTGCGTTGACCTCCAAAATGTCCACCTTACGGTGAGTCATGGCATTGGGATAGTATGCACTGTTGAGCAGTCTCTAGTACACAGACGCAATATCTGGTTTGACACTCTCTTGTAAAGATTTGGCTCGTCCCAATAATAGAATTTACATTCGTGCATGAGTTGCCTCTTTTGATGGGCTGTGTAATCTTCCGAATATTGTTCAAAGACCAGATAATTGAACACATCTACGTACCATAGTAATTCTTCAATTTAGAATAGTTTCTCATCTGGAAAGGATGCGTTCACCTCTAACTGGTTGTGGTCGTCTTCCAGATTTTCTAATCTTGATAGGTGGTCCACAACCTGGTTCTCCGTCCCCTTGCGATCAATGATTTCCATGTTCAATTCTTGAAGGAGGAGAACCCATCGAATTAACCTCGGCTTTGCATCTTTCTTGGTCATTAAATATTTGATTGTCGAGTGGTCGGTGTGAACGATCACTTTAGATCCCAGCAAGAAAGCTCTAAATTTTGATAGCGCAAAAATTACCGCAATAAGTTCTTTTTTAGTTATAGTGTAATTTTCTTGGGCAGGGTTCAAGGTCCTACTCGCATATGTAATGGGGTGTAGCATTGTTTTTTTCTTTTGTGCTAGCACCGCCCCCATCGCATAACCACTAGCGTCGCACATCAACTCAAATGGCTTTGTCTAGTCCGGTGGGATCAACACAGGTGCGATTATCAATACGTTCTTCAGTATTTTGAATGCGTTGAGGCATTGTTCATTAAAGTCAAACGTTCTCTCGGCCTCTAGAAATGCACTTAATGGTCGAGCAATCTTCGAAAAGTCCTTCACAAAACGACGATAAGATCTTGCATGTCCCAAGAAACTCCTGACAACTTTCACATTTGCTGGTGGTAGAAGCTTTTCAATGGCCTCAATCTTCGCCTTATCCACCTCCAGCCCTTCCTTGGAAACTTTGTGCCCGAGCACAATACCTTCATTCACCATGAAGTGGCACTTCTCCCAGTTCAGCACAAGATTTGTCTCTTCACATCTCCTTAGTATCTTCTCCAAATTGTTCAGGCAAACTTCATACGTTTTCCCGTAAACTGAGAAGTCATCCATAAAAATTTCCACTGAATCTTCAAGATACTTAGAAAAGATGGCCATTATGCACCTTTGGAATATGCTCAGCGCATTGCATAATCCGAATGGCATGCGGTGAAAAGCAAATGTTCCGTAGGGGCAGGTGAATGTGGTTTTCTCTTGGTCTTCAGAAGCAATCATTATTTAGTTGTAGCCCATATACCCATCCAAAAAGCAGAAGTAATCATTTCCTGCTAGGCGGTCTAGCATCTGGTCAATTAAAGGCAAGGGAAAATAATCCTTCTTCATCCCCGCATTGAGTTTGAAGTAACCCATGCAGATCCACCAGCCAGTGATGATCCTCATTGGTATTCATTCATTGTTTGCATTTGGGAAAACCATCATTCCTCCCTTCTTGGGCATAAATTGCACGAGGCTAACCCACGTGCTATCGGTAATTGGATATATAATGCTTGCATCCAATCATTAGATTATCTTTTTTTTCACAACCTCTTTCATCGCAGGGTTTAGTCTGCGTTGAGGTTCGATAGACTCTTTTTGGTTTTCTTTGAGACGTATCCTGTGCATGCAATATGTGGGGCTAATTCCTCTTATGTCTGCTAGCATCCACCCTATTTCTTTTATGTACTTCTTCAGGATGCTAAGTAGCGCATTCTCTTGTTCTTCTTGTAGTGCAGAAGAAATTATCACTGGCAGAGTTTCATTTTGCCCCAAGAAAACATACTTCAGATGGCTTGGCAAGGTTTTTAATTCCACGGTAGGTGGTCGTTCCAAGGATGGTTGTTGTGCTTTTTTCTCTTCATTCAACGTCAATTTTTCTTCTTTGTTTGTTGTTTCCATGATCACATTGTAGGTTACTATGGATGCGGTCGCATCCTCTCTTTCATCTTCATCTTCGAACTCTTCTTCTTCATTACAACTGGGTTCATTGTTGGAATTGGATAGGTCTTCATCTTCTGGATACTTCATGGCTTTAATAATGTCAAACCTGAGCTTCTTCCCATTTACATTGAGCGTGATCTCTCCCTTGTACACATCAATTTGAGCGCAACCAATGGATAAAAACGGTCATCCCAATATGATGGGTACATCCTTGTCTACTTCGTAGTCGAGAATGATGAAGTTCGCTGGTAAAATTAATTTGTCAATTGAGACTAGGACATCCTTCACCTTTCCCTCTGAATGAACTAAGGACCTGTCCGTCAGCTAGAAAGTCACCATTGTGGGCGTCAGCTACCCCACATTCAACTGTTTGAAAATCGAACGGGGCATTAAGTTGATACTGGCCCCAAGATCGAAAAGCGCTTGACCTATATATATCCCGCCAATTGAGCAGGGTATCGTGAAACTTCTAGGGTCGCGCATCTTTGGTAAGATAATGGTGTTTGACTTTTGTGTTAACGCCACCATTACAAACTTTCCTGTGCTTCTTTTCTTTGTCACCATGTCCTTAAGAAACTTAGCAT
Organism: Benincasa hispida; assembly: GCF_009727055.1. NCBI lineage: Eukaryota > Viridiplantae > Streptophyta > Magnoliopsida > Cucurbitales > Cucurbitaceae > Benincasa > Benincasa hispida. Next base: position 60,110,644 of record NC_052351.1, read on the forward strand.
ATTTTGGCATTTGTTCAATCGCTTAAGTGAAAGGGATGTTGATGTGTAACTATTTTAACATGTCCATGAAGCGATGGTACTGCACTTTAACATGTGTAACTGTTGATGTGTAACTGTTTTACATGTCCATGAAGTCTCTGAGGGAATGGTGGCAGCTGCACCTTCACGGTTCCCTATTCCATAGGCTTAGAAGTGGATGTAACTTCTGGTTTCATCGTCTCATTTTCTTCTGGTTCTTCCTGTGTCAATGGGGTCTTGGATTCCATCACAACTAGAATAGTCCTTCTTGGCTCCATCTTCTCTTCCGTTGCTGTCTTTCCGCTTTACAAAGTCACAACTTGACATTACTCCTTTCCTGTATTCCCTAGGTTGCGAGGGAGCTCAGTTGAACTCAACAACGCCTCTTGCAGTCTACTTTTAAGCTCGCCTGCAATCTGCCCTATTTGAATTTCGAGATTGCAGATAAAAGTGGGTTGATTCTGGAGTACTATTTCATTCTTCTTAATATACTGCTTTAATAAGCTCTCAAGGGAAGAAGATGGCGGCACTTATGAGCTGCTCACTTGATTTTGCGATTGAACATTTGTTTGCGGGAAAAATCCTGGCAGCCCTTCTTTTTGCGCCATGAGTTGATAACTCTGTTGAATATTTTTCCATGCGAAGTTGGGGTAGTTTCTCCACCCGGAGTTGTAAGTGTTAGTGTTAGAGAAAGGATTATTCTTTACGATGTATATAGATTGTGGGTTCCTCGAACATTCTTCCATCGAATGCAAATCTCCACAATTAGAACAACTTGTGCTTGTCTGCTCGATTGTATTGACCTGCCCTCTTTGCGTTCTTGGGCTATTAATTGCAATGCCCTGTATCAGATTCATCATCGCATTCATTTGACTTTGTAGGGATGTGATGGCCCCATTGTTTGTGTCACCTTCTCGAATTTTTAATCGTTGATCGCTTTCCCTTCAGTCTTCGTGATTCTTCGAAATGCGATCAAGGATATTTTTAGCCTCATAATACGTTTTGTCAAGCAGACCTCCAGCTGCTACCACATTGGCAGCCATCTGCGATGCAGGGTTCAAACCGTGATAATAGATTTCCATTTAGAGACAGTTTCGAACCAGTCTTTTAAACCTCGCCCAGTCATCGCTGAGCGATTCATCAATGTCTTGTTCAAAATTTGTAATCAAAATTTGTAATCAAGGTAAGGGGGAAATATCTTTTAATGAACTTCTCTACTACTTGTTCCCAAGACGTTATCTCCCCTAGTTTGAGAGAATAGGCCCATTTCCTTGCTTGGTCACATAATGAAAATGGGGACAACACTAGTCGAACTTCTTCAGCTGAGATGTTTGGGAATACAAAAGTATTGTAGATTTCGATGAAACTCCAGAGATGGGCGTGCGGATCCTTGCCACGCCTTCCACCAAAATGTTCGGCCGTCTGAATCATCTGCAACATAACCGGCTTCATCTCAAACCTTGATCCATCTAGAGCTGGCCTCATGATTCCTAGGGAGAAATCATAGAAGTTGGGCGACTCATAGTCCCGGATGGGTATATTGCGGTCGTTTTCCAGGAGAATGGGGTTTGCCATGATATTATTTGGGTTTGCTGCCCTTTTTTCCGGTTGTTCCACCACAATGGGATTTCTTCTGAACGTTCTTTCAATCTCTGGGTCGTAGTTGGGCTCAGGAACGTGTCCTTCGCTCATACAACACCCGCTTCTTCCCTTACCAAAGGAGAGGCAGTGCACAGAGATCGAAAGCTGCAAAGAAAATAAAAAAGTTACTGTTAGAGCAATATGTACTGCCGTAATCTCCGGCAACGGCGCCAAAAACTTGATGCTTTGTAAATGAGATGAAATAATAGTATAGAATTACGGTGATGAGTTATGCATTGCACATGCATGTTTTCATAGTAAAACCCAAGTATAAATCTCACTAGGTTTCCTGGTAAGTCGACGGTCGAACATAGAGACTACTGAGTTACTATGCGTCAGTAAAATTGATTCCTTTGCGGTGGTAAAAACAAATAAATTGGTTGGTATTTTGTTTAAGTGTAATTCCTATGCGACGGATTCAAGTAAAGAGTTGATGAAAATGAGAAGTACAATGAGTATGCGGTGAACGGGTTGAGAAAGGATTTAGCTAACACTTCCTAAGATTGCGTTCAAGTTATGCGATCATGCTACACACATACAACGACAAATCATCTTCCAATGAAAATGCCATAACTCTTAGACGCATGCGATGTATATGATAATGTCGATAGGACTTATTCCTAAGCCTCTATTCTTGCCTATACGATGATGAATGATACACACATACACAAGGTGACCGCATACTATCATATCCTATCTCTAGGGTGCATGCGATGCGTTAATAGCAAACAGAACTTATTCCTAAGTTTCTATCTCTTGCTTATGCGGTTCTAATCTAACTCTCTCGAGCCTATATTCTAAACTGACTTTCCCAAGCCTAGATTCTATCTTTAGACCACCCTCCCGAGCATCTATAGAGAATGAATGACGCATACATAAGATAAGATGATCCCATAAAGTGAAGATCTTAGGTCATGCTAGCTAAGTACTTCTCAACTCATTCGAAAATTTAGCTACTCATGCAAGATATAGAAAGATTGATCACAAGTTGAATTAAGAGTTCCATTGTCTATAGATTAAATGCATAATACAGAATAACAATAGACTACAGAGATAAGAAGCCCAGTAGCAATGTCTTACTTCCCGTGGCCTTTTATACTATCTTTTCTTTCCAACTCTGCTCGTGAATGTCCTTGCTTCCGCAAGTGTTGGCCCTTTCTCCTTTTGTATCACTTCTCGACAGTCTTCCGAGCTGTCTAGGAATGTTCTCTCGGCGTCTTCTTCTCTTCGCTCGCCTCCGCCTTCTAAGTATATAAATAATTACAGACTAACGACTATCTATTTATATGTGATGTAACTTATCTATATGGCGAACTCCTTGAACAATGGTGGCCTTTGGTATTTATAGAACTCAAGGTGAAGAAGCTTTTCTCTCTAATGATTGCAATGATGGGAGGTCATTAAATCTTCTGGCTGATGCGTCGATTAATGGTCACCGAAAAGTTGAATGTACTTGCTACAGTGTGTCGTTAACGGCTTGACAACTAAATTCGGATTCGACCATCATCAGCTTTCTGTCCCATCATGATTTATTATGCTTTCACCTTGATGCGCCGTCTATATGTGGCCACCTTCTCGAGCAACTCCTCCCGAACGCATACGATCACATGACTTTGCGATCGCAATCTTTCAATGCGCGCGGATGCCGAATTATTTGGATCTCAATTTAACTTGTGTCAACGTATTTTTCCTGCACAAAATAAATACATTAGCTGCTTTTATGCGATGGGCGTATGCGATCGCAATATTCTTAGTTTACCTTTTTTGAACATGATTTTGTATATTTTTATCGTCGCATTCCCACATTGTTTTACATCTTTGTGCTATAATAACGTGCATTTCTGCCCGTTATAAGTTTCATCATAGAGTCTCTTCCAAAGAGTTTCCTAAAGTTCCGCACATATGCGATGATAAACAAGATTAAGCAACTGACTACTCTCTTAAATGAGCTCTAGACATACTAGTCTTTTATGAAGACTAAGGGACAAGAAGAGAAAACAAATGTTACCTTAAAGATGTTCCAAAAGAGATCATACTCAGGAACTAAGTCTGGACCTTCCACTTCGAAGAATAAGAGTATTCAAATGAAAAAGAAGGGAAAAGGCAAAGGTAAGGCTTCTGCAACCCGCAAAGATAAGGGTAAAGCTATGGACAAAGGAAAGTGTTTCCACGGCAACGAAGAGGGGCACTGGAAACATAACTACCCAAAATACCTAGCCGAGAAGAAAATTGAGAAAATAAAACAAGGGGAATTTGATTTACTCGTTGTTGAAATGTGTTTAGTGGAAAATGATAACTCTACATGGATACTAGATTCATGGGCCACTAACCATGTTGTATTTCTTTTCAGGAAACTAGTTACTGGCAGCAACTTAGAGAAGGCGAGACAACTCTCAAAGTTGGAACAGGAGAGGTCGTCTTTAGTAAAGTAGTGAGAGACTCAAAGTTGTTTTTTCGGGATAGATTCATTTTACTAGAAAATGTACTTTTACTTTCTAATATGAGAAGGAATCTGATATCCATCTCTTGTTTGTTAGAACAAATGTACAAAGTATCTTTTGAAGTTAATGATGTGTTTGTTAGCTCAAGAGGTGCTCAAATTTGTTATGCAAGACTTGAAAACAACTTATATGTGTTAACACCAACCAAAGCAAAAGCTATTTTAAATAATGAGATATTTAAAATAGCTAAAACTCAAAATAAAAGGCAAAAAGTTTCTCCTAGTACCTATCTTTGGCACTTAATACTTGACCACATTAGTCTTAATAGGATTGTGAGATTGGTCAAGAGTGGACTCATATGTCAATTAGAAGCAACTTTTTACCTTCATACGAGCCCTATCTTAAGGGTAAGATAACCAAAAGATCTTTTACAGGAAAAGGTCTTAGAGTTAAAGAACTCTTAGAACTTATGCATTCAGATCTTTGTGGTCCGATGAATGCAGAAGCACGAGGAGGGTACGAATATTTCATCAGTTTTATTGATGATTATTAAAGGAATGGCTATGCATCACAAGTCCAAAGCTCTTGAAAAGTTCAAGGTGTATAAGGCTGAGATTGAGAACCTTTTAGGTAGAACAATCAAAACACTTCGATTATAACGTGGTGGAGAGTTTATGGACTTGAGATTTTAGAACTATTTAATAAAATATGGAATCCAGTCTCAGCTCTTAGCACTCGGTATGCCTCAGTAGAATGGTGCATCAGAAAGGATAAATATAACCATGTTAGACATGGTTTGTTCATGATTAGCTATGCTCAATTGCCTGATTTGTTTTCGGGATATGCAGTAAAAACTGTTGCATAAATTTTGAACATGGTTCCTTCAAAAAGTGTTTATGAAATACCATATGAGTTGAGGAGAGGGTGTAAAGGTAGTTTACGTCACTTAATAATTTAGGGATGCCCTACACACATGTTGGTGCAAAACCCAAAGAAGTTGGAACGTCGTTCAAAATTGTGTCCATTTGCAGGATACCTCAAAGAAACAAAAGGTGGTATTTTTTATAATCCTCAAGGTAATATACTATTTGTCTCGAAAAACACTACATTCTTAGAGGAAGACCACATGAGAGATCATCAACCTCACAGTAAACTAGCATTGAGTTAAATTTCCATAGAAGCTATAGACGAACAGACAAGAGTTATTGATTAGGCCGGTTCTTCAAAAAGAGTTGTTGATGAAGCTAGTAATTCTGGTCAGTCACATCATTCTCAAGAGTTGAGAGTGCCTCAACGTAGTAGAAGGGATGTCCATCAGCCCGACCGTCATACCCAATGATGGCATATAGGATCCATTGACCTATGAACAACCAATGAATAATGTAGATCGAGACCAATGAAGCCATAGAGCTCAAAATGGAGTTTATGTACTTCAATTCGGTCTGAGAACTTGTAGATCAGTCGGATGGGGTAAGACCTATTTCTTGTAAATGGATCTACAAAAGAAAATGGACCAACCAGGTAAGGTACATATCTTTAAGGCTCAATTGGTGGCAAAGGATTATACCTAGAGAGAGGGGTTGGACTACGAAGAAACCTTATCCCCTATAGTCATGCTAAAGTTAATTAGAATATTCTTATCCATTGCCACATTTTATGATTGTGAAATTTGGCAAATGGATGTCAAGATAGTCTTTCTGAATGGCAATCTTGAAGAAAGTATCTATATGGCTCAACCAGAAGGGTTCATTGGACAGGGTCAAGAGCAAAAGGTTTGCAAGCTTAAACGATCTATTTATGGGTTAAAATAAGCATCTAGATCCTGGAAATTAAGATTTGACACTGTAATCAAATCTTATAGCTTTAAACATAATATTGATGAACCTTGTATCTACAAGGAAATTTTCAAAACCACTGTAGCCTTCCTAGTGTTGTATGTAGATGATATCCAGCTCATTAGGAATGATGTAGGATTCTTGACTGAAATTAAGAAAAGGCTAGCAACCCAATTCCAAATGAATGATTTAGGAGAGGCTCAATATGTTCTTGGAATTGAAATCATTTAGAATTGCAAGAACATAACGTTTGCCCTATCTCAAGCATAGTATATCGACTTGTCTAGATATAAGATGCAGAATTCCAATAAGGGTTTGTTACCTTTTAGGCATGGAGTTCATCTATCGAAGGAACAAAGTCCTAAGACACCTAAAAGAGTTGAGGATATGAAATGTATTCATATGCATCGGTATTTGATAGTCTGATGTATTTCATGTTATGTACACGACCTAACATATGTTATGTAGTGGGAATAGTCAGCAGGTATCAGTCCAATCTAGGATATGATCATTGGATTGCTGTAAAAAAAACCCTCAAGTATCTTAGGAGAACGAGGGATTATATGCTCGTGTATGGTACTAAGGATATAATCCTTACAGGATACACTGACTTTTATTTCTAGACCGATAAAGATTCAAGGAAATCTACATCGGGATCGGTGTTCACTCTAAATGCACGAGCAGTAGTTTGGAGGAATAAAAAGCAAGGTTGCATTGCTAACTCCACCATGGAAGCTGAGTACGTAGCTGTATTTGAAGCAGTAAAAGAGGCTGTATGGCTTAAGAATTTTTTGACGGATTTGGCATCTACTTGTCACCCTCTATTGTCATAACATTGGTGCGGTTGCAAATTCTAAAGAACCTAGAAGCCATAAGCACGTGAAGCACATTGAGCACAAATATAATCTCATCAAAGAGATTGTGCAATGAGGAGACATGATCGTCAAACAGATAGCCTCGGAGCCCAACATTGTTGATTCATTTATAAACGCTCTCTCGACTAAAGTGTTTTATGGTCATCTAGTGAGTCTAGGACTACGAGTTATGTAAATCTAGGGCAAGTGGGAGAAGCCATGGATATGTGATGCTTTAATTTATTATATTTATGTTTTGCTCTCACACTCAACATTATATGTAAGTGACCCCACTAGAGTTTTAGTCCAAGTGGGAGTTTGTTTAGTTTTATGTCCTAAAACTTGTGGTTTGTATACAATAAATATATTCTATTTTACAATAAAGTTGTTATTGAGATTGATTCAGTAAAGATGCTATTGAATATGTGAATTGCATTTAAGAACCTTATAAGGACCTCTGGCTATAGCATGAATACTTGAACTATATGTCGAGATATAAAAGTGGATCAAGTTCGAGTAATAGCCAAAACAGTCTATAGTATAGGGATTGTTGGGATTGGTGTCCTAATTCTCCCGGAGTCTCGTTGTTTTGTAAAGACACACATTGTTCAATGAATAAAATAAGTGTTATTTAATTCTGGCATTTACTCATATCCAATAAACAAAGCTCCTTGGTTATCTTATGTAAACTTAAGCATGTATATGTGATATACAAGTGGATCATGCCTTAAGTGATAACCTAAATAGATCTGTAGTATAAGACCTGGACCACGAGATGACTAGACTCTATATATAACGCCGTTGATACTAGTGACTTACATCTCACCTAAAGACCATAGGTGACACGACCTCAATCCTGAGTGTTTTGGGAACTCTTGCCTTTGAGGGTAGTCCTTTGATTAGTATGGGTGAGAGTGGCCAGATTGCCAACTCAACATACCTACCTTTTTGGGGACTTGTCTGATCTGGGAGCTGGGAACTCAATCCACAAGATGGAATTCACTTCTTTCTCGAAACGGTGATAAGTAGAAAGATTGCTCCGTTAAGGGCTGATTTCGGGGCTTGAACATAGTGGCCACAACTTCTCTTTGGAAGAGAAGACTCAGTCATAGTAGGACTATAACTTATGTTCATTACAGGGATCAATGGTACTTAAGGAGACAGATGTAACTACAAAGGCATAATGGTTATTGGCCTAGCTGTACTTACGAGCAATCTGTGAAGGGTTGTCGCACTGCTCATTGGTTGAGATGGATACATAATATATCTATAGTAAGGAGAGTTCAGTTGTCGATCTTTAGTAGAGTGTCTGGCAGTTAACGGATGGTGGATCCCGTGACTAAAGAGTTTAGTCAGTCATTCACGTACCGTTGAAGCTTCGGAGCTACAGGTTCATGAGGTCCCCTTGGTAGCTTGGATTCTGTTGAGGATCAGTTCTTGGTGTTGATTTGAAATGTTCAAATTGACAAGTGGTATTTTGATTGTATATGATATAATCTGTATGATGTATAAGATACATCTAGTGGAGGATTAATGTAAATGAGATTTACATTAAGTACCATAGAATAGAAAAAGAACTATGGTTTATATGTTTCATGAGATGAAATATTAAAACTATAGGTCCTAAATATAGTATGATAAGTTGGTTATCATTTATATTTATAATAATATTAATTATTGGATAATTAATACTTTTTCTTTTAAATAACCAAAGTACTGGGTGGTTATTGGATCATAGTAACCGTGTGTTTAAAAGAAAAATGGTTTTCCTATTTTGAAAAGGAGTTTTTACAAACATTTGAAAAGATTTTTGAGTTTTCTCTCACGAAAAAGAACCTAAGTAAATTCAGATTTACTAAACGACGATTGGGCGAGCTAAACGATCGTACAGGTGTGAGCTAAATGATCATGCAGTGTTTACTAAACAATCGCATAGCTTTGCTAAACGATCGCTGCCCCAAGATAAACGATCGTGTAGTATCTGTAGGCGACAGACCGAGCTAAACGATAGAGCTAAATGATCGCATAGCTTTTTCTAGACGATCACATAGCTTTATCTAAATGATTGGGCATCGATCTATATGATAGATCTCCGTCATCTCCCACTTGCTTAGTCGTGTATGCGATCGTTATTTCCTCCCTTCGTCTTCCTCATATCAAGTCCGAACAGAGCCTACCCTCTGGATTCCCACACCGAGAATACCAAGGTAGCCTTGTTGGTGGTGTCAGACTCAACTCGATGCCGTCGAGGTTTTCTGGAAGTCGTTCGTAGTACTGCGGAGGCCGTTCCTGTTGCAGAGGAGTTCGTGACTGAGCGATCGTTGAGAAGTTTACGACTGAGCGTGAAGTTTTCGTGCTGTGTTCGTTGCGGTGTTGCGGTCATGTAGATCGGGCATCGAGTTTGCTGATTGCTCGAGCGTTCGTGCGCAACGGAGCATGGAGACGCTTCTGCCATTGTTTGTACAATTTTCCCTTTGTACTTTTGAGACTTTCATGCTATAATTTCTGTATGATTTGCATAACTGTTTATGTTTGAAGTCGACTGTAAATGTTATATTAATTCATTATTGTCATTTGGAATAGTCTTGTTCTGCTACTTATGGAAATCTCGAGTTTCGATTTCCTTCAGGTATAATGTTGGGTAACTTATCTTGGGGACACTATGAATTTGGTTCACTTTGTATTTGATACAAATGATATGATCCTGAATCGTTCATGTGAAGACATGCGAGTAAAGGCGTCCTATGCAATGCGTTTGCATAAGACCAGACTGCAAAATAGTCACTTTTACTTTATAACACAGTTTACTGTTAAAACTGACTATTCAATAGATAACCTAGGTAACTCGATCTTAATCCTGAGCTAAATATGAACTCCTGTTTATTTGGAATTATCCTTTAATCTGCATGGGTGAGAGTGGGTCGAATCCACCGACTCAATAAGCCTACCGTTTCAAGGATAACACTCAGTAGATAGCTAGGGACATAATCCTTCAAGATGGAATTCACTCCTACCCGATTCCAGGGATAGTAGATAAGTTGTTCTCTTAAGTGCTGACTTTAAATCTTGAACAAGAGGCCTCAACCTCTCAATGGCCCGAGAGGGACTTGGTTTGGTGGTTGGACCATAAACCAAATCTTCATTAGAGGATCAATGGGACTAAAGGAACAAGATGTAATTATAGTGGTAAAATGGTAATTTTGACCTAGATGTAATTATTAACAACCTGTGAAGGAACGACTTATTTATCATGGTTATATCAAGTAGACAGAAATATATCTACAATGAGGAGAGTGAAGCTACTGGACTATAGTGGAATGTCCCAATAGTTAACTAATGTTGATTAACTAGGTTAAAGAGTCCAGTCGGTTAATCTCGGATCGTTGAAGCTCATGATTTGCAGGTCCATTAGGTCTCCCTGCTAGATCATATCGGACTAAACCTTAGAATAGCGTGATGAGAAAATTTGAAACGTTAAATTCTATGTAGGAAGTAAACGTTAATTATATTCGATATACTTAACATCTCATCGTTTGATTATGAATTAAAAAATATGGAGAGTTGAAAATATTTAAATATAATTTAAATATTGTATACATGAATAGGGATTCATGATCGAAATTGATATTAATTATTAATTTAATTATTAATTATTAATTAAATTATTTAATTAAAAATTAAAAATTAAATGAATTTCAAGAGGTAGTTGGTTTTTCCTCTAAAAACACACAATCTAATTATCTCAGACCTTCTTTTATTCCTTTCAATCCATTACAATTTTGGATCCCACAATCTGTTCTAAGACTAAAGAATAGTGAAGAAGACTCTAGCGGTAGTCCACAAAGTGTTCGTAATAAAAAAACATCAAGAAGATTGCTTCAATTTCGAGCTACATCAGAGTTTGTTCTTCAATTATGTTTTTTTCTAGTTTTGAACAAGCATGCTTAATCCATAAAATTAATATAATTAGAGTGCTTTAGATCCTAATTATTTCCACTTGATTGTTCCTTACTCTTACAGTTATATGATCTATAAGGAGATCCATATAGTTGAAAGTAGAAAGGTCTCTTGTGTCATTTTTTTCTACAGTAATGGTAGATCCACACTTTTTTAAACTGACGGTTGTGCTGATTATGCCCCCCTTTTGTACTGCTTGAGTCTGTTTCTTAAAATCCATCAGATTCAGGAAGTTGCACTTTAACAAACTCAATTTTCTATTTTTCTTTGAGTCGAGATGATTGGTTCTTCCCGACTGCTCCTCTTGATAACCCTAGGCCAACATTGTCACTGGGAGATTTTCTTTCAGCCAAGATGTTGTCTAACATTTATGATCCTAAATTAAGCATTCTAATAGACTTGCACATAGAATCTTTCTCGGCCTTAAGGAGTTTTAATTCACGTTTTAAATCAGAAACTATAGACATAAGTCTATGATTGTTAACCAACAGAGATTCAATCCTCTCCTTTTGAATGTCAAGAATCTTCAGGTCGTCCCACTACTTGTTAAAGAGTGCTTGATAGGAAGGATTAGATGAAACAGGGTTATTTCACTATTGTCACTCCCAAAAAACACATCAAAATCAGGATTCTTGTAAGACGAAGTGTCTAAGTAGATGTTACTGATAAGTACCCTAACATCAACTTCAAATTCACTACTCCCATCAGAATCATCATCAGACCAGGTTAAGACAACTTTTATTATGCCTTCTTAGAAATTTTGGGCATTCAGCTTGGAAGGGACAAAAACCTTCACACTATCAGCAATTGAATAATTCTTCTTTATTTTGGACATTGATGGACTCAATCTTGTTTGAATCCCTCCTAAAATTTTGAGTTTTGTGTTGTTTAGGGGAAAAATTACTTCCTAATCTAGTATTCTAAGAACCTGGATTCCCCGACTTCTTTTCAAATCGTTTGAGCACATGATTAAACTTAGACAATAAGAAATAGAGTCAGCAAGAGACTCATCATACTCGTCATTCAAATTATCAAGCTCTTCTTCAACTAAGGATTGCAAGGCCACACTCTTAATTTTTTTTCTCCAATTTTCCCTCAACTGACATTTCAAATGTGAGTAGAGATCCAAATAACTCATCCACTTTCATCTTGGAGATGTCATGGACATCATCAATGGCCGTCACTTTCATGTCAAATTTCTTAGGCAAATACCTAGGAACATTCCTAACCAATTTTCCTCTTGAGATTTTCTCCTCCAAAGAAAATAACTTATTAGCAATATCAAGTAACCGAACATTAAATTCAACAATCATTTCATCATCTTACATTTTTAGATTCTCAAACTTCGATTTTAAAAGTTGTAATCTTGACAGCTTGACCTTTGAAGTTCCTTCGTGAGCAATAGACAAAATGTCCCAAGCTTCATCTTGTTCAGCTTGACATTTAAAGTTCCTTCATCAAACAGAATATGTTGTGATCACACCATTAAGAATATCACTTAAGGCACGAGAATTTCCAGATAAGCTTAATCGTCAGCTTCAGTCCATTAAATCACTAACTTCATAACATTTTTATCTTCAACATTTTTCATAGTTAGAGGAGACCAACTAGTTACAATGGCTTTCTAAGTTTTGCTGTCAATAGACTTCAAGAGTGCAATCATCTTGGCTTTCCAATATAGTAACATACATCAAGCAATTCATAAATCAATATAACAACTTATATCAATTCTCATGAAAAGCTACACATGCATACTATACATTATAACACTTATATAATACTTTCAATACATGCTACATGTTTAACCTATGGTGAGATTTTAAATCTATATGGCATACTTTATGCACACACAAATTTAATTTCATTAAAACATACATTCAAAATGCATAATTAATTAAACACACTATAGTGAATTGATTTTGGCATCTTAGCTATCAAACAACTAAATTTTACAAGAATAATTCAAAAACCACCTCGAATTGCTCCTAAACACTTCGAACCGATTGGAACCAGTTGAAATTAGCTTGAGTCGGACTTATTACATGCATTATTTCTTTGGTGTCAATTTCTTATTACATGCATTTGCATGAAATTCATCTATAGATAGATGATTATTATTTCTTTTAGAGGTTAATGCAACTTCAATATTAGGAGATAATTGTTATTTCTTATTCTTCACTCCAAACATTCTCCAAATCTTAAAACTTCATTCAAATCCCATCAATTTTGTGTCTCGCAACTCATTTCAAGGTCGGAGGATAGCAGGGAATATTCTTACGATAATCCTCATTAAGTTTGTGACTGCAATTAAAGGAAAATTTGGAGCAATCAAGGAGTTCTACAAAGGTTATACCCTAAAACCCTAACTAGGTTTATTATGAATTTGCATGCTTATTTCATGAAATTATTGTAATTAGAGTGTTCTTTATCTAATTAGCTTCCGCTATCATATTTGTATGACTATCAGCAATTACAACAGTTACAATATAGTTGAAGCTTAATTTGATACCAAAACCGTAATATATCCAACTTTAGCAACCAACAACATTCATCACATGAATTAACACCCACCAAGCTTAATATAAAATTTAGTGCTTAAAACATGCTCTGATGTCAATTGATGGAACTAAAAACACGCATGCAGAAACAATTAAGATATTAAATACACTAATTTCATTAATTTTAACTACTAAGCATGTAAGTTCAAGCTATAAAAAACAGAGTTCGATAAACTTACTTTGATGAAGCTCGAAATTGAATCAATTCGTTGATTGTTTCTGATCACAAACAATTCTGGACCACAATTAGAGTCTTTCCTGCTATTCTCTAACCTTAGAACGAATTGTGGATTCCAAATTCGTGAGAGGAAATGTGAGTTTGAGTGAGAGTTTGTTTTAAAACAAAGTTTCCCAAAACAAAGTTGCAATTTCGTTTATTTCATTAAGTTTTCCACTGCGAAATTAATTGTTTTAAAGGATATTAGTAAGAGTGGGCAATAGGTGTCACGAAAGAGTGATATTTATTGTCTTCACGCATTCTTTTAAGTAAGAGATAAAATCCATGAGGGGGTTGTGTTGGTATCAGAGCATAAGATTTTGGGAAAGGGTAAATTAGGTTGAAGCATGGTGATAAATATGTCTAATGCGTGATATATTATAGGAATCATGCCTCGTGGTAGACCGCGCAAGCAACCAGTAGGGACTCATGATGCTACCTCAAAAGCAACGGAGGAAGACCAAGGTGGGTCAAGTCATCCACAAGCAAGAGCGGAAGGTGACGAAAAATTGTTGGGGAAATTTGCTCTATATTTGGCAGAAAGTCTAGAAGGTGTCAGTAGACCCCAAAAAGTGTTTCGGCATTAAACGGTTGAAGGCACTGGGAGCCCCAACCTTTGAAGGAACAACGAACCTAGCAGATGCAGATGCTTGGTTCGTGACAGTAGAAAAATGTTTCAGGGTAATTCGATGCCCTGAAGACAGAAAAGTAACACTAGCTACCTTTCTATTTCAAAAAAGAGTTGAGGACTGGTGGCGGGTGTTTGAGAGTAGAAGAAGAATAAGGGAAGAAATTACTTTGGAGGAATTTGATAAAGCCTTCCATGAACAAGTCTATCCCCATACATTTCACAATACAAAGCGAAATGAATTTCTGGATCTCATGCAAGGCTCATTAACGGTAGCCGAGTATGAGCAGAAGTATACAGAGCTTTGCAAATATGCCACTAGCATAATTTGGGACGAAGATGAAAGATGTAGAAGATTCGAAAGGGGGTTGCGAGCCGAGATACGAACACCTATAACCACTAGTGTTAATAGATGAGAATTTCCAAAGTTAGTGGAAACGACATTACGGGTGGAAGCTAGACTAAACGGGCCAACAGAAACAAAACCTAAGGAATGGAGAGAGAGAGGTCAAAAATTTTCCTTAGGGGTTTTAAATAAAAAAAATAATTAAGACCAACTTTGGGAAGCAAAATACAAAGATGGAACCTATACAGGAAGAGGTAAAAATTCCCAAAGAATCCATAGCGAGTGTCACCCAAAGGCCATGGTGTTCGAACCGTAGGAGGTATCACTTTAGACGATACTATGGAGGAGCGAATATGTGCTACAATTACGGAGAATCTGGTCATTACAAACGGAACTGCCCTCAGATGAGAAAAGAGGACAAAGGAAAAGGAAAAGCCCCAAAGACATAGAGAAATGCATACTATTTCTGTTTATAGATGCTTAATTAAAATTACTTTCTTGTAAATATGTTTTATTTACATTATGATAAATAAAGTATATTGTGATAATCTGTGTTTGTTCGTTGAAATAATTTCTAGCTAGATGGGATCAAGCCAAAAAAGAAATCCTCTCTGTGAGAGATGTGAGAAATGCCATCCAAGAGAATGCTTGAAGGGAACGGATAGATGTTATGTATGCAAACGAACAGGGCATAAAGAGAAGCCATGCCCAAAGTTCTTTCATTTCCTTAGCCATAAGGAAACAGCACTCGACCCTAGTAAGGATTTTTCCTGCTGTAGATGTCATGAAGTCATCAAAATGATCAAGAGGGAAGAGAAGGGTTGTGCCTAAAGTGTGAGCAACCAGGGCATCACTGTAAAGACTACCCAACAAATAGTTCTGCCAGTGGTTCAGGACGGAATCAAGCATGGAAGGACTTTTGGTATTAGAGTACCAGTGGAAAAAGGGTTCTTGTAAATAAGCTTTACTTGAATAAAAATGTAGCCTGTAAATATTCTAAAATCAGTAATAAAGCAATGTTTACAACAATAATCAAATTTCGGAGACGAAATTTTCTTAAGGGGGAAGTAATTGTAAACTCGGATTTCAATTTCCTTACTTGAGCTAATAATTAAGGGAATTAGCTAAGTGTAAGTTAAATCCTATGTTAAAAAAAAGGAAAAAATTCTAAGTGTTTGAATAAGTCTGTTGAGTAACTTTGAGTTGAGCCATAATTAGTGGAATTTGACTAAGTGTAAAGACAAAAGAAAACCATGTGTTTAGTGTTAAGAAACATTAACGCATGAGGCATCTAATGAGGCTAAGGTTGTAGAAGTTATTAAGCCCTGAAAGCCAAGTGTGGCCGAAGTGAAGATAAGCCAGGCGTTGGGCAAGGCATGCACCAACCAAATGTTAGAGGATTGCATGCATGCGACAGAGTCAAGTCGAAGTGTTGTGCGCGCGAACAATCGTGTAGCTATAGGTGGCACTAAACAATGAGCTACACGATCGTGTAGCTATGTGTGGTGCTAAATGATAAGTGTAGACACTAGACGATATGTTAGGCGCGAGAGCCATAGAATAGGCGAAGCGCTAGACGATGGGCGTTGCGCGATAGATGCAGACACTAGACGATGACACTACATGATAAGCGGACGCACTAGACAATGGGCATGATGTGTTAAACGATAGACATCAGCGCGACACGATGAAGCTATACAGAAAGCATAAGAGCTATACGATGAGCAACAGCAAGATCGTTAAGTGATCAGCAACAGCGAGAGATCACTAGGCGATGACGCTATGTGATGGGGTGTAAATGCTATTTGAGTAGGCATTACATGATGAGTAACAATGAGATCGTTGGGTAATTACTAGACATAAGTCATGCAGTAACACTAGAACTATACGATCTACTATGAGCCAATGATATCTGAGAGTTGTGGGCTGAGAAGAACTAACCAGACATATGGCGATCAAAAGGGATGTCTAAAGACCATGCGATTTGAGCTGGCGAAGGAGAAGGCATGCAAATCAGTTAGGTAGAGCTGGAAAAAGAAGAGGCAGACACTTCAAGCTGGTTGTGGTAAGGTTGGGCATTGGCAGCCTGAAAAGGGAACGCCTGGGCATGCTGCAAGCTAGAGGTGTCTAGACAAGGTGAAGGATGAACACTTATAAATAGGGCAAGGGGCTTCACTTCAATTCACAAAAAGCATTTCCATTCTGAGAGATCATCTAAGAGAGGTAGTTGAGAGTAATAATTAAGAGGAATCTATACGTTGGATGGAGGAAGAGCACACTGATCTGAGTAGTGATCAAAGCAGAAACGTTGGGTGGTACAAACTGTACGGACAGACGATAGTGTCAAGTTCAAATGAGAAATTATTCCAAACTACTCGTGCAAATCAAATGATTCTTGAATCAAAAGTTATTAAATGTTGTTTCGGTATGAGGGCTGCTATGAGGAAATTCTAAGTTTAAGGCTGTCAAATTGAAGGAAAACTGAGAGGTGTTCACCAGTAAGGAGACAGTCGAGCCAAGTAGAGAAAACTTGAGACTCTGAACCCTCGAAAGGGAATCTCAGAACCAAACTTTAAGGTAAGCTAGTTAAGACATTCCTAAACATTTTTGTAGAAGGAAATGTCTTGAGATATGGTTTGTAATGATGAGTAATCTAAGCTTTAAGTTGAATTTGAAATAGGATTCAACAGAAGGTCAAGGGAAACCGGGTGAACTAGGAAGGAAGAGCAATCCCAACATATCACTATGAGTGGTTTCTTATTTTAGTCTTTTAGCATATTCTAAATTAAATATGCTATTGTTATGAGTGAATGCTTGTTACCATGAGGAGAGCATGGGATTGGGATAGTTAGGGGGTCAACGAAACTAGCTTCTGAGCCCAAAATGGAATCTCACAAGATGATCAAGGGACCGAGAAGTTTAGTTCCTGAGCCTGTGGGAGGAACCTTGCATGGGATGGTCAGAGGGTCAATGGGCCTAGCTTCTGAGCCCATGGGAGGGAGAATTATGTGCACATAAGTTTATGAATGATATAAATGTGAAATGTTAACTATCTACCGTGTGTGTAAGTAGGTTTGTGAAAAACTTCATTCAAGATGGAGGTTTGCGTAGTAACCTCATGTTATGGTGTTATAAGTTGAAATAGACCTAGAATTATGATTCCACTCACTGGACTTTAAAAGCTCATGTTTTATTTTCATTTTTTCCCTGCAGGTAGCAAAAGAGTCCAGGTTGCAGGAAGTGGTCGAGGTCTACCACAAGATAAAATAATTACTAGAATAAAGTTTGTAGTCGGAATGGGGCTACTGTTGTAAAACATAGCTTAAAACTTGTAAACTGTTTTCCTAAACAAAGTTTCAATTTCGTTTATTTCATTAAGTTTTCCACTGCGAAATTAACTATTTTTAAGGATACTAGTAAGAATGGGCAATAGATGAAAGAGTGATATCTATTGTCTTCACGCCTCCTTTTAGGTAAGAGATAAAATTTGGGAGGGAGTTATGATACTAATTGTAAATCCTTAGATCCATATGCAAAATATCCAAACCGACACAACCCACAAAGATTACCAAAATCTAATACCAATTAAAGGAAATCAAACATGAGATTTCCATGAGCAGTGGAAGGGATCATTCCAAAATCCATTCAAATTGAACACTAACAATTACAGTCTAAAACGGAAACTATCAGGCCATGCACAAACAAAAATTACAGCATGCTATACGATGATACAAGGGATAGAGGATGCATACCTTTGAAGAACAATTTTTCACAAATCCCTCGATCAGTCGACAAGCGTCCAAGAACAGCACTCGAATGCAACGACTGGTACAGCCAACGAACACGAACACAACGAATGGCCTCCACGAAACCAATCGTGACTCGATCCACGAATTGAGTAAGGACACCATCACAATGGTTACCTTGGTATTCTCGGTGTGAGAATCCAGGAGTTGTGGGCTTGTCTAATCTTGGCTTGAGGAAGAGACTGAACGTCTACGATTGTGTAGATGATCGAGCAAGTGGGAGATAATACACTGTCTATCGCATAGACGATGTGCTCGATCGTTTAGTAAACGGCAGCCAATCGCATAGACTTAGCCACTTGATCGTGTAGCAACGATCAGCTGAATGACTATCGTATAATCAACTNCCAATCGCATAGACTTAGCCACTTGATCGTGTAGCAACGATCAGCTGAATGACTATCGTATAATCAACTCTAAGTGATCGCTTAGTTGATCGTGTTGTCTCTCAATGCTATCGCTTAGTGAAACTCTTTCACTTGATAGCTCGTCTCCATGAGTACTTTCCGAATGAGGCAACTACTAAATTGAGGAAAACAATTTTCCTTTTATCTCACGGTTACCATAAATTTCCAATAACCTCCCACTCAATCGGTTATTAGAGAAAAAGAAATTAATTATCATATAATTAATATATTATAAATAAATATGATAACGAACTTACCATATTATATTTATAACCTATAGTTTTAATATTTCATCTCATAAAACATACAAACCATAGTTCTTTTTTTATTTTATGGTACTTAATGTAAATCATATTTACATTAATTCCTCCACTTGATGTATCTCATACATCACACCAATTATGTCATATATAATTGAATTTCCTCTTGTCAATTTGAACATTTCATATGAACCCCAAAATCTGATTCTCAACTTGAATCCATTGAGCTACCAAGGGGACCTTATGGACCTGTAGCTTGAAGCTCCAACGGTACGTGCATAGCTGACTAAACTCTTTAGTCACGAGATCCACCTTCCGTTAACTGTCGAACACTCTACTAAAGATTGACAGCTGAACTCTTCTCACTACAAATATATTTCTGTGTCCATCAAAAGTACGATAACCCTTCATAGATTAATCGTAAGTACAGCTAGGACAGTTTACCATTTTGCCCCTGTATTTACATCTAACTCCTTAAGTACCACTGATTCCTCTAATGAACAATAAGTCATAGTCCTATTATGACTAGGTTCTCTCTTCCAAAGAGAGGGTGTGGCCACTAAGTTCAAGACCCGGAATCATCCCTTAAGGGAGAAATCTATCTACTTACCCCTACTTCGTGGAAGGAGTGATTTCCTTCTTATGTAACTGAGTTCCCAGCTCCCCAATCAAACAAATTCCGAAAAAGGTAGGCTTGTTGAGTTGGCAATCTGCCCATTCTCACCCAACTAATCAAAAGACCACCCTTGTAGGCAGAAGTTCCCAAAACACTCAGAATTAAGGTCATGTCACCTATGGTCGTTTTAGTGATATGTAAGTCTCAATTATCAACGGCGTTATATAAAGAGACTAATCATCTTGTGGTTCGGTCTTATACAAACTCTTAGTATAGAACACCTACGCTTGCATGTCTCCACATGAATGAGAATCAGACCATCTGTAGTAGTTTACAACACTTGTGAATCTCTATTAAATGAGTCATATCCGTAGTGTCACCAGGATAAGGTATCCATCCTTTATCCTTATATTACAGACCTTTTAGGTTATTACTTAAGGGATGATTCACTTGTATATCTCATATACATACTTAAGTTTATATAAAATAACCACGGATCTTTGTTTATTGGATATGAGTAAATACAAATAAAATAACTTTTATTTTATTAATAACAATATATAAAATGTTTACAAACTACGAGACTTTGGGAGAATTAGGACACCAATCCCAACACCCTACATGTTTTGACTCGACGTCTAGGTCTATTGCAACTGAACTGGTGGTACTTGCTTCTTCTGATTCTGGTTCTAGACAGTCTGTCCTGCCATCATATTACGGATCAAATCCTGTAGTGTTTCCATCAGGGAGGATGCAACAACTTCCCTAATTCTCGCCTCCATTTCTTTTTCATCGACTTGAGCCATAGGTGGATTTGAAGCTGTCGAGATGGTCTGACTTCCATCGGCTCCCTCTTTCTACACCCCTGAAGGGGGAGGATCCTGAACTTGTGGATGTTGCACTTGAGGTTTCCAAACCCCTCCTCTAACTGCCTTTCTTGGTATGAGCTTAGGTGCCATGTCCTGTCATGAACTCACGAATCAACTCTTTTTCTCTAAAACCCTTTCAACAAAACAAACATGTTTACTAAAACGATACATTAGGATTTACCTGGTGATGACAAGGAATCCGTTACTAGGCCACATGGACTATCTAGACTTACATTGTAAGTTAGGCTTCAGAATCTAAAACATGGGCTCTGATACCAACTATAATTACCCGACTCCCTAGGACTCAAGCTAGGTCATTACTAAACACATGCATGCATGAAACTTAAAATGACACCCTTTGATAATGAAATAAATAAGGAAATTTAAAACAACCTCCATTAAATTCAAATATTAAAATCAAATGATAGGGTACCCATAAATCATATATAACAATAAATAGGTCTGAAAACAAACCTTAACAGTAATTTTCCAAATAACAAGATGACAGTTAAAAACATAAAAGAATTCTTAAAATATGAGCGGAAGCATTAAAACTGGTTGATAGCTGGTAGAAATGCAAGCTATTGTAGCCTTGTACTTAGAATTATGAGGGCTAACAAGCAGAATATGCGTTGATAATACTAAGAATTTATGTGAAAAATGAGCTTGTGAAGATTAGAACTAAAAATCCTTGCTAATCCTATATCATGTGTTATACGGTGTCAAAATGTCTACTTTTGTAGCTATCGCAGGAATCAATCGCATGCGCTAAAGCCAGACCATCGCAAAGTTGATCGCATGCATTGATGTCAGACCATCGCAAAGTTGATCGCATGTTAGACCATCGCAAGGTTGATCGCATGGATGTTGCGGCTACAGGATAATAACCATGATAGAAAGGTGATCGCAAAATGGGTGGAATGCGTTGGTACTTCGAAAAAACAAGCATGAATATCTTGGGAGTATCAAAAGGATAAGATGATGTTAACATTTCACCTACCGCGCCGAAAGTGGCAGTGATTCAGAGTGAGACCACCAATGTTGTCGATGCTTGAGCTCTATAAATAAAGCTTCAAAGCTCAAATTCAAGGCATCCGAGCTTCTGCCTTAAGGCAGATCCTTATGATCACAGATGAGAGCATGAGCAAGACATTCTTTGAGAGTTCTTCATTCCTTCAACCCATTCCGAGGGACGACCGAAGCTTTGTCGAAGATAGAGCTTGAGAGAGACTACTCCACCACCCATCCATGGCACCACCGGCAGCCTTGACATACATCTGATGGAAGCAAGAGATTGCCTACATCTAGCCCTCTACCTCTCTTCTTATCTCTGTATTGTATTACATTTTGGCTTAAGACATTAATACATTTTGTGATCAATGCATTTCTTTATTTCCTTCGACACCATCTTCATTATCTTCTTCTTTATCATCCCTTACTTTCATTGCAACGAAGTAAGTAAAGATTACAAGCGTTATCGCATACTCAATCAAGCGACATAGAGATATGAAGCATGTAGCAAACCACCAAGAGGTGTGCATTGCGCTAGTATAGTGAGTTAATCCTCGTTGCTTAGTGTGAGGCTGTAGCAATGCTTGTCTATGAATTATCGCAATGCTTATCTATGAGCTGATTAGCCGTGACTAACTGCCCAAGAGGGTAAATAATGGAACTCACTAAGCAAAGTAAACAGTGTTCCTAGAGATAGGAATATTCTTATGCTCAACACAACCATGCATTATAGAGATATAAGCATGTGGCTGACCACCGAGAGGTGTGCGACGCATTAGTGTGGTGAGCTGGGATTACCCTTGTAACCAAGCTCAATGATGTGGTGAATTTATCCCCTCCATTCTGTTTATTTTTCCATGCATCTTATTACGCGTTACCAGTTGCCACATCTCTACCAATTTTCATAGTCATACTTTCATTGCTCAATCTGTTTAGTTAGGAGTAGAGTAGTACATAGTCTTTTAACTTCTTTTTTTCTTTTATTCATCACCTCAAACGCATTGCTTCACAACATTTAGTTACAAATCCCTGAGTTCGACCTCGGATCATCCCGAGAAACTTGCGTTCTCGTTATACTTGGCGAAAAAGCAAGAAAACTTGTGGCAGGAACGCATGGTCATCACATATATTCTTAAACGCATATTGCATATTTCTTAGTCCAATGCATGACCATCGATGCATGGAGATCAACGCATATCATAAGATGCATGTATATTCGCTCCCCATTTTCTACGCATCAAGTTTTTGGCGCCGTTGCCGGGGACTTGGTAGCTAATAGTTGTTAAGTTTTGTGTTTTCACAGGCACCCTTTTAATCTTGGGCGTATTATAGCTTGTGCGACAAGTTGCAAACAATATTTGAGTGAAGGCAATGCGCCGAAAATCAATATTGACCCAGAGATAGAAAGTCTATCTGTCGTATGAGATGGAAACAGTCTTAAGAGCGTGTTAACCAACATGTGACCAACAATTGTTGGAAGCTCCAATGGTCAGCACGAGTCTCTTGACCTAAGTAGTTGAGATCAATCTCCTGCATGGAAGATGCCTTGCGGTGGTTTCACTCCAATTTCTCCAAGGACGTCTTCTAATCTATCTTTACTTTGCTTTCCTAGTTTAGTTTATTTATTTAATTATTGTCATTTTGAATTTGCGGCTACTTTCTTGGATGTGGGTGCGATAATAATTCCCCTCGAAGCGTGGTTTCAACGGAAGAATCCTCTCCATCATTCAACGCATGGCTATGTCCACATGAATTCTAAAGTATGGTCGCAACTATTATTCTACTCATAGGTTCTTTTCTTGTTATCTTTTATGCATTATCCTTATGAAATTCTCTTTCGTTCGCTTTCCTACCTTTGCATTGAAAGATTAGCACCCATGGCAATACTTATCATTCACTCCATCTACTACCTAAACATCGCAAGGCTCACCTCACTTTAATAGCTCCTTCAAGATTTGACAGTGTATGTTTTATCATGTGTTAACCTCTACTCAAACATCTGTTACCGCGTTCCTGAACAAGTTTGTTTTTAGCTTTTTGGCAAGAACACTGCCACTTTCTAAGTTTGGGGGTGGCAGTGGTTTGGGCAAATGCATCCATCACATTGCGATGCCAAAAAAAATGGTAATAAAAACTCCACTGTCAGCGCAAAGGGGAAACCCCTGTCTCTTATACACATCTAGATGTGTATAAGAGACAGCTCTGGGAAAATGCATCCATCACATTGCGATGCTTCAAAAAAAAAAGGTAACAAAAACTCCACTGTCAGCGCAAAAGGGAGACCCAAGCTGATAAGAGTTAAAGTTGTGGAAGGCACTTACCCATAGTCGAATACTTCGCATGACACCCGAGCAAGTAAGCCAAAACGAAAGTAAATGGCCAAGATCAACGCATAAAAACAACTCCTCTATCTGGTGCAAGCCCAAACTAAGGCAAGAGTTGAGTTGAATATGGCATGCAACCGAATTTGGATGTCCGCATGACATCCATGGGGGCAAGCCAAAACGAAGAGCGTAACCAGGTTCAACGCCTCAATCTAATAATGTATCACAAAACTTTGAATTGTTTTAAATGAACGCATTGTAAAAAGTTAAATGCAAAGTTGCCAGAAATGAGTAAAAAGGTTTTTGAGTAGAGGCTTACCAGATTTAAACTTAGAAAATATCTCTTTGAAGAAGTAGCCAAAAATAAGGAGAGCATTGCTGGCACTGGTCCCAGTGGCTCGATCGTGGATTCCAGTTGTCATTCGTCAACGCATCCCTGCTCTTACCTGAAACATCAACATGAGAAAGGATGAGTATAAAATACTTAGTAAATAACCCCACTACTGAGGTCAAGCTAGGCATCTATGTCCTCTAGATGCCTACCTCTGGTGGGACATAAGCACTCCCCTAGTCCTCATGGGACACATACATACATGAATAACTGAACTTCATCCTACTGTAGTTAAGTATACCCACTACCTCATCATCATAGTTCCATAACATATATATACATCTCATCATCCTTAGATTCAATAGAATCTCCAAGAATAAAATGCACACAAATCATGGTAGCATTCAATCCTCTTTCATGCGTATCTAATTCGTGCAACTCACTCAGGGAAATCATACGTAGCAATCAATCTAATAAAAAAAACACCTCAATATAATATGGTTAATATTGCCTAGCATGAGGTCGTTATAGTAGTTTCATTACTTACCTCTATGTCAAGATTCACAACTAATAAGGCAAACAAAATAATACAACAACTGAAGATAGTGATCCTAACATAGGAATACAACCATTTAATTTCAGCCCAAATAACTAACTCTAAATCCTTAGATCCAAATAAAAAATAACCAAACCAACACAACCCGCAAAGATTACCAAAATTTAAATGCCCATAAGCTTACCCAAAGATGAAACCACTTCCAACTTTTCTTGACGACGCCCTTTTGACTTCCAAGCTTCTCTAAAACTTTACTAAAACAAATCTGAGGACAACCACTATGGCGGTGTTGCGCGGCGCTGGACAGACGCAACTGGCCGAACAAACGAGTGACGGCGAACGATTGGAGCTAGCCGGCGAGCGGCACGCAGCTGGGGGAAGTTTGCTGGGCAACACGAGCGCGGGCAAAACTCTCGAGCAGCGCTGGGCAGGCGGATCTGGTGCATGGAGAAGACCGGTTGGTAGCACAGCTGGGGTTGAGGCGAGACCGTGACGACGAAGGGGCTGGTCGGCGAGGCGGTGGTGCTAGGTCGAAGATCGAAGAGGTGGGGTGGGTCTAGGGTGACGCGCTGAAGAAAAGAAAATCAGAGGGGGAAAGAGAGGGGGGGGGAAGGTGGGAGGGTGCTGCTTGGGAACTTGAGGGGTGAGGGATAAAAGGAAATTTATCTAAATGATAAAAATATTCTAATATAAAAAAATAAAGTAAAATAAAATACTTATTATTCATCATATCTCCTTTTGTATTATTTTATTCTTTCCCTTCAAATTTTGTTTTTATTCCTTCTTTCCCTTTTGAAACTTCCATTCAAAAGATTTTAACCAATCCCTTTCCATAATGGAATTAATTCTCGATATTAATTTCAAATTAAAAAATTGGGTGGCATAAAAAGTCCAATTTCCACAATTTTCCTATGATTAACCAATTAATTTTAAACCTCCTTTTCTCAATAATTAAACCTCAATAATCTAATTAAATTTTCAAAATTAAAAAATAATCTCGAATATTTCAAAATACTAAAATTACATTACAAATAAAATTTTGGGATGTTACAAAGACTCTTTATGGGCTTAGGCAGGCACTAAGGCAGTGGTATAAGAAATTTAATTCGTTTATGATAAGCAATGGTTATAAACAAACTATAACTGAATCTTGTGTGCCTTTTAGAAAGTTCCTTGCAGGCAACTTCATCATTCTTCTTTTATATGTAGATTATATGTTGATAGTTGGACAAGAGATAGATATAATTCAAAATTTGAAGAAATACTTGTCCAAGTCATTTGACATGAAAGATTTGGGTCCTGCAAAGCAAATCTTAGGTATGGAGATTGCTCGTGATAGGAAGCTAGGAAATTGTGATTATCCAAGGAGAAGTATATTGAACTTTGTGTTGGAAAGGTTCAATATAAAGCATGCTAAGCCTGTTAGTACACTGCTAGAAACTCACTTTAAGCTAAGTAAGAGAGTTTGCCCTACAATAGAGAAAGAGAAAGAAGTTATGTCATCCATTCCTTACTCTTCTGATGTTGGTTTTTTCATGTATGCTATGCTGTGTACTGGACCTGATATTACATAAACAGTCAGTCGAGTGAGTTGTTTTCTATCCAATCCAGGTAAGACTCACTGGGAAGTAGTGAAGTGGATCTTCAGATACACCTCCAAATTGAGTTTGTGTTATGGAGGTGGCAAACCTATGCTTGAAGGCTATATTTATTCAGACATGGTAGGTGATCTTGATAACATAAAGTCTATCTCAAGATATGTGTTTATATTTTCAGGGGGAGTCATCTCATGGAAATCCAAGCACAAAAATGCCTAGCATTGTCCACAACTGAAGCAGAGTATACTGCAGCATTGGAAACAAGCAAGAAGATGTTATGGCTTAAAAAGTTCCTTCAAGAGTTGGGTTTAAAGCAAGGTGAGTATGTTATATTTTGTGATAGTCAGAGTGCTATGGATTTGAGCAAAAATCCAATGTATCATGCTCATACAAACACATTGACATTAGATATCATTGGCTACGAGATGTAATTGAAGAAAAAATATTGAATTTGAAAAAAGTCCACACCGACAAGAATAGTGAATATATGTTAACTAAGGAAGTTCTCCGAAGCAAGATTGAGCTTTGTAGTAAGCTTACTGGGATGAGGTTCAAGTTATCATGAATGTGATTGAGTCTTCCCCATGTTGAGCTAGAGGGGGATATTGTTGTGGGTGTCGAGCCCATTTATTGCATAAGCAAAACTTTATTTTAAACTTATGTTTTGTGAGCCCAATTAGGGCTAATTTTTTAGGTTGCCTAATCTTGAAAGCCCTAGGTTTTCTTTTATGTGATATGGGGATGAGCTAAGGGGAAAAAAGAGTGAAAAAGAGGTAGAAAATCGAAGAGAAAGACAATAGTTCAACTTTTCAACGACAACTTTCACAAAATTGTCGATTGCCGGAGTTTAAACCATTGGATCGTCCTATAATTTGGTTGACCTGTTCGGGACACATAGGGTCTCATTTTGAACGGTTGGATCCTTGAACTTTGGTTTGTCCATAATCACTACCAAATAGAACCTATAAAACTGGGTGATTTTCATTTTTATTATCTCTCAAGTGTTGATCTTTTATATATGATAGTATTGGTGGGTAGTCGATAATGGGCAAAAATGCACGTTATTATAGTGCAAAGATATAAAACAATGTAGGATTACGATGGTAAAAATATATAAAATCGTGTCCAAAAGCATTAAGATTAGAACATTGCGATCGCATGCGTCCATCGCATTAAAGCAGCTAATTTACGTATTTTGTACAAAAAAATGCGTTGGCGCAAGACAGAATTGCGATCCAAGGAATTCAGCGTCCGAGCACATTAAGTATCGTGCATCACAAGCGATGCGGCGGTAGTCTCCAAGTTTTTTAGGAAGAATATTTTCACTCGTTTTGGCACCCCACGTGCCATAATAAGTGATGAAGGCTCTCACTTTATTAACCACATCATCAACAAATTACTGCTCAAATATAATATCCTTCATAAGGTGGCCACAACATACCATTCCCAAAAAAATGGTCAAGCTGAAGTGTCCAACAGGGAAATTAAGCTGATATTAAAGAAGGTGGTAAAAGCTTTACGAAAAGATTGGGCAATAAAGCTGGACGATGCCTTGTGGGCATACAGGACCGCCTATAAGACACCTATAGGCATGTCCTCGTATACACTGGTGTTTGGAAAGGCATGTCATTTACTGCTTCAGCTGGATCATAAAGTAATGTGGGCAGTGAAAAAGCTCAATTTTGATTTAAAGGTCGCAGGGGAAGCAAGGAAACTTCAGTTGGTCGAGCTTGAGGAATGGAGAACTTACACATATGAGAATAAAAAATCTACAAGGAGCGTGAAAAGCATTGGCATGACAAGCAACTATGCGAGAAGAATCTCCAAGTCGGACAAAAGGTCTTACTATTCAATTCGCGGCTATGAGTCTTTCCCGGTAAATTAAAGTCACGATGGTCTGGTCCTTTCATAATCAAAGAGGTATTCCTGCATGGAGCGGTTGAGTTATCCAATGAAGATGGGACCAATGCATTCAAAGTCAATGGGAAAATTGTCAAAAATATATCACGGAGAAGACTTGCATCGCGAGGTTTTCTTTGACCTTGCATTGATCCAAGTGCCTCGCCTTCATTTTGGCTTGCCCCCACATGTGTCATACGAGCATCCAACTACGAGCAAGGCGCTCTTTCTCAGTCTAAACTCATGCCCATTTGGCAGCGGAGTTGCGATCATTTTATTTATGCATTGATCACGATTCCTACCTTCGTTTTGGCTTGCCCCCACGGGTGTCATGCGAACATTCAACTACGAGTAGGATCCGGTCGCAACGTTATGATTTTTTTTTTGAGAAATGCCTAAAATAGCAAGGTTGAAAATGAATACTGCACCCCCAAATTTAAACGCAGCAATTTCCTGAAAGATTAAAAGAATTCATGCGATGCTCACCACTAACTTCTAGAAATATTTCATGATTGACTGTCCTAAAATTAAGTTGACTCTAGTGCATGTGATGAAAAATAGAGGCATGCGTTTCATCATTGAAATCATAATTGACAAAGAAAAACAATGCAGTGACTTACGAAATTAATCAATGTGTAATGATTGCACCAACTAAAGAGGATGCGATGATAAAATTATCAAAGTTAAAATGAGATGCGATAGTGCAAAATTTGGAATAAACAAAGTCAAGGAAAGATACAACCCCCAAATTTGCTTTGTCGCCTGCATTATTTGTGATCGCATCCTTCTTTGCAGTGAACCAATTTCTTTGATTGCGGTGGCTAATTGCGTCTTTCAGTTATCGTGTAGCTCCCTCGCAATCGTTCACCACGATCGTTGCAAAATACATTGAGAGGGTCAAATAAAAGACAGAGTTAACAAAAAAAAAAAAAATTTGGCGCCATTTTTTTTTTTAAATGCAAAGGAGTAAAAGGATATAGAGAGGTAGAATTAAGTTCATGAATTGAAGGTTTCAAAGGATACTTCACAAAAATTGCGTCCCTGATGAATTTGAATTGCATAATTGTGCAGAGACTGCCCACTTCTTCTTTAGTTAGAATTCTTCAGGTAATCTAAACTACGTAAGGATAAAAATTATTTGAAAACACCCCAGTTGAAAAAGTTTTTTTTTTTTTAATAAATAATGCGATGCCCGGCAAACAAATAAAGTCTTTTTGAAGGTTAAACTTGCAGTCCCTAAATTTTAGAAATATTTTAAGAAGAGACCTGGATAGGAATTAAGGAGATTTTGGTACATAGGATTTCAATAAGGCAACCTCGAGAAATCTAGGAAAGAAAAAGGCGGTCTAGAGAAAATCTTTAGTTTGTGCTTGAGGACAAGCATTGTTTTAAATTTGGGGGTGTGATAACGGGCAGAAATGCACGTTATTACAGCGCAAAGATATAAAACAATGTAGGATTACGACGGTAAAAATATATAAAATCGTGTCCAAAAGCATTAAGATTAGAACATTGCGATCATGCGTCCATCGTATTAAAGCAGCTAATTTACGTAGTTTGTGCATAAAAATGCGTTAGCACAAGACAGAATTGCGATCCAAGGAATTCAGCGTCCGAACGCATTAAGAGATTGAGACCAAAAGGCTATACGATCATATGCGTTCACGAAGATTTGCTCAAGAAGGTGGCCGTATAAAGTCGGTGCATCAAGGTGGAAGTTTAATAAATCACAATGGGACAGAAAGCTAATGACGGTCGAATCCGAATTTAGTTGACAAGCCGTTAACAACACATTGTAGCAAGTACACTCAACTTTTCGGTGATAATTAATCGGCGCATCAGGCAAAGAATTAATGACATCCCATCAATGCAATCATTTGAGAGAAAAAGCTCTTCACCCTGAAGCTTTATAAATACCAAAGGCCACCTTTGTTAAAGGTGTTCAGTTCCATATTCAAGTTGAGCCATATAGAGAGTTCACAATACAAAAGATAGTTAGCCTTTGTTCATAGTTTTCTTACACTTAGAAGACGGAGGCGAGCGAAGAGAGAAGATGTTGAAAGATCATTCCTGGTCAGCTCGAGAGAGTGCCGGGAAGCGTTGAGAACGGAGAGAGGGCTGACTCTTGCGAAAGCAAGAATATTCTTTTGGGGAGAGTAGAAAAACGCAGTGTAAAAGCCTTGGGAAGTAAGAAATTGCTCCCAGGCTCCCGATCTTTATTTCCCATTGTTATTCTGTATTTTGATTTCATTTATAGAATGGAACTTGCATCTCTACATCTGTTCACTCTCTTTACATTACGCATGAGTAACTAAACTTCTGAATGGGTTGAGAAGTACTTAGCTAGCATGACCTAAGATCTTCATTTTATGCAATCATCTTGTCTTATGAATGCATCTATCACCCCTTTAGAGCTACTCGAGAGAGAGTCTAAAGAAAGAACCGAGACTTGAGACAGCTAGGTTAGAATCTAGACTTGAGAAAGCAAGATTAGATCTGCATAAGCAAGAGATAGAGACTTACAAATCTGTTCTATTTGCTAACATGCATCGCATGCACCCTAGAAATATGGTAGTATGCGGTCACCTTATGTATGTGTGTGTCACTCATCATCGCATAGACAAGAGTAGAGGCTTAGACATAAGTCCTATAGACATGATCGTATACATCGCATGCGTCCTAAAACTAGGAGCTATAGCATTTGCATTGAGAGATGACTTGTTGTTGTATGTGTGTAGCATGATCGCATAACGTGAACGCAACTTAGGAAGTGTTAGCTAAACCCTTTCTCAACCCATTCTCTCGCATACTCATTGTCACTTTCGTTGTTAGTAACTCTTTTCTCAATTCCGCTGCATAGAACTTATACCTTAAACAAACATACCAACCAACACATTGTTTTATTTGTCATCACAAAGTTATCAGAAATCACCGTCACATACTATCTCCATAGTCCCTGTGTTCGACCCTGGCTTACAAGGAAACTTAGTAGAATTTATACTTGGATTTTTCTAGGAAAACCTGCATGTAAAATGCATACACTACCATCGCATTATACACCATAATTTCATCAAATTCACATTAACAACGCATCAGTAGTGAATCTTTATATGAATGATTTAACTTCTATTTCCCTCAATTTTTTCATAATAAAAGAAGTTGACAATGGTGGACTCCTTACAAGTCCCGTAGTTTTTACTCTTCATATCGAAGAGGTTTGTGTGTTTAATAATATTTGGTTGGTAGTGGTATAATTCGTGTATGCTCTTTGCTTTTAGTCTTCTAAAATTTTCTGGTTTATTGCTATCCATTGTTTGGTTCATTGCTTTGCAATTATTTGATAATTTATTTGTGGTGTTTTGGAGAACAATTATTTGGTTGATTGTTTTGGAGGAGATCATAGTAGGTTGTTGTTATATTGTTTGGGTCCTATCACCTACGATAAAATTTAAAAGTTTCAGATTCCAAGAACTATGCATTAGTTTATTTTCATCTCTTAATAAAAATTGTGGTATCCTTGAAGAAAAAAAAATACATGTTTTTTATTATTGCTCTCAAGTCCCTGAACTTATGAAGTCTCGTTTCTGTTAAACCGGCAAGTAAAATTGATGTGTTTTAAATGTCCGATGGAGTAAGTGTTATGTGATATTTTATTAACGCATTGTTTTACCTAGTTAAACCCAAGTATAAGTGTAACTACAGTCCTAGTGAGTTTGGGGTCGAACTCGGGGATTGCATTTTATATGTGTGATGACAAATATTGTTTCAATCTTGATACGAGTTGTTTACTAAATATGGGACGATTTTGATCCTATTCTATTGCTAAAATAAAGAGTGATGAATGCGATCGAAATCACAATTGAGAGTGAAATTTTCTATGCGAGAAATACATGATTCAAATGAGTGAAGGTAGAGTTGAGAAAAATATTCACTAACACTCCAAAGTAAAAGCATAAATCATGCGTTCAAGCAAACTACTCAAAAATTACAACCTACACTTTTCAGTGTATTTAGTCACAATATCCTATCTCTAAGATGCATGGGATGAGTACTTGATGCAAAAGATGTTTCTTTATTTTTAAAGATGTTCTCTTCTTGTTTTATGAGGTCTAAATCCTTGGTCTTTTCAAACCTAGATTTAATCTACTTAGAATAATCTTTTGACTTATTCAAATAGTTTATAAAGCATACATAAAACAAGTTGAACGCATGATTAAGCCTTAGTTCATATTAGCTGCAGTCCATAAAGAAATTAGATGCTCGTGGTAAAAGTTGAGAGACGGATAAGAGATAAGTTGAAAATGCATTCATATTGAGAAAGATAAGTCTTTCAGCGGTTACACAATACAAATAACAATTGCAAAAGAAAAGAGATAGAGATAGAAAGTCAAGTTGTAATATGCAATTCCTTGCTCCCTCCGACTTTGTGGACGACTACTTCACAAGAGTATGTTGAAGGTGAGGTTCCCTTTTTACTTCCAAAGAGGAATCCTAAGCTTTCACTTAAGATTTCACAAAGGCTCGAAAATGAAGTGTTTTTTAAGTAAGAATTTGGGCAAAGTTTTTCTCTAATGTCTTAGTTGCTGGTGCATGAAAATCTCGTTGAGTATTTATAGGCGTCAAGGAGCAAATTTTTCTTCTCACTACAAGAGTTCTAGGCTTTAATGTCTATTTAAAACCTACATTAAAGGCTTTAATGTCGATTGATAATGTTATAAAAGGTCTTTCATGTCGCTTGTCTTTAATGTCGATTTTAAACCATAACTACATTATACACCATAAACCACTGGAAGTCATAAACAACTAAGCTATGACTACCATAGCTGCAAGATATTCATAGCATTCCAACACTGAATCTAATACAAAACTGTAGAACAAATAGACTTTTAAGATAAGCATCTTATAAATATTACTTTGTACTTGTTATTAATGTTGTTATGAAGTCTTTTTTGTGTTGGGTGCACTTTCTCCACTTGTCAACCTTCTTAAAACATGTCCAATGCAATCTTCCTATTTAGCCTGGAAAAACTTGTCAACCTTTTTAATGTTGTTATGAAGTATGGTGAGTATTGACTCTTTGTTTCATTGTTTCTTTTCTTGATGAGTTGTGAGAATTATGGAAATATTTTTAGTATAATGAAAAAATTAACTGTTTTAAAAAAGAATAGTGCACACTGAGCAAGTCTATCTTGGATGTTACCTAGAAGGCTTGTGAGTTGTCAATTTTATAGTCCAAAAGCATATTCAACTCCATGAACTACAATCTACCAAACTCTCTCTCTTTCTTTCAAGTAACTCTTGTAAATTACCTCCAACTGTAGCGCATACATTTGTTAAGAAGTGAAAGAATGAGATCTACTCCTCTATGAATGTCACCTGAAAAATGCAATATAATTGGGTAGTTAAGACACCTGAAAAATTCTGCCAGAACAATACCTATGCCTTGCCAAGTCTTGTAACCTCCCTAGCTTTCTTGAACGAGAATTCCCTTCGACATAGTTGCAATCAGAAAGGAGAAGAAAAGAGAAACAAGAAGCAAAAGTCATGATAACACCTAAAGAGTCTAATTCCATATTGATATAAAAGTAAAAGAACAAATTAATAAACTAGCAATGGCAATGAAGATTGAAGTGTTTATGCATGAGACCAATTAAAGAGCTCGGTCATTATTACATCAATCATATCCCACCCAATAGCCAAAAACATACATTTTTAGAAACGTGAAGCTCCATGGAAGGTTTTCTATCCTAAAGAACACACCTACATATTTTACACCTAAATTTCAAACAACATGTCACTCAAAAATCAAAAGCATGTACCTAAACGGTACCTAAATAGTTGGTATATTCTACAGTAAGTAACACCCTAAAAGCATGTATGAATAACTTATCAATTCCAGCAACTAACTGTTATTAATGTGAAGAAGAAAACTAATTAGAAACATAATAAATTATGTAAAAGGCATAACCATAAACAACAACATGATTCAAGAGATTGAAAAGAACTGTCTGATCAAAAGTTAAACTACAAGCTTTACAAGTCCAGGAAAATCATTAATCACATAAGTTACTACTGTATAAAAAAAAATAAACGAGTACTTAGGTGTGTGTGTATGTATATATATATATATAGCAAAAGAACCGACTTGTCATATTACTTTCCTTGTAAATGCACCCTGGGGTAAATTAGGCCCATCGACAAGTTTAAGAAGATTATTCTATGAATCATTGAAAACCTATATATAGAAAAATCTATTTACAAATATATAAAAAAATGACAATGAACAATGATCAACCATAGCTTGTTCCATGAGCCAAATAAAAATGATTCATACAAATAACATAAATTTTACGCATTGAAAAATAAGTTAATATCACAAGATCGGGAGAAAGTCTTGAAAATGGCCCAAATACCAAACTTGAAACATTTCAATAACACAAAATCTCTATACATAAGAATCCATCTATAAATTATGAGAAGTCTAATATGTCAGAACTTTAAATTCCTATGTATTTAGTCCAACAACATGATACACAAAAGCAGATCAATTATTTCACTAGAGATTTGCCAGCTAAATCATTCAAATTTGGAATATTGAATAAAAATGTTAATGTCCGAGAGAGATTTAAAACCTATAAATTTCAAACGATCTAGTTAAAGTAAAATAATCATCTAATTACAAATTTGATCACAAGAACTCTACTCTAAACGATCACAAACGCACGACCATAGGCTTACTCAACACAGAAAAAGACAAAATGAAGTGCCCAAATTCATTTGTTAAGAACCTTAATTAAACTAGATTTGAGTATGAGAAGCATTCCATGTAAATTAAACATGCACAGGTCAGTTGAAAACACGATGATTATGAATCTAGTATTAATTTATATCAATATTAATGCGTCAATCCAATCATAAACACATCTTAAAGTATTGAAGTCATGACTAAACATGTTTGAAGTCAAGATATCAAAATTAATTCAAATCCTTGCAAAAAAAATATAATTTGGATTCATCCAGACTTTAAACTCAAAAAAGTATTCTCAAGACAATATAGTCAAGACTCATCATTGTTCAACTCTATTACATAGGAAAAAAAAGCATAAGAAAAGCTAAAATTAGAGAAATGACGAAAGAAAACTGGATTATAAGGACTTCAACCCCAAATGAATTTACCCAAAAACAAAAAAGAAGTATTTATATTGCAGCTAATAGCTTCACGACGCCCTTATGAGTTTAAAACCCACCAAATTAACCAACCTGGGGTTCTGAATTTTTTACGGAAAAGCTGGACGGATGGACAACTACAGATCTACGGACGACAGAGACCCACGACTATAGATCTGTGTTGTTGAAGATTGATAGAGACCCACGGAAACTGAAGGAGACTGACGGATGGACAACGACTAAGACTAACGGCCAAGGAGAGACCCAAACGTGGCGGAGACGGACGGACGATGGACAACCTAATTCACATGACCACGAACGGATAGGGTTTGAGAAAGAGAGAAATGAAAGGGTTTGGGCGTGTAGGCGCGAGCTGAAAATGAGAAAAGGGATTTTTCAATAAAGTAAGAAAAAAAGTTAGACTTTTAATGTCGGTTTTAAACCGACATTAAAGCCTATCTTCAATGTCAGTTTAAAACTGACATTAAAGATCCATTTTTTAAAAAACTAACATTGTATATCCAGTTTCACTTTTTCCAACCGATATTAAAGCCTAAAATTCTTGTAGTTTCTCTTAATAATGATTATGCTGATAAGGTGCATTAAATTCCATACTCTTATGCTCTACGTGCTCTGTATCAGAAGTTCATTGGCACTGCCATAAAGCTTTCTTGTCAACTACCAACTTGGTCTCTGATTTGACTTCCACCGCCCATGCGTCATGTCATCCTTTATTGTATATGGCTACCAATTTGTTCAACTATGCGATTTCAATGTTGGCGTTGAGAATTCCTTGCGATCACATAATTAGATTTTCTGCACTTAAAAAGCACGATTTTTATAACTTTTGTAGATAGAGAGACTTTGTGCGTGTGTGATCGCATGATATAATTATTTTTATGAATTCCTTATCAAGCTGTCGCATTTTCAAAAAAAGATTTCTAGTTGTTTGAGATAAAAGAGGTAAAATAATTTATATTTTTACAAATCATCAAAAATACATCTATACATTCTGATCCTAGACAACATCCAATTTTTGTAGCCTAGTTCAATGATCTAATCACAACTTGTCACGATCTAATTTATATAAATATTTTTTATTTCTTTTATGTTGTGCAATTGGAGTGGGCTGCAAAAATATGGTGTAGTCGAGGATGTACCGCGAAACTATTGCTCTATCTTGATTACTTAAAAATTATATTAAATTCCTCAAATCTTTCCATTTTTAAAATTCATATCTGACTAATGAACTTACTCTTAACTTTATATTTCCACAAGTGACATATATTACGTCCCAACAACCATCTTCTTGTTCATGAATATTTAGGTTCGGTTTATCACCATTTTTTTTTATTCTCTTTTTTTAACGATGATTTACATCTTTCTTAAGTACAATAGTTGAATTTTTAGTCAAATTCTAAAAATAAAAACAAGTTTTTAAAAGTTATTTTTTCTTAGTTTCAAATTTTGGTTTGATTTTTTAAATTATTAATAAAAAGTAGACAACAAAAATGAAATTTAGAGATGAAAGTAGTATCTATATTCTTAATTTTAAAAAATAAAAATAAAAGAAATCAAATGATTACTAAATAAGTCAGAATGTTTTAACTTTATATTTCCTCAATTTTTATGCAAAGTGATGTATATTACGTCCAAACAATTATGGAATTACCCATAATATTTGGTTGTAGCAAAATGTTAATGAAAAAAAATAATAAATCAGGTTAATGCTTTGCTAATTATGGAATTACCCATTCTATATAATATTCATTTTCATAGCCCTAATATTCTATATAGGAGAACTGGATGTAAAAAGGGACCGTAGTAATCATGGAATTAGAATTAGAATTCTTGAGCTAAGTTCAGTACAAAAATCTAGACTTAATTTTTTTTGGTACAACACATTGGATCGGGAGGGAAATTTGAACCTCAAATCTTTATAATGATTATACATGTCAATTATTCTTAAGTTATGCTTATTTAGACAATTTAGATGTGACTTGTTGTTTGAATGGTTGGAAACTGATTGGATGAAAAAAAATTAAATCAAATATATTGGAAATTGTTGAAGTAAAGTCATGTTTACCCCACCAAAAAGGTAATAAATTCAATATGAAAAGTAGGTTCCATTTGATTACCTTTGGTGTTGTTTATTTGTGTTCTGCATCCATATTGACACATGAGGCTCACTTCTAAATCTGTAATAAAAAAATGCAAACTGATTGACGAGCAGAGCATGTTCAATCCAATTGCATCTGAAAATTGGTTATATTGTTACTGTTACCATCATGGTTACTTTGGGGTTGTACTATTTTAGGGTAATTATATGTTTAATGAAGTGTTTAGTGTAATTAAGTACTATTTTAGGGTAATTATATGTTTAATTAAGTACTATTTTAGTCTCTTGAATTTTAAGGTAAATACCAATTTATACCCTTTAACTTTGGGGTTGTATCAATTCAAACCATAAAAATTTTCTAAGTGTATCAATTTAAACCTCAAACTACAATTGTATCAATTTAAACCCTCCATTATGTTTTATTTGGATATACTTGTGAAAGTTTAAGGTTTAAATTGATATATTTATGAAAATATAAGGTTTAAATTGATATACTTATGGAAGTTAAGGGTTTAAATTGATACAATTATTAATTTGAGTTTAAATTGATATATCCCAAAATTCAAGGTTTAAATTGATATAACTATTAGTTTAGGGTTCAAATTGATACAACCTAAAATTTAGGATATAAATTGATATTTACCCTAAATTTTAATTATATTTTTATTTCAGCCAACTTTGAGGTATGTTAATTTTAATATTTTCAAGATATCTATTTTGATCTTTGTAGTTGTTTATTTGATCGTTATAATTTTGAAATGTCTATTTTAGTCCTTTATACTTGTAAAAAATTAATAATTTTTTTTTTTCATTTCATACAATTTTAATTTCAAATTCAACGCAAATACCACATATGTTTAATAAATTTCTTGAAATGTAATGATCATAAATTAGAACTTTGTATTTAGACAGTTATAACGTTGTGATGATATGTAATTGACATAAAAGAAATCTTGTTCAAAGTATAAACATCCATAAAGTTCGAAATTCAGGTAATGAAAAATGTAAATGACTTGATTTTCTTATTAACTCTTATTATTTCCAATTCTAAATTCCTTCAACCTTCCCCTTTCTTTAATTCATTTCCATTAATGTTAATTGACGCTAAAATCTACCATGTCCAATGCTTTATTAATTATGGAAATACCAATTCTAAATAATAACTCCTTGGATGGGACTTGTTGGCAAAAATGGTCAAACACTTTTCAAGCAATGGATCTACTTTAAGCAAACACAAAAAGAAAGGGTATTATTTTTCTCTATTAACAACATCTTTCTAACTTACTACCATGCCAGCCAGAATTGAAGAGACAAGGTAACAAAGTGGGGTCTCAAACTTGTTTATCATTGAGCTTTGAAGTTAACCCACCTCATTAAATTCCCTTCTCTGTCTTGTCCTTTTAATGTAACTGTAGATTTTTCACTTTCAGTCTCTATCATGAATTTGCAAGCATCCATCAAGAGAACAATCCATCAATTTTTCCACGTCTAAGATACCAAGCCACTGTCTCTATCAACTTAGTTGGTCCAATGCTGAGCTGGAAGATGGGTATTTGTTTCAACTTTCAGGATGCATTACAGGGCGGGTTTTGTTTCTCATAACACAAGTGCGAGATTTGGGTCCTTCTTCTCTGGGGTTTCCGCCGTTGTAGGGTTTATGGCCGTCGGCCGCCACCTTCATCAACGCGGCCGTCCTCACGGGAGTGGGTTTTCATCGGTCATCTTCTCTGGCGTTCACGAGTGGTTTCATTTGTTTGGGTTCTTCCGCCGTCTGGTTTTCGTTCGCGACTGGTTTTGTTTCAGCCGTCGGTGTTCGTTTGGTTTGGGTGCTAGGGTTTCGTTTGTTTCGAAGGTGTTGGTGTGTCCTCCGGTGTTCATTTGGTTTTGGTTTCGACGATGAGGTGTGACTGGTTTTCGTTTGTGACTGGTTCGTTTCAGCCACCGGTGAGGTGTGACGGTGTCGGGTTGGCAGAAGGTGGGTTATCTGGGTTATCTGGGTTTTTGGCAAATGGCTTTCAGTCGGTGACGGTGAGGGTTTGTTTGTCTACGGTGGTTGTTGGATGAGTTTTGGCAGCCCATTTTAGATCTTAGGTTCGAGCATTGATAGTTTGGAGGTTTTAGTGTGTGACGATGGTGCGGAAGCAGTCGCCTTTAAGACTGAAGGAGAAGAATGGAGGTCGAGTTGCTCGTCAACCCTTTCATCTACTTAGACCGGAGATCGATTTAGGATTGGGTGCTCGTTCTTCGGAGGTAAAAGATTTTGGGTTGTCTGACAGTCGTTTTGAGGAAGGTGAAGGGTCCGGTATGAGAAGTATTGGGTTGAAGAAGTCTCTGTCGTCTAACCTAGAACCAGAAGAAATTCGGGTTATGAGGGATAAACCGAGTGGGCTGGGTATTGGGTCAGTTCTTGGGCAGGAAGGTTTGGGCTCGTTGGAGTGGGGGCCTAGGAAGTGAAGGGTGTGTCTGGGAGCATAAAGGGTGTTAAGGGCCCAGTTGAAAACCGGGTTGTGAACGGGGTTAGGTTGGGCCTTGAGGGAGCTGGGGTGAGTGGGTCTGTTGGGAATGGGCTGAGGTTGAGTGAAGGGAGTGGACTAATGCAGAGGCTGTCTCTTATACACATCTAGATGTGTATAAGAGACAGGTGTTGGGTGGGTCGCCCTTTTTGGGTCTAAGTTGAGGGGTAATTTAGAGTTCATTCTCCCATTGGTTGAAAATGATAAAGTTATTGTTGAACCTTGTGAGGAGATTATTGATGAAGGTGTTTGTTTGTGGGAGAAATCGTTGGTTGGTCAATTTGTGGATGCCAAACTTTCGTATACTATTATTTTTTGACTTATTCAAAAAATTTGGGGACGTGTAGAGATGCCAACTATTACCTTGTTGGAGAACGTTTTGATTATCTTTAAGTTTAAGAAGGTAGAGTCACAGGATTGGGTGCTAGAGAATGGTCCGTGGCACTTGGGTGGCAAGCCCATCTTATTACGATATTGGTCCCCAAGTATTGTTCCTGAAACCTTTGTTTTTTATTCTGTTCCTATCTGGATTAAACTTGAGCATGTTCCCCTGGAGTTATGGATGGATTGAGGTTTAGCAGTGGTAGCTAGTGTCGTGGGTAAACGTGTCTCATTTGATGTTGCAACAAGAGAGCGGTGGTGATTATTGTATGTAAGGGTTTGTGTTCAGGCGGATGGTGATTCGTTAATGCCCCCTTCAGTCACTGTTAGAATGTGGGGCCAGGAGTTTATTATTCCAGTAGTGTATGAGTGGAAACCTCGTAGGTGTTCTTGTTGTGGTTCCTTTGGGCATGTTAGGATTGTGTGTGAGAAACAGGGTGTGGATAAGGGACAGGAGTTGTGTATTGTGGCAGTAATGAGGGGTGTTTGGGGGAGAATGGGGAATTTGAAAGTGTGAAGAAGGGGCAAGATTTGGGTATTGGTGCGAGGGGAATTAGCCAAGTGGATGGGAATAAGGGCATGGGATGTGCTGACGAGTTTACTATGGTTAGTCGTCGTAGGCATGATAGAGGAGGTGTGGGGCATAGGGGTGGAAGTGGTTCACCGGGTTCGACACCCTCAAGGAGCAGAGTAGTTTATGGGTCCCCTAGAATTATGCGGTTTGTAAAGCATGTTGATGACCGTAATCAGTTTGATGTTTTGTGTGATGAAGGGGGAGACTCATTGGCTTTGGCTCTATAGCAGGAAGATCCTGATCCGTTGTCTGTTATGGATGGGATGTCCGGGAGTTCGGGTAAAGGCCCAGTGGGAGGTGGTAGGTGTGATTTCTTGCAAGATTCATGATTTGGTGTTCCTGGAATGTTAGGGGGTTGAATGACCCTGTCAAGTGCAGGGTGGTGGCAGACTTTCTGGCTTCCTCCTCTGTTACTTTCTACTGTTTGCTTGAGACGAGGGTTCGTCGCGAAAATTTTGATATGGTGATGGGTAGGTTTGGTGATGCTTGGAGTTGTGTGTGTAGCTATAGTGTGCGGAGAGTTAGGAGGATTTGGGTGATGTGGCGGAAGAGTGTCTATGATTTTTCTATTGATGTCAGTGGGGAGCAATTTATTTTTGGAACCTTAGTGGATATTGTATCTAGTACTAGGGTACATATTGGTGCTGTGTATACCTCTAATCTCGCGAGCGAGAGGAGGAACTTGTGGTCTCAGTTGAGTGATGTGTGTGTCACGTGGTAGCTTCCTAGAGATGTTTTGGAGGATTTTAATGCTATTCATAGTATTTCGGAGGATTTTGGTGGTTGTCCTAGCTTGAGAAAGATGGAGGAGTTTGATGAGGCATTATTGGAGACGGATCTGGTTGAGTTGGGTGTGACAGGTAACTGGTTTACTTGGACTAGTAAACTTCAGGGGAATGGTATCTTGCGCTGGTTGGATCGATGCTTGTCTAATGAGGCGTGGAAGGTAGCTTTTCCGTATTCGGAGGTTAGGGTTGGTCAGTGGGGGATTTCTGATCATACCCTCTTCAGTTCTACAGGGAGACGAGGAAGTAGGCCGCCTCCTACGTTTTCGTTATTCTTTCTCATTGGGCAGAGGTTTGGGGTTTTTATTGATACTATTAGGTCCAGTGTGGAGAAGGTCTGAGATTATGTCTCCTATTGGTTAAGCTTGTTGCGAAATTTGAAGGCAGTTGAAAGCGGGTTTCTCGTACATCGTTTGTAGGCAATACTCTGTTTTAGCTAATGAGTGCTAGCAGCAGGGCATATTTATGGAGGCTACTCAGGCTGAGTAAGAAAGGATCCCTACTTTCAAAGTCGACGTGTCGGAGGCGGCTCGGGCCACTGATGGTTTTTTGGTTCAGTGATGAGATTGGAGAGGTGCGCGCCACTGGAGCAGTTGTAGTGGTTTATTTATTGTCGTGGATGCTGGGGGACTCGCCAGACAGTGCATGATAGGGGGCAGGGTGGCTAAAGTTCTTTCAGGTTGTTTAGGGTCTCAGCCTGTGGGTATAGGGATCCTTACTGCCCGAATTGGGATATTGTGCAGTTCAGCTGGTTCGAGGAAGGGGTGGAGGCGCTTGATCGGCCAGTGAGTCGGGAGGAGATTCAGAAGGCTTTATTCTCGATGAAGTCTGGGAAGGCTCCTGGGCTTGATGGCTTTTCGGTGGATTTTTATAGAGCTGCTTGAAATGTGATTAGGGACGATTTCTGTGACGTTGTGCTCAATTATTTTAAGACCTGTTACCTGCTTGGTGGAGTTAATTCTACTACTATTACTCTTATCCCAAAGAGGCGGGGAACTGAACGTATGGAGGAGTTTCGTCCTATTTCTTGTTGCAATGTTGTGTATAAGTGTATCTCGAGGATTTTAGTTGAGAGATTGCGGTTGTGGTTGCCTACTTTCATTAGTGGAAACCAGTCTATGTTTGTTCCGAGTAGGTCAATTTTTTACAACATTTTATTGTGTCAGGAGCTTGTGGGGGGCTATAAGAAAGGCAAAGGGAAGCCGCGTTGTGTGTTGAAGGTAGACCTTTAGAAGGCGTACAATTCGGTAAATTAGGATTTTCTGTTTGGTGTGTTATTGGCTATAGGTACACCCCTTCAGTTTGTTAGTTGGGTGAGGGCTTGTATTACTTCGCCTAAGTTCTCTGTGATGATTAATGGTTCCCTTAAAGAGTTTTTTCCTGGTAAGAAGGGGTTGAGGCAGGGGGATCCGCTGTCTCCTTTTTTGTTTGTGATGGTAATGGAGGTCTTGTCTAGGTTGTTGAATAAACCTCCTGTGTGGTTTAGGTTCCATGATCGGTATAAGCGTGTGGGCCTGACTCATTTGGTGTTTGCAAACGATTTGATGATTTTCTGTGCAGTGGAGAGAGATTCTTTGGAGTTTGTGAGGCAGGTCCTGGCAGATTTTGCAGGGCTGTCTGGATTAGTTGCAAATGTTGGGAAGAGTTCCATGTTTGTTGGGGGTATGGAGTTTGGGGAGGCGGAGGAACTATCTGCGTTTATGGGTTTCTCTCTTGGTTCGCTACTTGTTAGGTATCTGAGTTTACTTTTATTGGCGGGTAGGTTGAGGGTTGTGGATTGTGTGCCTTTGATTAAGAGGATTACAACTCGTATTAGAAGATGGGTAGTGCGGTCCCTCTTCTTTCCTTGGAGGTTGCAACTTGTTAGGTCTATTTTACAGTTCTTTAAGGTTTTTTGGTGTAGTATCTTTGTGTTGCCTGCGTGTGTAACTCATGAGGTTGATCGTCTGTTACGTAGTTATTTATGGAACGATAGTGCGATGAGTTGGGGTGGTACACGGGTGGCATGGGATGAGTTGTACTTACCGTTGGGAGAAAGGGGGGTTGGGTGTGAAGCATGTGGCCTCTTGGAACCACGCTGCTATTAAGAAGCTGCTCTAGCTTCTCTTAATTAAATCGGGATCATTATGGGTGGCATGGGTGGAGGCGTATGTTTTGCGTGGACAGTCTTTGTGGGCTATTCGAAGTGAGGTTGGGAGGTCTTAATGCTTTAGGGCTATCTTGCGTAGTAGAGATAGATTTAAGCATCTGGTTTGTTGGATGGTCGGCGATGGTTGGTCGTTTTATTTGGTGGGATCCTTGGCTACCGGGGGGTGCGATTTTTGATTCATATGGATCTACGGTGATTTATGATGCAGGGAGTAGTTTGGAGGTGCGGTTGTCAAAGTT
The DNA here is from genome assembly GCF_009727055.1 of Benincasa hispida. Lineage (NCBI taxonomy): Eukaryota > Viridiplantae > Streptophyta > Magnoliopsida > Cucurbitales > Cucurbitaceae > Benincasa > Benincasa hispida. The sequence goes on from NC_052351.1 coordinate 60,154,743, forward strand.
CATGGATGGTGAGGGAGGTTGGAGGTGGCCCATAGTATCTTGGGAGCTGTTTGAGATCTAGGGTCTTTTTCAGGCAGTGGGGCCTAGAATGAGGGGGGAGGATTATTGGGTTTGGGTGCCGGATGCTAGTGGTCAGTTTTCTATCGCTATTGCGTGGGAGAATTTGCATCCTCGTCGTCCTAGGTGGCTTGGCTAATATTTTTTGGGCGGGGGGTAGTATTCCGCGTCACTCCTTCTGTGCGTGGTCAGCTGTGAGGGACAGGTTGGGTACGCAAGATTGGTTGAGGAGTTTGGGAGTGTTGTCAGTAGGGGGTGTCTTCTGTGTGAGGGAAGTGTGGAGTCGCGAGATCATTTATTTTTTGAGTGCGGGTTTGGGAGAGAGGTGTGGTCTGAGGTGTTGCGTCAATTGGGTTCGTCGCATCGAGTGGCGGGGGTTGGGTGATGGGGGCTGAGTTGGTTGTGCCGAGTAGGGTCGGTGTAAGGGGATGCATAGTAAGTTGTTTCATGTTTTCTAGTGTACTTCCATCTACTATATCTGAAAGCGTAATCGGCGGCTGCATGGAGGTCGACACCTTATGATCTCTACGGTTCGTGCTCGTGCTGCTTCCTAGCGGGTTGACGTTCTTGGTCTTATCTAGTGTGTTTACATATGTTTTTTCTTTTTGATCTTTACGTTGTTCTTTGTTTTGTTGTTACCCTTAGTTTATGAGGTTTTGGGTTCTTTTCTCTGGCTTTCTCCCTGGTGGTCTGCGACTTTATTTTTATGTGTTAGTTTTGTTCTGGTCTTATCTTGTGGGATTTGTTTTGGTTTGTTTGCCCTATATTTGCTTGTGCTTTGTTGCTTTGATGTCTTGATCCCGAGCTATATGATCCCCTTGTATTGTATAATAATATCACCTATTCTAAAAAAAAGGGGGGGTCAAATATATTAGAAATTAATATAAATAAATTAGCGATATTTAATATAATACCATTTTCATCTCTATACTTTGGTACATGATAAATTTTAGTCTTTTCATTTCCAATAAATCTTAAATTTAAGTCTCTCGAAGTTTAAATTTTATCTTAAATAATAACAATAATTTTCATAAAAAAAATATAATATGTTAAAACATTTGTATAATTTTATCATTTCTCTTCCCAATTTAGTTCATAAGGTCTAAAAATTTTATTTTGACATCACTTCCATTTGATAACTATTTTTTTCGATTTTTTTTGGAAAATTAAGATATTAAACACTACTTATAGTTTGTTGCATTATTATTTACTTTTTGAAAATGTTTTTAAATACCCAATTTAAAATTTGAAACTGAGATAAATTTGAATTAGGTTTCTAATGTTATAGGAAAAACACACAATATAAGTAGTGTTCAATCCATCTATCCAGCCATATTCTCCTCTTGAGCTTGAGCCATGGAATGACTTGAATGGCAAGTGGGGAGTTATTAAAACAACCACACCCTTTATTTAATTTGAACTAAATGAAATTAAATGAAGTTAATTAAATAAAATAATAATTAATTAATCAAATTAATTAATTAGTTGATTTTAATTAAGCATGTCCTATTTAATTAAATACACATTTAATATTCATTTCTCTCCTAATTTATAGTTTTAATATGAAACTCATTCATATTAAATTTTAATTTATAGTTTTAATATGAATCTAATTCATATTATTTCAATATGAATCCAATTCATATTAATGATTATTTGAATCTTATCCAAATACAATAAATTTCTTTTTGTTATAAAGTTTAATTTTGAATCTTATTCAAATTTAACTTTATATTGTAATGTATTATATTAATTTTATCATATATAATTATAATGTACCCATATTTAATTTGAACAATTCAAGTTTTTTCAAAATTATTGTTCTTGTTTACTCATTGTGAGTTAGCAAGTGGACCTAATAGACCTACAGATCAAAAGCTCCAATGATCCGAGGTTAGTTAATTAAAATCTTTGATTAAATTAACCAACATTCATTAACTATGAGTCACTACACTAAAGACTCATAGTTACACTCTTCGCACTGTAGAACATGTTGTGTAACATCCCGAGCTGTAGGAAGTTTTAAGTTAGTTATCACAAATTATTGAGTTTTAGTTTCCCTAATATTTGTGATTTGGAATCAAATTGTTATAGTTGAAGAAGTTTTATTTGTTAATGTGGATTCTTTGAGTAGAGTTTAAATTAATTGGAAGAGATAATTGAATTATTAGGATAATAAATTTTGAGTTTTTGTGAAATTTGAGAGGGAAAAAGGGAAATTGTGGTTTTAAAATTTTACCTCTTTAATTTTAGAATTTGGATCCAAAATTTAAGTAAAGAATTAGGAGAAGATAATCGGTTTATTTGGAGGTTATTAAATCAAGTATCTAGAAAGATTTGTAAATTTGGATTTAATTTATTTAGGATTTTTGGAAAGTAGTGATTTAAAGTTTGTGAATTTATTTTGAGGTTTATTTAATTAATTGGTGAAGAGATGAAAGACTTGAGTTTGAATGTGATATATTTTATTAAGGAAAGGAAGAGAACAATATATATATATATATATTAAAGTATATATATGGGTTTTGGAATTTAAGAAAAGGAAAGGGAAGAATATATTTTAGATATATATATTATTTATATATTTGTGTGGTGGAGATTTAAAAAGGGGGGGGGAAAGGACATTTAGAATTTTTTATTAAGTTTATAAAAGAATTAAAATTTGAAGAGATAACATGAGAAGATTTAATCGAAGAATTTACCATTACTGTGGATCTACATATATAGAAAATAAAAGAAAACTAGGTTTTATTTTCTTTTATTTAGAAGCTCATGCAGACCCCCAACCACCCAACTCTCTCTCTCTTTCTAAACCCTTGCAAACAAAGTTCTCATCTCAAATTTTCTCCGTTTCACGCAACTCCACATCACCTCTCTAAGCTGCACATCCACCGTTTGGGGGTTTTACTACTTGTCTCCAATTGCCACCCACAACGGCTCTCTCTCTCCCCCTTGCAATAACATTTATCGTCGGTCTTTAACCAAACATACCTAATCGCCCGACGCTGCATAAAGCCGCCACGTCAGTTTCTTCTTCACGTCCTCTATTCGGTCACTACTCAAGTGTTGTCCACTTTTGCCGTCACTGGATATATCGATTTGGGTAAGATTTCTATCGTTTGGGTTGTTTTCGATTGATTCTTGATGCCTATTTACTTTTGACAATAATTGGATGATGTCCATTGTGTTTCAACTTCGAATTCAAGTTTTTGAAGGTATGGAGGTGTTATTCAGTGAAGTTGGAGTTTGTTTTAGCAAGTTTTGGTAAGTTTTATGCTTTGATGACCCTCTTGTGGATTAATTTTGGTTGTTGAGAAATTTTGGTAGTCTTTTGGAAGTGATTTTCTTTTACGAAGCTACATATGGATAATTTATTTGAGACATTGGCAGGGAAGTATGTGTATGATTCAGGCTTTAATTATGTAAGCCTAATTTCAAATTATGATTGGGGGGTTGATTCGAGAATTTCATTCACGATGAAGAAGAGTTTGGTTTGCTAATTATTTAGGCTTAAAATTGGAGGTTTAGAAGATGAATTCGAATTGGACCACACCTTAGGTAAGATTATCTGGAAATATTTTGTAATATTTGGGTGTTTGGAATTTGGCTTTAGTTATTAATTTTAAAGCTTGGTTTATGTTTAGGCTTGATTAAGGATTCAAGAATTTCACAAAGATTCAATTTCTTTTTGGTTCAACCTAATATCAAAGTGAGTAATCTTACTACTGGAACCGCCTTTGTGTCGGGCAAAAAATTTAATATTTATTTTGAAGATTTTAAGACTGTTTACAAGGATAATTTTGATTGTTCTAAGATTGAAGGGACTATTTAGAAAAGATATATGAGCATGTGATAATATGTCTAAAGCATGTTAATGTATGAGCATGATTTAGAATTTTATGAGACATATTAAAAAGACGATTAAGCATGACCTTAGATTATGAGTTAAGAGACACTACTACTGGAATGTCTTAAAGCTAGGCGAAAGTTGGAGCATTTGTTGATGTACATATTTATGTGATTTATTATGAAAGTATGTATGCTATATGATGTATTATGAAATTTCGAACGTGTGATTGTTTACATGATTTAGTGCATAAGAGTGATGTGCTACAATTGATCCATTTAAAACTAGATTAAATATGTATGTTGAGATTAATTAACTGAGGTTGATGAGGAGATTTTAGAGGACTCAGGATTAAGTGAATGTTATATGTAATATGAAGTTAGATGCAATCTCCTCTCCTTTCCAGACTATGTGACTGCATTAAAGTGATGCATGCCCAAGAGTGCTAGTACATAAAAGAGATGTACTAGGGCTGTGTGTATGAAAGTGATACATACCTAGAGGGTCCTGAGGTGTATGTAAGAGGTGCATGCTCAGTGGGTTATGTGTATACGAAAGAGGTGTATACATAACCACGTGTACGAAAGTGGTACACACTTAGTGGGTTATGTGTATACGAAAGTGGTGTATACATAACATGTGTATGAAAGAGGTACACATTAAGTGGGTTATGTGTATACGAAAGAGGTGTATACATAACCATGTGTACGAGAGAGGTATGCATCCCTTCATTCTTTGAGAGGATCTGGGGTGTACGAAAGAGGTACACACTCAGTGGGTTATGTGTATACGAAAGAGGTGTATACATAACCATGTGTACGAAAGAGGTACACACTCAGTGAGTTATGTGTATACAAAAGAGGTGTAGACATAACCATGTGTACAAAAAAGGTACACATTAAGTGGTTTATGTGTATACGGAAGAGGTGTATGCATAACCATGTGTACATAAGAGGTACACATTCAGTGGGTTATATGTATACAAAAGAGGTATGTGCATAACCATGTGTACGAAAGAGGTACACGTCCCTACAATCAAAGAAGAACCTGGGGTGTACGTAAGAGGTGCACTCTAGGGGAAAGAAAAAAAAAGTGAGCCATGTAAGGGAAATCTTCAGGTCCCACTAGTAGAGAGTTTCAGTTCATGTTGCATTTATTGGATATAAATGCTTAGCCTGACCCCAGTAGTGGGGTTACTTACTGAGTATTTTATACTCACCCTTTCTCCTATTTATGTTTCAGGTAAGAGTAGGGACGCGCTGGCGAATGACAAGCGGAATCCGTGATCGAGCCACTGGGACCAGTTTTATACTTCCGCTCATGATGTTTAGATTTCTTTCATGTTTTTCCACTTTCAGTCTTCATGTTTGAAACTTACTAATTAGTATTTGTTTCCAAACTTTTACAATTTTCTAGACTCAATAAATTTCTAATTATGATTTATGGGTACCCTGTTATTTGACTTTTATTTAGTTTTAATGAAAATCTTTTATTCAACTTTATTTATTTAACATTTATTTTGCTATGAAAATGTGTCATTTTAAATTCTATGCATGTATGTGTATAGTAACAGCCTAGCTCGAGTCCTAGGGAGTCGGGTCGTTATTGAAGGATCTCTTAAGAGTAGCATCCATGAGCGCGTTCGGATCTTTTCGATTTCATTGTGACCAAAATACAACACATATATTCTAACTAATAGTTATGCAAATTAATACTAATTAACGGCAAGCTTTGATAAATAAAAACAAGGGAATGGGTTTTCATACCAGTTGAAGATTCTCTTCAATCTCGAACTCAAATGTAGCGAACGTACTCTATCGCCCAGAAAAATAGTCGGTTGCGACAGCACGATCGTCTACACGAACAGCAGCAACATGAACAAGCACGAACAAGTAAGAAACAGGGACGACACCACTAGTTGGAGCCCTTGGTATTCTTGGAGTGAGAATCCAAAGTATGGTCTTTGGTGAATTTGGTAAAGGTAGGAGGAAAAGCTGATCGTGTAGACGATAAACAAGAGGGAGAGAAGACAGTTATCGTATAACAGGGATGCTTATCGTTTAGACAAAGCTACACGGTCGTGTAGTTTTTACTAAGCGGTCGTTAAGTAAAAGGTATACAATCGTTTAGAAAACACAGCAAGCTAAGCGGTCGTTTAGGAAAGCTAAGTGATCGTTTAGGGAAAGGGGGGCGACCGTTTAGACGCTAGTGTGCAATCATTTAGACGACGAGACTCTATTGTATAGGCTCTCAAGCTAGGAGATCGTTTATATTTCCACACCGATTGCAAATTTTCGAACTTTTACAAAATGAAACAAATTTTCATTTTATACTTCGGTTACCATAACCGAACACGGCTGCTCTCACTAACGCACGATTGAGGAGAATATGTCGGCCAATTATCTCATAATTAATCAATTTAATAATAAATTAATATAACCATATTATATTCTTACCCTATAGTTTGGTATCACACATTTACTATAGTAATTTCTCTTCCACTTGATATAAATCATATTTATATCTAATTTCCTCGAAAATAATGTATCTTATACATTTAGCCAATTATATCATATATAATTAACCAGTTCAATTATATCATATATAATCAAACTCCCTCTTATCAATTTGAACATTTCAAACTGACCCAAACACTGATTCTCGACTTTATCCAAACTACCTAGGGGACCTAATAAACCTGTGGCTCGAAGCACCAATGGTCTGTGAATAGCTGACTAAACTCTTTAGCCACGAGATCCACCATCCGTTAACTGCCAGGCATTTCACTAAAGACCAATAGCTGAACTCTTCTTACCACATATATATTTCTGTGCCATCGAATATAACCAATCATGAGTATGATGAACCTTCACAGATGCTCGTAACTACAGTTGGCCTAATTTATCGTTTTGCCCTTGTAGTTACATCTCACTCCTTAAGTACCACTGATTCCTCTAATGAACAATACAACATAGTCCAACTATGTGTGAACACCTCTCGGGCCAAGAGAAGGTCTGTGGCACCACATCGTTCAAGCGCTGGAATCAGCCTTTAAGGGAGCTATATATCTACTTGCCCCTGCTTCCGGGAAGGAGCAAATTCCATCTTGTGTGGCTAAGTTCCTAGCTCTCAAATCAGACAAATCCCCAAAATAGTAGGTTTGAATCAGAAACCTGGCCACTTGCACGTATACAAATCAAAGGACAGCCCTCAATGGCAGGAGTTCCCAACTCACTCAGGATTGAGGTCATGTTACTTATGGTCATCCTAGTGAAGTGAAGTCTCTATCATGAACAGTGTTATATAACGAGACGTTAACACTTCATGATCAGGTCTTATACAAACTCTTTGTATAGGACGCCCCCTCTCGCATGTCCCCTACACGAAAGATCAAGATCAGACCATCTGTGACAAGTCACAACACTTTTGACCATTCCATAAAGTGGGTTGCATCCATAGCGTTACCAGGATAAGGTTTCCCTCCTATATCCATATACTACAGAACATTTTCGTTATCACTCAAGACATGATTCACTTGTATGTCACCACATACATGCTTAAGTTACATACAGATAACCAAGGATTTTATGTTTATTGGTTTGTGGTAAAGCAAATAAAACATACAACTGAGAAAAATCAAGATGTGAAGTAAATATCATATATTATACAACACAAGTGTTCATACAAACAGTTTACAAACTATAGGACACGAGACTTTAAGGCATCAACCCCAACAGTTACATTTTGTGTCCATGGATTTAACTATTACAAGTAAATCGATCCTTCACGAGTTCGTAATTACAGCTAGGTCAAATTACCATTTTACCCCTATAATTTCCTCTTACTCCTTAAGTACTACTGATTCTTCTAATGAACAATATATGTATGGTCTTACCATAAACTAAGTCTCTCTCAGGTCAGTGAAAGCGTGTGTATCTTTTGTCCAAGACCTAGAATCAGCACTTAAGGAAATAACTCATTAGGGATGAATTCTATATAATTTTGGGAGATTTGTTTGAATGTAATTCTTATATCTTGGCTATGAGTTTCTTTCCATCTAAATGTGCTTTGTGAATACATTTTCTCTTGATTCTCTAGCAAACTACTTGAGGATTTATGATTGAATGTGTTAAGTTAACTTACAATATGACATGAAATTGGTGGTTAATCTTTGAGAAGTAATAGATTAAATAGGCTTGTAATTTTTTTGTCTATAACGAAGTTATCCTATCGACCTAGGAGAAGTCGTATTGAATGTTTAATTAGACGATAGAAATTAAATGTTTATCCTAACGTAATCCCTAGAGCATAATGTGGTTAGTTAAATATGTTTAATATGGATTCACCTATACATGTTTAGCTAATTAGGTAATTAGGACCATTGGTTGGATTTCACTCAATTGGGCTGGGCATAGTCAAGAAGCTAAAATTACATTTGGATATACTAGTCTCTATTGCATTTCTATTTTTACTTTCTTGCACTTTGTTTTCTATGCATCCCCCTTTCCCCCTCCCATTTACCACTTTAACTGAAAATGGCTTTGAGGAACTAATCTCCATGCTTCCCTATGGTTCTACCCAGACTTGAAACTTGTGCTATCTAGTAGTATAAGTAGTTAGTTTGTGATTACAAATATTTTTTTATGGATGGAAGCCTTGACAAATTTCTGTTCCTCAAATTGGCGCCGTTGTCGGGGAAGAAAATTAGTTCTTCTTAGCCAATTTTTAGCTAAAGATTCTTTTTCTTTGATTTGTTTTCCTTTTGTGTCAGTTGAGTATGACAAGATAGTTGAATCGATCTTAGATGTACGAAAGCCAAGTTGCAGGTCCTGAAAATGAGGTAAGTGGACTTAGCTACTAAATTACCAAGTTAGCTTCCTTGGTTGGCCACGTGATGGGACAGAGTTCATAACAAGCAAAGGTAGCAAGCCCACGGTTGTAATGGAACAGTGCCACATGGCTATTCCAGACAGAGTTATTATGGTCATTTGGACTACAAGCCTCACCGTTCCAGGTGGGAGGAGTCCCTTGACTATAGATACTCAGATGGCAGCAAAGTTTAGACATCCAAGATTTCACAACACCCCACTAGTCGACTCATGCTCAATCTTTCCAGTTAGATAAGTCTTTAGACGCTTTGGTCCTGGAGCTTCCTGACAATACTTTTCAGTTTCAATAGGACAATCTTCAAAAGAAACAGAAGTTTGAGCCCTTCTAGTAGGAAAATCTTTGCCTTGAAGCTGAGGCTAGAACTAATTTGCAAAGCCCTAGTGGCCTCGTTGCTCAACTTGCAACTTCAATTGGGAGGTAAGACGAGTCGTTGCTAGACCATTCCTTTAGCTTGCCTGAGGCTCAGAGGCATGAGGTAGTCCGTGTCAACACGATGGAGGAGGAGGAACCACTTCCTCGAGCGTGCCCATATATGACTTTGGAGTTCTTGGCATTCGAACTTGCTAACGGTTCCCTTCAGTTTCATAAGGACACTCAAGCTCAGGTATAAAGCACGGCTGACCAGCCCAGTTGACTGATGTCATGAAAAGATTGGAGAACCAACCAAAGCAGCCAATCGCCTATACCTCTGAGGCAGAATTTCTGGCAGAGTACTACCCCTCAAGTGATGACGTTACGTCATGCTTGCAAGCTTATGAGGCGGAGGAGGATCCCGAGCCAAAACATGACAAAATTCAGGTGATAGAGTTAGAAATTGAAAAATCTCGTCATGTTCTAACGTCCGATATTTCGTATATTTTTTTTAAAAAAAAACCTCCTTTATTTCTCATAATACTCTTACGTATTTTCTTTCTTTAGACTCTTTAGAGTTACTTGATTCTTTTAATTATTTCTTTTTACCTTTTTTCTCTTATTAAGAAAAACACAAATTCGACTTGTCTAGTTTTCTTCAAAAGATGAAGTGTAACGACCTGACCCCCTAGGACTTAAGTTAGACCGTTACTAAAATACATGCATGTATGGAACTTAAAACAACACCCTTTTATGATGAAATAAATGCTAAATAGATAAGGGGAGTTCAAAAGTCCTTTATTAAATGAAAATATTAAAAAAAAATAATAGGGTACCCATAAATCATAAATGTTAATAAATAAGTATGAAAAATAATTCTGAATAATAAGTTTCAAGCATCAAAACTAAACATTAAGAGAAACATGAAAAGAACTCTAAATTTAATGATGCGGAAGCGTAAAAACTAGTCCCAGTTGCTCGATCCCGAATTCTGCTTGTCCATCGCCAGTACATCTCTACCCTTACCTGAAACAACAACATGAGTAAGAATGAGTATAAAATACTCAATAAGTAACCCCACTACTGGGGTCAGGCTGGGCATCTATGTCCTCTAGATACCCACCTCTGGTGAAACATATAACTGCTTTAGTCCTTATGGGACACATATGCACATGAAACAAGAAGGAGACTGAGTCCTATCTTACTGTAGTTAAGTATGCCCACTACCTCTGGTGAATCCCGAATGAAGCACAAACTGGTGAATCCCGAAGAAAGCACAACCTGGTGAATCCCAAAGGAAACACAAACTGGTGAATCCCGAAGGAAACACAAACTGGTGAATCCCAAAGGAAACAAAAAATCTAATAGGCATCTAACTAATCAGTAAGGACATTTGCACAGTCTCAACATCATAATCATCACTGTACGAATCTATGACATACATATAAACCTCAAACATCATGGCTCTACAACATACAACATATACCTCAATATCATGGTCTACAAAACATACATGTATACCTCAACATCATCAGATCAAATACAACCATGGAAGCACATACCATCTCATACTAGCATTCAAGTGTCTATGTGCATAAATAAATAATTTGAATCTCGTAACAGAATATACTTAATCAATAATTATACTATCAATCTTTCATGAGAATCAATCGTCCATAACCTCATTTAACATGCTAGTATACATCTAATGCCTGGCCCGTGGGCAGTTCCAGTAGTAAGATTACTTACCTTGATATTAGGTCGAACCAAAAAGCAATTGAATCTTTGTGAAATTCTTGAATCCTTAATCAGCCTAAACATAAACCAAGCTTTAAAATTAATAGTTAAAGGCCAAAATCCAAACACCCAAATATTACAAAATATTTCCAGATAACCTTACCTAAGTTGTGGTCCAATTCGAATTCACCTTCCAAACCTCCAATTTTAAGCCAAATAATTAGCAAATCAAACTCTTCTTCATCTTGAATGAAATTATTGAATCAATCCCCTAATCATAATTTGAAATTAGGCTTACATGATTAAAGCTTGAATCATAATACATATTTTACTACCAATGTCTCAAATAAATTATCCATATGTAGCTTCATAAAAAAAAAAAAAAAAAAAAAAAAAAAAAAATCATTCCAAATGACTTTACCAAAATTTCTCAACAACCAAAATTAATCCACAAGAGGGTCATCAAAGCATAAACCTTACCAAAACTCGCTAAAACAAACTCCAACTTCACTAAACACCTCAATACCTTCACAAACTTGAATCCAAAGTTGAAAACCAATAGGTACAACCAATTGATGCCAAAAGTAAATGAAGTATCAAGAATCAACCGAAAACAACTCAAACGGCAGAAATCTTACACAAAATCGATAGATCCAGTGACGGAAAAAGCGAACGATGCTGAGCAGTGGTTCGTCAAAAAAAAAATCACTTCCAAGTGACTTTACCAAAATTTTTCAACAACCAAAATTAATCCACAAGGGTCATCAAAGCATAACCTTACCAAAACTCGCTAAAAACAAACTCCAAACTTCACTAACACTCTCAATACCTTCACAAACTTGAATCCAAAGTTGAAACACAATGGGTATCAACCATTGATGCCAAAAAGTAAATGAGTATTCAAGAATCAACCCGAAAACAACTCAAACGACAGAAATATTCTTACACAAATCGATAGATCCAGTGACGGCAAAAGCAGAACGATGCTTGAGCAGTGGTGGACAGAGGTTAAGAAGAAGAAACTGACGTGGTGGCTTTGGGTGGCGTCGGACGGGCTCACGAACGTGAGAAAAGAAAAAGGGGGGTGGGTTTGACTTTTTATAAAAAAAAAAAAAAAAAAAACAATAATACAATAATAATAATAAAAAAACAAAAAAGGAAGTAAATATAATTACATTTAATTCCTTTTCGTTTTATACTATTAAATTCCTTTCCATTTTAAGAATTAATTTTTCATTTGAATTTCAAATTGAATAATTTCACACCAACAATTAAATTCCCACACTTATACTTGAAGTCCAGAATTCCAAAAATGTCCTCCAACTAATAACAATTACTGAAATTCCATATAATAAAGTTACTGAAATGTGCGGGGAGTCTTATAACCTTACCGGGTTATATCGACTCATTTAAGAATGGACTATAGAAATATGAGAATTTCTTTGTGCCTTGATAGGGGACAGGCCACGTCGAGCAACCGACGTTAAAAATTTTCCCGAGGAACCAACTGAAAAATTTACTGCTTTTCTTTATTTACTTTATATTTTAACTTCTTATTTTCTTTTATAGGGACCCCTAAAATGAAAAGCATCAATTGAAGCAGCGAGCCTTATACCACACCTCAAAGACTACGTGCAAAAAACATCTTCAGGAGAGTCTTCTGATTCCTCGACTTTTTTATTTCATTGGATTTAGATTAGGGTTACATTAGGGACAACATATTATTTTAAGTTAGGGGTAGGGTATCTGTGATCTACTGAGTCCTTGAGCATTTGAGCTCGGACTATAATTTTATGTGTGGTTGATTTACTTGCCTGCTCATTTGTTTGGTTCGTAATGATGACGACTTGATGATGCACTTTCTTTATGATTAGATTTATATGAGATGATTTTTAAAGGGCATGATCATAATTTCTAGCCTATTTTTTTTAAAAAAAAAAACTTACCTCTCATGCATCTTTAAGTCCTTTTTCTAAAGAAATTAGGTCATGCATGCTTAGAATGGTATTATTTAGCTTATAAATTTGTTGTAAAAGTCTCATGTTGTAAAGTAAAAGAAAATTGTAAACAGAAAAACAATTGTAAAGCAAAAGTAAGTTTGTATTATATTTTTTAAGGGGATTATTACTCTTTCTCAGGGATATGATTAACCTGGGGCGATGATAACGGACAGAAATATACATTATCATAGCATTAAGTTCTTAAACAATGTTGGATTGCGTTGATGAAATATGTTAAATTGCGTCCATTAAGCATAAATTCTATATATTGCGATTGCATGCATCCAACGCATTAGAACAGTTGATCTTTATATTTTTGTGCAGAATATGCGTTAACGCAATGCAAGGATTGCGATCATAGGAATTCATTAGTCGAGCGCAACTTCACCGCAAGGCTTTGCGTTGACCGTGCTCGCACACATTCGCCCGAGAAGGATCACCGCAACTTGGTCAGCACAACATGTTGGACGCATCCAGGTGAAAGAATAATTAAGAGCGATGGGACAGAAATCTGATGACAGTCGGATCCAAATTAAGTTGACAGCCGATAACGGTCATGAAGTACATTCAGCTTTATCGGTGACAATTATCGGGTGCATCAATAAGGAATTAAAGTTGTCCCATCTGTACAACAAGGAGAGAGAAGTCGCCTTTCACCATGGAAACTCTATAAATACCAAGTGCATTCTTCAGAAGAGGGGTTAATCAGTTCACCACATTTACACCCTTTACAATCTCTTGTTCCACAATTTCACACCTTTGTCCATAGTTTACTTTCGTTTTAAAGCAGATGCGAGGAAGCAAGTTGTGTCGGTAGATCATTTCGGTAAGCTTGGGAAAGCGTTGGAAGCTCCAAGAAAGAGAGAGGGCCGACACTTGTGGAAGCAGGAACATTTGTAGATCAGAATAGAGATTCAATATAAAAAGTCTCGGTCAGTAATGAATTGCTACCAGGCTCTCTACCTTTACTTTCCATTATCATTTTGTACTCAACTCATTTATAAGAATGGAATTTCTTTCTCTATATCTGTTCACTCTCTGTTATTCATGCATGGGTAGCTAAATTAGTTGAATGGGTTGAGAAGAAATTAGCTAGCATAACGAGGAAATCTTCATTATTTGCGATTATCTTGTTTATGTATGCTTCATTCGTCTATTAGAGATACTTGGAAGGGTAGTCTAAGGACAGGATCTAGACTTAGGAAGGTTAGGCCAGAATCTAGGTTTGGAAGAACCAGATTAGAATGCATAAACAAGAGATAGGCGCTTAGGAATAAGCACTTTGTTATTAACGCATCGCATGCATCTTAGCGATAAGATATGATTGTATGCAGCTACCTTGCTTTCATGCATTTTGCATCAACGCATAGGACAAGAGTAGAAACTTAGGGATAAGCTCTATGGACACTTTGCATTCAACACATGTGCATGGTTATAACATGATCGCATAGTCTGACGCATTCCCGAGTAACGCTAGTTAAAGATCTTCTCAACTCGTTTATCGCATACTCATTGCATCTATCAATGCAACTGTCTTTCTCAAATCCATCGCCTTTATTAATTTGTTTTTTTATCAACGCAACAACATACCCAACACTTTATCTATTTACTTGGTTACCACAAAGTTTTCATAAAAATTACCAACGCAATCTATTTTTACAAGTCCCTTTGTTCGACCCTGGACTTACCAGAAAACTCAGTGGAATTTACACTTGGATTCCACTGGGGAAACTTGAGTGCACAACACATATCATCCATATTTCCACTACATAATTCCGAGCATCAGGCGACTATAATGCTCGTAATTTTCCTTTGAACTAAAGTATCCCTGAGGAATGAGTAAGCTTTGGCTCTTTGTTAAGAGATGTAGTTGGATGTCTTTCACGTAACTCATTTGGGCAAGCTAAAAAGAAGGTGACGTGTCTAAATAAGGTTTCCTCTTTTGTGTAAAGTAAAAAAAGACAAAAAAGATAAAGATAGAATAAAAGTTTGGTTCTCTTGAGTATGTCATTCAAATTTTGAGCTAGGAAGCCTATCTTTTGAGCCTTTGAGCCAAATTAGGGGGAAACAAATTGAGAGCCTTATAAAACCATTTTGGGGTGTGCAGGCTTAATTAGTAAGTGTGCATGCTTAATTAGTAAGGATTTGGACTCATTCATGCATGAATAGGTTTAAAATCATCCTTAAATTGTGTTTCATTGTTTGATTGTAATTAGATATCATGATTGATTGCAAATCTTATCCTAAGAGGGTCTCAAATACTCTCAAGTTCTATCAAATAAAATTTATAAACTTAAGAGTCAAACTTAAAAAGTAACAATTGTTGTTCAGGTCAATCCACAAGGAGCGCTCGTATTTTTGTTCAATTATGGTTCAAGGGGGTTTGTTGTAACTGTTGTTGAATTTAAATTGCAAGAAAATAAATAGCAAGAAGGAAAGGCAAGAATTAAAAATGAGATCGCAAATTATTAAATAAAAAAAACCTAGAGAATTGAATTCACCCATTTAATTGGTTGATCATAGAACACAAGAAATTGTTGCTTGTAATTAAAGTGCTTAGCCTATTTGTCACAATCACAGTCACAAACACCCTAATTATTGATTAATTAAGTTCTTAATTAAAGTAGATGTTCAATTAACTGGGTTTGATAGCATCCATAAAAATCTAACATCCACATTAAGCCTAGAGGATTTTACTAAGACAATTAGACTTGGATAACCTAAATTACTAATCGATTTCGCTTCTGAATTAAGTCAATCATGCAATGTTGTAGACGGGCTATTTTAAACAACCTATCGATCTACATGAAGGGATCGAATATCAATGCAAAAGCGCGTGAACATGTGTGCTAGTAGATTTCATTTTAGAAAACCTGAAAAACTGGGAAATAAAATAATAGACATATGATAAACATATTCCCATAAGCATGTTATAAAGGGAAAAGGAACATTACCTCTTGAAGTCTTTCTTAGCATAATCCTTCTCCACAGCACGAACTCCCAAGAACTCCACGAACAATCACGAAAATAACAAATACACCACCATCGAATCTTCCTTGCTATTCTACGGATAGAATCAAAATTTGTGGGAACCTTTGGAAGGGAAGAGATTTTGTGAGAGAGAGAGAGCTTTTCGTTAGAGATAATTCTTTTTCAGAAAGTAAATAATGTTCAACCAAATGTTCTCTTTTTTCAACACTCCCAAAAAAAATCTCCTTAACCTTCAAGTAAGAGAGATGAATGGAAGAAGAGTTACAACTCCCATCCACTAATACATAAAAGATAACTCCTTTAGGAGTTATTTTTAATAAATTTATTTTCATATATTAAATCAAATTTAATATATAATTAAATAAATCTTAATTAACTAACAATTAATTAATTAATTAATTATCATATATTTAATTTCATTTGAATCATATTCAAATAACATCCTCTCACATAATCTATAGTTTTAATATGAATCTCATTCATATTAATTTTAACCTATAGTTTTATATGAATCTAATTCATATAAATTATAGTTGAATCTTATTCAAATATTTATCTCTCTCATATAATAAAGTATAATTTTGAATCTTATTCAAAATTATATTATAATGTATCTATATACATTACATTAATTATATCTCATACAATTAAAACTATTATTTAATTTGAATAATTCAAATTAATCTAGAATTAAATTATTCTTGCTTTACACTTAGTGAGCTAGTAAGGGAACCTAATGGACCTACATGTTAGAAGCTTTAATGATACAAGATTAATTAATTAAACTTTTTAATTAAATTAATCAACATTCATTAACTGCATATCACTCCACTAACGACCCACATTTGCACTCTTCGCACTGTAGATATATTTCTGTATCCATGGATATAACCAATCAACAATAAGTTAACCCTTCTCGAATCGTTTGTAATTACAGATGGATCAAATTATTATTTTACCTTGTAATTACATCTAACTTCTAAAGTCTCGCTGATCCTCTAATGAACAACCTATTTATGGTCCTATCATAAACAAAAATCTCTCAGGCCAGTGAGAGAGAATGACCTTATTATTCAAGACTCGGAGTCAGCATTTAAGTGAACATTTCATCTACGTACCCTAAAGACTGGGGGAGTGAATTCCATCTTGTGTAGCTATGTTTCCAACTCCCTGCTCGGACTAATCTCTAAAATAGTAGGCTTAGTGAGTCAGGAAATCTAACCACTCTCACCTATACAGATCAAAGGACTGCCCTCGTAGATAGGAGTTCATAACTCACTCAGGATCAAAATCGAGTCACCTATAGTCATCCTATGAAATGTAATCTCATCAGTCAATGGTGTTATAAAGAGATATTAATCATTTTGCAGTCCGGTCCTCTGTATTATTTAAGTAGAGTGCAACCATGAATGTTGTCTTCAATAGGAATAAAAATCGGCCTAAATTCTCAAACAATCCCAATAACATTTGACCTCAATTCATTGGACGAAGAGGATCAAATAGTACCTTTAACAACAATGGTGGCAGCAATAGTGACGTGGCCGAGGAAGGAACAATAATGGAAACTGACCCATTTTCAGAGTATGTGGCAAATATGGGCACTCTCCTATGGTATGTTATCATAGATATGACAAAGAATATTCTCTGGCTCAAAATTAGACCAAAGGCAATAACAATTCGTCTGGAAATAAAAACCTTGCTACGTTTGTCAATACTCAAAACTCCAACCTCTTTGCCATACCAAAAGTTATAGAGGATTCCAGATGGTATGTTGATAGTGAGGCTACCAATCATGTCACTGCTGACTTCAACAATGTTGAAAATCCTATTGAGTATGGAGGTACTGAGGTGGTAACGATAGGAAATGGTGATAAATTAAAAATTGCTTGCATAGGAAACTCTTACCTTACTGATGGAAAAAGTACTGTTAATCTTGAAAACATACTATGTGTTCTTGCTATAGCAAAAAATCTAGTGAGTGTGTCACAACTTGCTCAAGATGATAACGTTTTTATTGAATTTCATGGTGATTTTTATTTCATAAAGGATAAGGGCACGGGTCGAACTCTACTAAAAGGGTGCTTAGTGATGGGCTCTATCGCTTGGATGAGGTCGAAGTCAAGCCTGTTAAAGGTTTAAAGCAGGAAGGTTGGAAATAGCGACAACCATTGCATAAAAATAGTCATTCAGTAACCTTAATTTTATATGATGTTAGTCTCAATATTAATGTTGTTTAATCATAAGTTGTTTGGCATAGAAGGTTGGGTCACCCATCGACCAAAGTTTTAGAGTCTTTAATTAGAGAGTGTAATATTCAAGCTAAATCTAATGAAGAAGTTACGTTCTGTGAATCATGTCACTTAGGGAAAGTCCATGCTCAACCATTTTCAAATTTTGTGTCTCATGCCTCCAATCGGTTTGATCTTATTCACACTGATATTTGGGGACCTGCCCCTGTGACATCATCCAATGGCTATCGTTACTATGTGTCCTTCATTGATGACTACAATCGATTTGTGTGGATATATCCCCTCAAATAAAAAAAGTGTCACAATATCAATAGCTCAAAAAAAAGTGTCCCTATATTAAAGCCTTAAAAAGTGTCACAATAAAAAGTGTCACATTTCATCATTTTATTAAACTAATCAAAAATCAATTTCATGCAGATATTAAAGCCTTACAATCTGATAACGGGGTGAATACATTCAGGTTCATCAAGCATGTTCCTCCATGGGAATTATCTCACGTTTTTTGTGTCCCTACACGTCAGCTCAAAATGGTCAAGTGGAAAGAAAACATCGACGATTAGTTGAAATGGGTCTAACTTCTTGCATAGGCCTTCATGCCCCTGGTTTGCTAGTGTGACGCCTTTTTAACTACTGCCTACCTCATTAATGGGCTAACAGTGGTGCTCAAAGGTAAATCATCCCTTCAATTGATGTTCAATAAAAAACTGGACATTAATAGCCTAAAGACTTTTGGATGTGGCTATTTCTCGTGCTTACAACCCTACCAGACTCATAAGTTTTAATTTCATTATGAAAAGTGTACCTATCTTGGGCCTGAAGGATCTCTTACCGAAGAGTTCCATGAGCACGTTCGGATCACTCCGATCTCATAGTGACCGAAATACATATTATACATTCAAAACATACAGTTATGCAAACAAACACTAATTATCGGCATGCTATGAACAACAAATATAAATAACAAGGGAGAGAGTTTCATACCAGTTGAAGACAGTCTTCGACACTTTGGAACTCAACGTAGTGGAACCTTCCACGCGATCTACCAACGCCCAACAGTAGCACGAACACGAACGTCGTGGGGACGACACCACCAGTAAAGAGCCCCGGGTATTCTCAGAATGAGAACCCAAAGCGTGGTCTTTAGTAAATTTGGTAGATGAAAGAGGAAACACGAATCGTGTAGGCGATAAGTAAGTGGGAGGGAGAAAGATGCTATCGCGTAGCAGAATGCTTATCGTTTAGGAGAAGCTACACGATCGTGTAGGATTTACTGAACGATCGTTTAGAAAAAGGTATACGATCGTTTAGAAAAATTAGCACATACGATCGTTTAGAGAAGCTATGTGATCGTGTAGGAAATAGTGTGCGATCATTTAGGCGCGAGATGGACGATTGTTTAGGCGCGAGGAAACTATCATATAGGCTCTCGATTCTTTAAGCAATCGTTCTCTTTTTACCAACGTGCGCTCTTGAATTCTTTTGGACGATTAAACGATGGGATATTAAAAAATGAAACAATTTCATTTTTATTTCATCGGTTACAATAACCGACTCATTCCTACTAACCCACGTCCAAACGTGATTTTTGACTTAATTAAATTAATTAATAAATAAATATAATCATATTATATTTTTATTCTATAGTTTGATATCACATATCTACTAAATTATTTTCTCCTATACTTGATATAAATCATATTTATATCTAAATTCCTCCAAAATAATGTATCTCATACATTTAGCCAATTATATCATATATAATTAACCAGTCCAATTATATCATATATAATCAAACTTCCTCTTGTCAATTTAAACATTTCAAATTAACCCAAACACTGGTTTTCGACTTTATCCAATCTACCCAGGGGACCTAATGGACCTGTGGCTCGAAGCTTCAATGGTCCGTGAATAGCCAACTAAACTCTTTAACCACGAGATCCACCATCCGTTAACTGTCAGACATTCTACTAAAGACCAACAGCTAAACTTTTCTTACCACGGATATATTTCTGTGTCCATCGAATATAAACAATCATGAGTACGATGACACTTCACAGATGCTCATAAGTACAGTTAGGCCAAATTACTGTTTTGCCCCTATAGTTACATCTCACTCCTTAAGTACCACTGATTCCTCTAATGAACAATACAACATAGTCCAACTATGTGTGAACACCTCTCGGGCCAAGAGAAGGTCTGTGGCACCACATCGTTCAAGCGCTGGAATCAGCCTTTAAGGGAGCTATATATCTACTTGCCCCTGCTTCCGGGAAGGAGCAAATTCCATCTTGTGTGGCTAAGTTCCTAGCTCTCAAATCAGACAAATCCCCAAAATAGTAGGTTTGAATCAGAAACCTGGCCACTTGCACGTATACAAATCAAAGGACAGCCCTCAATGGCAGGAGTTCCCAACTCACTCAGGATTGAGGTCATGTTACTTATGGTCATCCTAGTGAAGTGAAGTCTCTATCATGAACAGTGTTATATAACGAGACGTTAACACTTCATGATCAGGTCTTATACAAACTCTTTGTATAGGACGCCCCCTCTCGCATGTCCCCTACACGAAAGATCAAGATCAGACCATCTGTGACAAGTCACAACACTTTTGACCATTCCATAAAGTGGGTTGCATCCATAGCGTTACCAGGATAAGGTTTCCCTCCTATATCCATATACTACAGAACATTTTCGTTATCACTCAAGACATGATTCACTTGTATGTCACCACATACATGCTTAAGTTACNCAAGCCCCGGAATCAGCCCTTAAGGGAGCTATCTATCTATTTACCCCTGCCTCGGGAAAGGAGTGAATTCCATCTTGTGTAGCTGAGTTCTCAGCTCCCAAATCAAATGAATCCCCAAAATGGTAGGTTTGAATCGGCGATCTGGCCACTTGCACCCATATAATTCAAAGTACCGCCCTCAATGGCAGAAGTTCTTAACTCACTCAGGATTGAGGTCATGTTAACTATGGTCATCCTAGTGAAGTGAAGTCTTTGTCATGAACGGTGTTATATAACGAGACGTTAACACTTCGTGGTCAGGTCTTATACAAACTCTTTGTATAGGACGCCCCCTCTCGCATGTCCCCTACACGAATGATCAAGATCATACCATCTATGACAAGTCACATCACTTGTGACCATTCCACAAAGCGGGCCGCATCCATAGCGTTACCAGGATAAGGTTTCCCTCCTATATCCATATACTACAGACCATTTTGGTTATCACTCAAGACATGCTCCACTTGTATGTCACCACATACATGTTTGAGTCACATATAGATAACCAGGGATTTTATATTTATTGGTTTGTGGTAAAGCAAATAAAACAAGCAACTGAGCAAAAAACAAGATGTGAAGTAAATATCATATATTATACAACACAAGCATTCGTACAAACTACTTATAAACTACAAGACACGAGACTTTAGGGCATCAACCCTAACAGGGCCAAGCCCATCTCACAAGGGATATAAATGCCTCAATCCTTCCAAAAAAATATTCGTATCCAGACATGTTTGATTCAATAAATAAGACTTCCCATTCAAATCCATTAGAATCAAAGCCTAATAGTCAAACTCCCAACCCAATCTTACAGCCCAACCAGACTTCTCTACAATCATAAATAATCTAACCTCATTAGATCAATCCAAGTCACTTTGTATAGGTCCACAACCTGAGTTGACAAACCCACCGGTCAATCCACCATCACCTGTTCCACTCAACTCAAGCCCACTTTCTTATCATCCCACGTTGGCCCAATCACCATCAGCTCATCTGCCCATACCCATACCTATAAGCTCGCCCACGTGTCCGAATGAAATTCAATCCACTAACACAAACCCATCACCATCCATGATACCCTCAGATTATTTTACCCTTAACTAGTCGTCTACCTCCCCATCTGAACACGAAAGAGCCGAAATCTTACCTTATAACACTCCAAATTTTTATTATTTATGTAATTTCAATAATTTTTATTAATTAAGGTCATTTTTGGAACTTTTGGACTTAAGTGTAATTGCGGGAATTTAATTATTGACGTTGAAATTATTTAATTTAGAAATTAAGGATTGACGTTGAAATTATTTAATTTGGAAATTAATGGATTGACGTTGAAATTATTTAATTTGGAAATTAATGGATTGACGTTGAAATTATTTAATTTGGAAATTAATGGATTAACGTTGAAATTATTCAATTTGGAAACTAATGGCAGGAATTAATTTCATTTTGGAAGGAAAGGGTGTTTCAATTTAATGGTTTAATCGGAGGGAAGTTATGAAAATTTGACTATTAATATCACACAAATTTAATTTGAAATTAATGTAAAAAATTAATCTCATTTTGGAAGGGGGTTATGTCATACAAATTTAATTTGAAATTAATATCAAGAATTAATTTCATTGTGGAAGGGGGTGAGTTAAATTCTTTGTGAATTGAAAATTTTACGGGAGAAAAGGATTAAAAGTTGGAAGTAGGATCTGATTGAAGGAAGAATTTGGAGATTGGAATATTGAGGGTGGTTGTTGCTCAGGCTTCATTGGGGAATTGAGTTCAAAGATTTATTATTGAAGATTGCTGCTTGGACTGATATCTGAATTTAGTATCAAGGTAAGTAATCTTATTACTGGAGCTGCCCTAGTACAAGGCAATGATAATTATGATTTATTGAGGATATATTTATAGTTTGATGTTTATGTATGCTTTGCTGACATGAAGGTTTAAAAAACTAGTTGCGCATAGAGATGTTTGAATACTAGTATGATTTGAGTATATTATGTTTTAGAGCTATGATGAAGAAATTTATATGCATGTTATAGAACCATGATGATGAGATGTATATGTATGTTATGAGACTAGGATGACAAGAGGTATATGTACGTTGTAGAGTCATGATGATGAGAACTATATGTATGTTATAGAACCATGTTGTGATACTTGTGATGTTGAGATTGTGATAGTGTCCTCACTAATTAGTTAGATGCTCACAATATTGTGTTCCCTTTGGGATTCATCAAATATTGTGTTTCCTTCGGGATTCACCAAATTGTGTTTCCTTTGGGATTCACCAGATATTGTGTTTCCTTCGAGATTCACCAGGGGTTGTGTTTCCTTCGGGATTCACCAGGGATTGTGTTTCCTTCGGGATTCACTAGGTTATGTTTCCTTCGGGATTCACCAGAAGTAGTGGGCATACTTAACTACCGTAGGATAGAAATAAGTTTTTCATGTATGTATGTGTCCCATGAGGACTAGAGCAGTTTAAATGTTCCACCAGAGGTAGGCATCTAGAGGACATAGATGCCTAGCCTGACCCCAGTAGTGGGGTTACTTACTGAGTATTTTATACTCACCCTTTCTCATGTTTATGTTTCAAGTAAGGGTAGGGACGCACCGGTGAATGAAAGGAGGAATCCATTAATGAGCCACTAGAGACCAGTTTTATACTTCTGCTCATGATATTTAGATTTCTTTTTATGTTTTTCAACTTTCAGTTTTGATATTTGAAACTTACTATTAAGATTTATTTTCAAACCTATTTATTATCATTTATGATTTATGGGTACCCTATCGTCTATTTTCAATATTTGAATTTAATGAATATCTTTTGAATTTACCTTATTTAGACATTCTTTGACTTGAAAGCTCCAAAGAAGACTGAAACTGACCCCTCTTAGTTATTTAGTTATTATGCTAGGTAAAAGAAGGGGGAATAAGCAGACCCCTACTTAAGTAAGTGTGAGAGGAAAAGGGACAAAGACTCCGTTTTTTCCTTTTTTCGAATGGTAAATATTTCTCAGACATTTAATTCACTAAAAAATGGTGTCATTTTAAGTTCCATGCATGCATGTGTTTAATAACGGCCTAACTTGAGTCCTAGGGGGTCGGGCCATTACATACCTAATCCTCAAAACTGTAATCCTCTACCTTCAATCATCTCCACTCATTTAATGACAACCAGAGGCAAAGCAGACATATTTAAACTCAAGGTTTATGTGCCACGAAATACCACAAACTAGAAACTTACAAAACCAACGAGGGTCGAAGATACAATTGTCACACCAGAGCAGAAGGCGGTGATGGATAGTGAGTATGCAACTCTCATAACAAACAAGACATGGAATCTTGGACAAGGCCATATATGATTTAAAACAAGTGCCCAGGGCTTGGAATCACACTCTCCATAATGTACTTCTCAAATGAGGATTCTCGAACTTCAGGTCGGACACTTCTTTATTCACCTTTCAAAATTATAAATTTGTTATCTTTCTGCTGATATATGTTGAACAATCTAATACTTATCACGCGACTGATTCAAGCTCTAGATAAGGCCTTTGCCTTAGAATATCTAAAAGTTCTTCATTATTTCCTTGGAATTCAAATCCACTATTTGGAATCTGGGTTTCTTCTTAATCAGGCCAATTATATTAAGGATCTAATCAATAAACTAAATTTGATAGATTTAAAACCTGCAGCTACTCCGAGTATCTTAGGAAAGCACTTGTCATCCTCTGATGGAGTTCCACTTGATGACCCATCCATCTACCGAAATACTATTAATGCCCTCCAATATCTCACTCATACCAGACCCAACATTGTGTATATAGTCAACCACCTAAGTCAATTTCTTCAATTGTCAACTAACATCCACTGGTAGACCATCAAAAGTTTATTGAGATATATAAGTGGAACTAAACACGTTGGCATTCTGTTTCAACCAAGCAATAATCTCCATGGCTTTTTCGATGTTGATTGAGCATACATTGATGGTCAATATTGTTGCATATTGTATTTACGTGGGTGGAAATCTAGTCTCTTGGTCATCCAAAAAGCAAACAGCTGTTGTCAGGTCCGACATGGAGTTAGAATATAGGGCTCTAGCCACTGTTTCATCTGAAATCATACAACTTCAACAATTGTTAGGCAAAATGGGCATGAAGGAGTCTCAAACTCCTATATTGTGGTGTGATAATCTCAACGCCAGTGCCCTTGCCACGTCCAGAGCAAACATATTGAAATTGATGTCCATTTCGTGAGGGATCAAGTTCTTTGAGGGTCCCTTAATGTAACAACGGGCTGCCTAATAAAACCTCTGACTCATTCTCAATACTTTTGTCTACGTTCCAAACTTGGTATAGTTGACCTACCTTCTAGTTTGACGGGGATATTAGGAAGAATGCCAAGAAGGATGAAGCTAAAGAGTTAGAGAATGCCAACTCAGATCTGAAATGCCATGTCAAAGGAAAAAAGCCATGTCTGAAGGATTTGTCAAGAAATTTTTTGTTATGAAGTTGTTATGAAGATTCCATCCTTAGCCTCTAAAACTAGGCCATAGGGGGTGTTCATAAGTTGAGTTGGGTTGGGTTGAAAGATTTTTTAGACCAAACCCAATAACACTTATTAAAAAATGAACCCAACCCAACCCAAGCATGAAATATTTGGGTTGGGTTGATTCGGGTTAATCGGGTCATTTATTTAAAATTTTGTTCTAAAAAGAAGCAAAACGTAAATATGTAAAAATTTAATTTAATTATTTTCATATATTGATTTAAGATTAACAACTCAATTTCAATTTATATAATGAAAATTTTCTTTCTACAAAGAAACTAATTTTGAAAGTTGTTGAAGAATAAATTATTCAAAAAATATTAGAATTAAATAAAATTAAAATCAATATATGTATAAATAATTGTGTTATAATTAATAAAAAAAATTTAAAATTAATAATAAATTCGGGTTGGTTCGAGTTAGTTTGGGTTATATTAGGTGAACTCATGAACCAATCCAATCCATAAAATTTTCATTTATTTGAACTCAACTCAACCCAAATGAGTTGATAACCCAACCAAACTGCACGGGTTGGGTTGGGTTGATCGATTTTTTCAGGTCATCAGATTTTTTGAACACCCCTACTAAGCCATCTGTATTTTACATTTAGATTTTTTTTTTATTGTAATTCTTATTATTTATCTCTCACCAAATTAGGGCAACTATATATAAATTAGGCATATTGCCTCTCAGAATCGATCAAGGAAAATCGAGAGAGAATTTCTCTCCAAGATTACCCGAGTATTGTAAACTTTGAGTCATGGCAGTGTAACTTGAGTTCTTGCTAAAGAAGTAGAGATTTAATATTTTTTTTATCTGAAATAGGCTCCATGATTCTCTAAAATTTACTTGAAAGTCGAGACTATTTCAACAACGAAGTCAAAGTCTATGTTGATGTTCGTGTTTCCATCAATTTCAAATATATACAGTAAACAATAAAATTATAAAAATATAACTTTGTTTTTTTAGTACAATATGAGATGAAGTTTTCAAACCATAGATCTCTTGATTGCTAACACATATTTTATACTAGTTTAGTTGAATTCACTTTTGGTGAAATATAACTTTATTTTTTTTATTGAATATATATATTTTTTAAATTTCTATATTGTTATCACTCATCACATGATCACATGAATATTTAAAATCTAGACATAAATAATAATTTTATTTTCATGTATGGCCACATGTGGAAACAAAGTAAAGTCACGTTTTATGACATAAAATAACTAAAAAAGCTAACATTTAATAGTGTGTTTGGGGTAAGAACAGTTCTAAGACTATAATAACTACATTTTGTTACCGTAAATACTATTTTGTATTCCATAATTAGCTATAGTCAACATTATTTCAAAATTTCTATTTGCTACATTATTTACTATTTGTTACAGTTTTTATTATTTTACATTTATCATTTTTTTTATTCTTTGCTACAGTATTTTAATTTCTCTCTCAAATTAAAATAGTTTAAACCTCAAACACATACTATTATAATTCAAACTAAAATAATCTACACTCCAAACATAAACTATTATAATCCAATTATAATAACTAAAACTATAATAACCAACTTCTTGCTTCAAACTCCCTAATTTTTTTTTTTTTTTTTGGATATTTTTCAGAAATGCGCCAAAAAAAATCATATTGGACAAATAGCACTATTTTTTACCAATTATTTTAAAATGTCATCTTGATTACATCTCAGATCATTTTTGTTAGGATAAAATGTGTTATAGATGTATGATACTACAAAATAATAATTATACAAAATTCTTAACATAATACATTGGAGTTGGAGGTTAGTTTCATATCATTTCATTTATATTTTAAAATTAAATTATTTTCGCCTAAAGTTAGGTACAATTTTTTAGTATCGTTAATTTCATACCATTGATGAATAAGAATAATAAATAAATAAACAAAACTCATTTTACCGAATGGAGATAATGCAGATTGCAGAATAATAGAAAAGCGTAAAAAAAAAAAAAAAAAAAAAAAAAAAAAAAAAAAAAAAAAAAAAAAAAAAAAAAAAAAAAAAGTAGGCCACTTTGATAATATAATTAAAAATAAATAAAAATAATTTTTTTCCCTTTTTTTTTCCTTATTTATTTCCACTACAATCTGCAGCGCTTTTTATTGAATCAGTCAATCATCTTCTTCCTTTCTGTTTCCTTCACCAGAAGTTATGGCGGTACGGCAGCAATCTTCAGCTACTCAGCTCGAGCCTTGGAACTGCCTTCACGGCAAAGTGGTGATGGTCACCGGAGCCTCGTCGGGGCTTGGCCGTGAGTTCTGTCTCGATCTTGCTAAAGCCGGTTGCAGAATCGTCGCTGCCGCACGCCGAATCGATAGACTCCAATCTCTCTGTGAAGAAATCAATCGCCTTAATGTCTCCTCATCTTCCTCCGTCGCTCCGGTTACCGGTCCTAGAGCCGTGGCTGTGGAGCTCGATGTTAGCGCCGATGGAAAGAGTATCGAGAAATCCATAAAAAATGCTTGGGATTCGTTCGGCTTCATCGATGCCTTGGTGAATAATGCAGGTTTTAGAGGTAATCTCTTTATTCGAACTTCAAATTTATTCTCTCTTTAGTTCTGGAGGAAAGGTAGGTAGGATATTCAAAATTTCGGTAGGTTTTGATCGGAATCTCTAGTAGAAGGTCTAACGGAGTTCGATTATAGTAGTTAAGATTCAATTGATTGCAGCATAATCTGGATTATGACTTGATCTTCAAGAAGAGTTGAAAATTTCTGATGTTTGTGATAAGTCTGAAAAATTATTAGGCCAGATCAGTAGTGAAGGGTTATTTAACTGAGTTCTTCCTTCATTCTGATTGAAGAAGAAGGCTATTTTGCTAACTCTGTATTTCAACGGTGATTTCCTTGTATAATCACAGGCACAGTGAAGACATCTTTGGAATTGTCTGAAGAGGAATGGGATCAAGTGATGGGAACAAATCTTAAAGGTTCTTGGTTAGTATCAAAGTATGTGTGTAGTCATATGCGTGACTCCAAACGAGGTGGATCTGTTATCAGTATTTCTTCCATTTCTGGTATTGAAAGAGGCCAATTACCTGGTGGCCTTGCCTATGCTGCTTCAAAGGCAGGCATAAACACTTTGACAAAGGTATATGTTTATTGGTATGGACTAGTTTTCCCTCTAGATGTTGAAGTTGGGAAGTATGGATGTATCTAGTTTGTGTTTGAAATGCTACATTAGAAGTGTTAGTTTGTGTATAGTTTATGAAGTTATAATTTGTAGAACCATGGAGCTCATGAGGTGAGTGTTTTCATAGTTGGATTAGCCCTTCATGAGTTTAACATAAGCTTAGTTTCACATTCTCATACCATTCAAATCTAACTTTAAGCCAAACACATTCTCAATCATTGTTAAATTGCTGATATAATTAAAATTTCCCATAACCCATCAACTTAAACTTTAGGGTCTATCGATGATTTAGCATAGTATAAAAGCAGGAGATAATGTGCTTAAGTCCACAAGTGAAGGCAGTGTAAAGTGTACTTATGGGTCAATGATATTTTCAATTTTCGCAATTAGTTGTTCATCATGGATGGTTTGATTTGAGTATTTGTATTGTGCTTGCTTGTGTAGTTCATGTTATAATTTGTTTGAATATGCAGGTTATGGCTCTTGAATTAGGGCCATACAATATCAGAGTAAATTCTATAGCGCCCGGACTGTTTAAATCTGAGATTACAGAGGGTCTCATGCAGAAAGATTGGCTAAATACTGTAGCCTTTAAAACTAGCCCTTTAAGGACATTTGGTACTTCTGATCCAGCATTAACAACACTCATCCGATATCTGGTGGACGACTCGTCTAGATACGTCTCGGGCAACATTTACATCGTCGATGCTGGAGCTACATTACCCGGTTTCCCAATTTTCTCATCCCTTTGAATATTTATGGTCCAGTTGATGATCTTGTTTAGTGAAAGATCAGGCTTAGAATTGTCAGATCATCTCCTACCTGAAAATTTGAAAGGTAATTTCTTTGAATTTGTACTTTTTTTTGTTTAACACAAATTGATTGCAGCTTCAGGATTCTCCATTAGTTTAGCTACTTGAAATAATGTCCACTTCATTATTTAAAAAAAAAAAAAAAAAAAAATTATGTGGTAGGTGAATGGGTATCTTAAAAGTTTTGGTACCATTATTTAATTGAAATCCTATTGTCTTTCTTCCCTTAATTTATTTGGACTCTTTAACCTATACCATGTGAAGAATAATACAAACAGGGAAAAAAGATTTTAAAAAGATAATAATAAACAATAAAATTGTTTGCATATATAATAAAATAAAAGTTATGTGAATATAACTGTGCAAGCTTTATTTACTTTTGTGTTTGGTAGGTTTTTGTTTGTTACTATCCGTTCTATTTTGGTGGTGTTTTGTTTCTACTTTGATAGAAGTCAATTTCTCTTTTTAACAATTTAATACCTTAGCAAAATAATTATGATAGAATTTTGGTTCTCACTTGTTGAAGTTTAAGTTATGTAATTTCAAAGATTAATCATGTACTTTCAATAAAACTTAAAATTAAACTTAAACTTAGTCCCTACTATTAATTTATTTGTTATTTTTTTAAAGAAGAAACTTTTTTTTATTATCTGCTAGCATTTTTATGGTAAATTTTGGGAATATATTCACATATTGTATTTTTATTACATGAAAATTATTACTATTGTTTAACCAATCTAGATCAAATATAATTTTGATGGATTTAATTTAAGATTTATTGTAAATACAAAGGTTGAAATTGAACGTACGAGAATAAAAATGATATTTTAATCCAAAAATTTTAAGGGGTAACTAGACAAATGTCTTATTTTAAAATCAAAATTGGAAAAATATCTAATCATAGTTTTTATCCTAAAAATGTCTAAACATAAAATATTACATTAAATTACACCATAATTATTTGGAAACATGGACGAATATATCCTTCACAATAGTTAGAATTACACAATATTTAAATGTAACGAATCCAATCAAACAAATCTAATCCAAAAGTTGAAATCTGCCCTAAAGAAAGGAATCATAATCTCCAAATTAACAAATTATTCATCCGGCATTAATAAAATATACTTCTTTTTAAGAAATCAAGAATTATATAGTTTTTATGAAAGAAAAATACAAAATTTGACCTAAAGGCAAGAAAAAAAAAACTACCATGTATTCGAAAAACAAAAATTGGTAAACAAAAAACATAAAAATAAGGGGAAAAAAAACATAATTCTAATCGGTATACATTTGTGGAATCAAGAGAGAGAAAATACAATACATCTCAAAGAAAACCTGATTTCCCCCTACAAAATCTAGAAAAATAAACCCACCCATTCTCTTCTCCCATTTAAGTTTTATGCCAAATAAATATCTTGTATACTTAAAATTCTTTTTAAAAATACTGTCCCTTTCAATTTGGAGCTTCTTATCATCCACAATAACTCGAACATTCAGAATTATCGACTCTCTCACATACACTCTTCTTAAATTGGAAACTTTACTTTATTAAAATACAAGTCCTAAAATTCTTTTCGAACAGATATCTTATACTAAAAGTAGTTAAAATAAGTTTAGTTACCCCAACACTACACAAATACCTTGTACTTAAGATAAAAAATTTCAACAGATTAAGTCATGCTACTACCTTGTACATAAAAATATCTATACACCGAATTAGCCCATGGATATTTACAATATACCTTCAATTTCGTTATATATATCTTGTACTGGGTCATGCAACAATTTTTTTTAATATACGTAAAATGCTATTATGTTCAATTGGATCATTGAACTTGCAATGTTCACCAATTTGTTGTAACCCAAACTAGAATCCCTCCCTCATGGACATGGCCAACCCACCATTTCAGTGTAACCCAAACTAAAACCCCGGTCGCCTACAATCATAATTGATCAAATTTGAGACGCTTGCGAAAATTGATGACCTAAATTAGGGGCTCTTCCAAGTTAACTATGGGAATAAGTGGGTTTATGTTAGCTCCAATGAAACTTTGCCGCCTCTTAATTCCATATCGCACATCATTTCTGTTTGAGAATGATGGCCCATATGGCCCATTACAGAAAGGAAATTGCTGAGATATCGGATCATAAATAAAATAAAATCCACCTAACTTTATGTCTCTCATTCGTGTCATCATCTTCATTAGCTTGCTAATATACATATTTTGACAATATTACCAATAGAGATATGAGAGAGTAACATCGTATTAACAGAAATCTCGTGTAAATATTGTGGATATATTATTAACATATTATAAAAATATTGTGGATACTAGGCTAGATACATCGTGGACGTCTATCAATGTTAGTGGAATTTTTCTATATTTAAAAATATTTTTTTCAATACTTTTCTATATTTAAAAGGAATCTTACATTTTTACAATATTTAACTTCAATCCATGTGAGTTTTATTTTTTTACCATAAAAAACTTTTATTTTCAATAAATAAAATAGAAAATAAAACACAAAAAAAAAAACTTATCTTTTAATCTAACTTTTGTAGGGAATGTTTACATCATTTCACTATTTACATCAATTCAAGTTTAAAGTTTCAATTAATAAAATATGAACAAAAAACTTGCAAAAAACCTATGTTTTAGTCCCATGGTTATAGTGGGCATAACACATTGATGCACATACAGAGACCGAAACTTCCTTGTGAGAGCAAAGGAGACTTAAACTCAGAATTTATGTATTATCTACATTATTTAGAGTATCCTCATTTAGATGGATCTTGGTTTGATCCAAGGTATCCTCTTATATTCGTATCACTAGGGTCGACGTTGATATTCATGCATGATACCTCCAATTATAATAAAAAATTTAAATATACTATAACTCGAGAGCAATATTGTCATTATCAAATATATTATGTCAATATTGACCTTCTAGGTCAATATCTTATTATTGAAGCTTGTATTTGATATTTCATTTGTTTGACCTAAACTTTACCAATGAAATATTCACTTCATATTCATTAATAATCATATTTGACTTCTAACTATTGATTTATATGCTTAAAGTTGTAGTTTATTGCTTAAATAAGTTTGTTATGAAGTTTCATAAATCAAAATACAATATTTTTTAAAATTTTGTTTTTGGAAATTTGTTGATATATCCGTAAATTTGAGATTATAATATTGATACGAATATCAATATTTTCGTCCTTGTTCATATGAGGTGTTGCGTAATTATTTAGTATTTTCCACACTGACCCTCTCCATATTTGTATTATTAAAGCGTTTGTTATTGGAGTATAATTGCCTTATTTTTTACAAACAAATCTTGAACAACATATTTATGTAACATGTTCCGTGTCGTGCTAATTCTTCCTTGAGATTGGTTCCTTAGATGTTGATATGTGTAATGCATAGTTACTTGTGTGTTTTCTTCTCCTCTATGACATGTCATACAACATGTGTAACATTGTCTGTGACATTATTAATTGACGAACAGACAAATCTGAACAACATTTTTCCCTTATCTATCAGTAAAATTTTCCATATTTCGTGGTCTACTGTATTTTTCCTTGCAGAGTGGATTTATTCTTTCCTTGAATATATTCTCAATCCTACCAAATATATATGATGAGTTTGTTCAGTTTTAGCGTTGACCGTTTTGAAAAATATTCAAGTCATTGCCTTGTGTTTGTGTTGAGAAACACAAGTATGTCAATCTACGAGATTGTGAAGCTTTCACCATTGTTGATCTTGAACGTCTCTAGATCTTCTTGATTTGTTCAAAACGAGTTATGTTTTTGTGGTGGTTGAACTTTGATTAGGAATCTTTGTTGATCTTGAAGTTGTGCCATTGATCGTCATTGAAGCGTGCTTCATGGGAAAATTGGTTGGTCTTAAAGGGAATCTAAGATATCATCTCTTGAGAAGAGATTCTCTAACTTAGGGGAGTCTAAGTTTATAACGTGAAGAGATATTCACAAGAAGGTAGGAAGATACTAGTAGAGGAGTCTCATACTTAGGGGGAGCCTAAGTGATCATTCACTAATATACATTTATTTATGATGTCTCTGAAAATGCTATAACATCCTGTGTGACAAGTTTGGTCGTGTGTTAGATAATCTATTTTTTTCATATATATTGCAGCCGAGGATGTAGATGAGGTTAGTGTTGATGGAGTTATATACTAAGGGTATGTTTGGATCACATTTTCAAGTGTTAAATTTAAAAAATAACTCATTTTGAAAAAAAAATGGAGTGGTTAGCAACCACTCAAAATAGCTTTTGAACTCTTTTTATCAAAAGGATTTAAATAAAAATGGATTTTTTAAAAAAAAAAACACGTTTTTTCCTCAAGTCGATTCAAACGGGCCCTAAGATTTGAATATGACCAATCTTAGAAAGTATTTTTATCACATTTTAGGGTATATTTGATAGTGATTAAATAGTTAGATTTGCTTTTTTTCATTTTCAAAATTACTGATAAAATGCTTTTAATCATTGGAAATCAATTTTAATAGTATGAATAATATATTTAAAAGTGAAATTAAACAATGAATTGATTTTGAATGATTAAACTTGTCTTTCGAAATAATTTTAATACAACAAAAGTAATTTTAACTATTTCAAAATCACTTTCAAACATTCATTTATTCATTTTGCTTTGAGTTATGGATTGAATTTGGTTGAGTTTGATTAGTTTATTTCAATGTTCTACCTAATTAGTATTATTGTAGCTATTTTCTTCCTTGCGTAGGATAACACTCATTATTCTTCATAGGAAGGAAATTTCATTGATGAATTTTGGATAATGATTTTTTAAAAAGAATAATTAAGCCTAAAAAGGGAAGAATACCCTAGAGGCTTGACCAATTAAGCCACACTTTAAGTTGGCAAAATATGGTATGTTGGTACAAGCAACTATCCTCTTCAAACTTTATGAAGCTTTAGAATGTTGAGGAGAGTTATTAAATCTATAAATTTTTAGTTCCGAAAATTAATTAATATGTGGAGTTAATAATTTATTTAGGATGCAAAGTTGTTTAATCTGGTTTTGGAAAGTTTGTCCTATATACCATATGGTCTTCTTCACTTCTAATTTATGTGAGATTGTAGAACAATGTTTGCATATTCAACGCGATTAAGGACATATGAAGTCGAGCAACGGGATTAAGGGCGTATGAAGTCGAGAAATTGAAAATGATTTCATTTTGGTGTAACAAAAAATGATACTTTTATGATATTTTGTGTAGATATATTAATATCCCATCGTTTTAAAAATTGTATCGGTTGAGAATGTGGAGACAAAACTTTGTCGTGGAGATAATGGACTAGGCCCATTTATGGTTTGGCTTCTTAACATATATATATATATATATATTTAAATTTGAGAGAAGTGGGTGCTGCAAATCAAAAAAAAATGACGACCTCCTTATTTGAAGTGATCAAGCACACCATCTGCGACAGTGGCAACCATTCTTCGAAGTTTTTTTTTTTTCATTTTTAAATCTTGTT
Organism: Benincasa hispida; assembly: GCF_009727055.1. Classification (NCBI taxonomy): domain Eukaryota; kingdom Viridiplantae; phylum Streptophyta; class Magnoliopsida; order Cucurbitales; family Cucurbitaceae; genus Benincasa; species Benincasa hispida. The sequence continues at coordinate 60,189,716 of NC_052351.1, forward strand.
TATACCATCTGGGTGTGCGACTGTGGACATCGGGATGTAGTACTGGGATCAAATATTTCGTGTTGGACTATTTGGAAGAAATATGTGGCGTGAGTCTTGGAACCATTGCAATTTTCATCATAGTAATACCTGTAATTGTAGAAGACTCGTAGTCTCGAGTTTGGGTCGAACTAGTATATTTTTAGTGTTTTTCTTTCTTTCTTCTCTTAATTATTATTATTTTATGATTGTTGATATTTTTTGCTTTAACCCGTGGAAATGTAAATTTTAGATATAATTTAGTTTTCGTATTTTATTTATATCTAAGTATAAATTCCCAACAAGTGGTATCAGAGCATTTTGGTTCAGAAGTCATGGGATTAATAGAGCTAAGAGGTTTTGACGGAATCGTGAAATTTGATGGGAAAAATTTTGGGTATTGAAAGATGCAAGTTAAAGATTTCTTGACTTGCAAGAAATTGCATAAAGCATTAAAAGAGAGACCGAAAGGGATCTCAGATGAAGATTGCGAGAACTTGAATGAAGCAGTTACAATCATCAGGATGTGTTTGTCAATGAATGTTGCTAGTCTTATAGCCAATGAGACTAATGCAGTGAAGTTGATGGAAGTGCTTATAAATAGGTATGAAAAACCATCTGCCAATAGTAATGCTTATCTTCTGATGAAGTATTTCAACATGCAAATGGTTGAGAATGCTTCTATACATTCCTATATTAATGAGGTTACCACTTTAATTAATCAGTTAAAATTTATTAAGATAGAATTACTAATGAGTTGCATGCTATTTAGTTATTGATGTCTTTACCTGATAGTTGGGAGACCATGAAAATTGCGGTGTCTAATTCAATTGGGAATAACACTTTAAAGTTTTTGAGAATTTGTGATTTAGCTATATCTGAAGAAATTCTTAAGAAGGACATTAGTAAAGAATTTGCTGTAGGTTCAGCTTTAGCAGTGACTAAAGGTAAAGGCAGGATATACTATGAAATGATGTGTTAAGTAGCAGTAATAAAAAGTGGAAGAATAGGAATAAGGAGATAGAGTTTTATTATTTTCGTAAGAAAGGTCACTTCAAAATTCAGTAGGAAACTAGAAAAGGATCAGAAAAGAAAACAGGAGGTAAATCGAGTTGAAACTAAAGAAGTAATGATAAATCTGGTTGAAACTGATGAAAAATTAATTAATGATGTCTATGCCTGTGTTGAGAGTAACACACAAAAAAGTAGTCACTCATCAGAATGGATAATTGATGTGGAACTTCCATACATATAGCTTCAAATAGGAGTCTATTCACATCTTTCACATCAGGACATTGTGGTCTAGTGAGGATGGAGAATTGTAGAGTTTCCAAAATAGATGGAATTAGAAATATTAATTTGAAGATAGAGGGTGGCGAAAAGTTAGTACTACGAGATGTCAGGTTTGTGCCTAGGATGAAGTTCAATCTCATCTCTATTGGCAAATTGGATAATAAGGGCACAGGTGTGAGTCTGGCAGTCGCCATTATAAACTCGTGTTGGAATCCCAAGCAATGGTAGTCGGCCACAAAAATTCCACACTGTACAGATGTCGATTTAGTGTTGTCAGAGGATCAAAGTGACGGTGGATGCCAGTTAAAGCTCTAGATGACAGGTGTAGAGGTACAGTTGAGCTAGCAACATTGATAGCTAGTGTTGATAAGTCAGATCAAGGCATGAGTTCAAGAACAATTGAGAAGCCTGAGAGAGGAAGTTGATGGCTATCACGAATCCCCAGTTGTCAGATAGACGAATGGATTGATGAAGTCGTATAGGCGAGTAAGGGCATCAAAGTAAAAGACCAAAGCATTTGCTAAGGTCAAGAATAAAGTCTTTTCTTGACAACAAGATTGAAGGAAGGAGTCAAACCATTTGCAGAATGTATCTTCTTCAAGAACATGTGTTTAGGAGTGAAGAAGATGTTAGTTGATACCACTTAGTTGAAGAGGGAGTACATGACTGTCTTTTATGTATGGAGGATAGTTCCACATAGCTTGCTCATACCTCAGGGCAAGAACAGATGAGCTACAATTACATTCTGATAGTTTCTTGTTTTATTACTTTGTTGGTTTTACGGGTTTTAGGTTGAACCTTGGAGTTTGCCAAGAAGATCAAAGATAACAATTGTAGTGGGAGTTGAGTCTTGAAGTTTTCCAAGATGATGAGTTTTAATGTAGTGGGAGGCAAGATTGTCGTTTTGTTTTGTCTCCAAGACACACACACACACATAGCTGGAAGCTAACATAAAACGTTTGTTCATCTCCATTTGTTAACCTAGCTTTCATATAATCTTCTAACATATCATATCTAAGCATATCATTAGCCGAGAGAGATACCCTTTTGCTCAACTCCCAATCATAACCTAAACTAAGGTGTGGACCTTTTTGCCATCACCTTTTAACTAATCTATATTTGAGGGAGAGACCCTTTTTGTTCAGCCCTTTGCCCTATTCTTCTTTTAAGGGTGAGCCCCTTTTGCTCAACCCTTTATCCTAGCCTTGTCTAAAGGGAGAGCAATATATATATATATATATATATATATATAAAGAGAAGTGGGTGCTACAAATAAAAAAGAAATTGAGGGCCCCCTTATTTTAGGTGATCAAGTAGATCATTTGCAGCGGTGGCAACCATTCTTCTTTGAAGGTTTTTTTTCCTCTTTTTTAAATCTTGTTTATACCGTCTGAGGGTTATTTAGATTGGGGGGTTGTTTTGAAATTTAATTGGGGAAAAGGGTAGCTTTCGAACTTATTTAGGGAAAAAGGGGAGCTTTTTGTCCCCATCCGAATGCGTCTTTGCATTCGGGAATATTTTATTTTTTTCCCCCNGGGTAGCTTTCGAACTTATTTAGGGAAAAAGGGGAGCTTTTTGTCCCCATCCGAATGCGTCTTTGCATTCGGGAATATTTTATTTTTTTCCCCCCGTACTCAATGCGTCTCTTCAAGAGACGCATTCAACAATATTTTTTTCCCACATTGAATGCATCTCTTGAAGAGACATATTCATTAAAAAAAATTTTTAAAAAAAGACGTGTTTCTTGAAGAGACGCATCCCTAAAAAAAATAAAATAAATAAAAAATATTTTTGCTATTATTTTTTTCATTCTTTTAACAACTCGAAACCAACGCTTTCATTACTTATGTTTTTTTACAGTTAATAATATTTTATTTTTTTAACTCTAAATCATTCATACCTAAAATCAACTATCTCGCTAATCTCGTTTTTTATTTTGATAGTAATATTACTAGTTTTTTTAACCGTATAAACAATAATGTTATTTTGAAATTAAGAAATTGCTATGATTGATTTGATATACTCAATATTAATTTTTAATTTCAAATTTTTTTTTTTTTTTTTGTTTAAAGTTGTTAGAAACTTATGCAAAAATATAGATATTAACTTTCGACTATTGTAAATAATAGTCAAGGTTCTTTAGGATGTGTTGTAGACTACAAGTGCATTTTCGTAATTGAATTTCATTAATAAATTTAATCATATGTACAATGTTCTTTATTCACGACTGGAAGAATATCCTCTATTACGCCTAGATCGATCATGTTAAGTGACATAGTGTCCACGATCGCCACACCCTCTTACACTTGGTGGTTGACTTTCCTCTGGAAAGTGTATACTCTCACTACGTTGTCGATATGTAACATACTGGTCATGGATGTTTGGTTGGACATGTGAAGTTTGTCCTTCTTCCATGCTTAGTGTACTGAGGGTTGTTGGAAAAAAATCAAATGTTAAGGGAGAGGACATCATGGAAGTGTATTGATCGAGTGACGTTGTTGGATATTCATTCCGAACATTAGGTCGAATAGGGACATCCTCATGTCTTGCTGGATCACCTTGTTCTTCCATTGGAACGTCACCATCGAAATATCACACTTGATATATCGAGGTGAGTCTATGAAAGGCTCTTTGAGCAGATATTGGCAAATTTGGAAGCATGACCTGAAAAAGAATTGAATAACAAGTTAATGACTTTAAAATTTATTTGGTGTGCAATGAAGAAATAAAATCAAACAATCATAGTAAACAATAAACTCATACCAACAAGTGATAGGATGCTTCTGCTTTAGTTATATATCGCCTGCTCACAGTGGAATACCATTCAATATATCCAGGCTCAGTACCTACACCGTTGTTAATAAGAGATCCATTCACAACCAAACTGTGTCGATTTTCTCATATTGTAATTTGAGGAGCCAGATATGCAATCCAGTCTCGCTCATGCCTGCCCCTTAGATCGTGTGAATGAAGTCGGGCGTCCGTGTTGCAAGGTTGAGGAATTTGTTGCAACATCCCAAATTGATGCATCGCATGGTCTGGGTGATGCCACTCCACAACGAAGAAGCATATGAGTGGACATCTGGATGTCCATATCTCATTGCCATCGAGGCCGTATGGCAGCAATAGTTGGATCAGATGATTATATGACTCCCAAATAATTTACATGCATATATGTCAAAAAATGAATTCACCAAAAGATTGAAACATTATGAATATATGATATATAAATGAATAAAATATTACCTGGTTAGGCATATGTGTATCAAGTATGTGCCTATACTGTACTAGAACATGTGTAGGTGCTCTAATTACAGAATAGTTATCATTTCATCTACAACAATCAGAAGTTAAATTTTAGCTATTAGTATTTCATAATGAAAACAACAATAATGAGGTAAATATGCTTACCTTACTGCAAGTGGTCAATCGCCTAAATTATTCTCGTATCTATGGAGTCGTTGAGGCCCTAAAAGAGGAAATCGATCCCATGCCCAAATTTGTAGCAATAAAAGTGGGCCTGCAATGTCTTTTCCATCTATAATTGCACCCTTGCATAGTTGCCTATACAACCATGCAAGACATCCAGCACCCAACTGTAAGTCCTGACAACATCAAAATCCACCAAGAGAGGAAGATACATCAGGTGCACTCTGCTGTTGGATTTGTCGGGAAATACTAATCCTCCAATCAACGTGAGAATATATGCTCAAGCATATCGTTGCAGGTCCTCTTCATCTACATGGTCTGGTAGATAGGTGAAGTTGTTAAATTGATCAGTTAACCATGGCAGGCTTAGACGACCTCCCTTAAGAATGGCTTCATTCGTGGTTATGCCTAAAAGAAGAGCACAAAGTTGTTCCCAGTCATAATTTAGAGACCCGATCTATGGTCTTCCATTAATTGGGAGACAAATTGGATGGCTACATCTTGAAGTGTAATTGTACACTCTCCATGCAACATGTGGAAAGTGTGTTTCCTGGCGCCATCGTTCCACTAATGTCGTTATCAGATATCAGTCTAGTTGTATAAATTTTATACAAGAGACTCCGTAGAATCCTACAGCTCGTAGATAATTCAATTTACGAGGGTCTGGGTTCTCGTGCCTGCGAATAACAGCCTTTCTTCGCCAACAATGCATTGCATCGATAAGCTCGTCTTCCCAAACAGCCTCGGATCTATGGTTGCGTTGTAAGTACAAAACATAGTTGTTGTATGGCCTTGTGGTAACATCCCCGTCCATCTGATCCCATAAACAATATTAAATTTAGTAAAAATCAATGTGATTACAATCAACAAATATAATGTCAGTTAATAAAGAATACACCCTTCATTGTATAAATACAATCAATAAATAGAATGACAATTAATAAAGAATACACCCTTCATTGTATAAATACAATCAATAAATAGAATGATAATTAATAAAGAATACACCCTTCATTGTATAAATACAATCAATTAAATACAATGACAATTAATAAAGAATAAATAAGTAAAAGAAGTTACAATCAATTAAATACAATGAGAATTAAAAATAAATAACTAAGTCATCACGAGCACGATTGGGACAATTCCATCTATTATGCCCTTCTTGTTTGCAAATTTTGCACCGTGTCTTGTAACGTTCCCTCCAATCCATCTCGTTTTGCATGTGAGAAGTACATGGTCTGCTAACCTTCCTAACTCGTGATTCGTCTGGATTAATAGTTGGGAAGTTAGGATCAGACCAACATTTTTTTATCGGGGATGGGCTCAAGCTGGGGTGAATAATATGCCAGATAAATGAGAATTTTGTAATAGTCTTCAATGTAGTAAAAGTAGTCTACCCCAATGGTTTTACACGCAGCCATAGCGTGAGAATAGGGGATTCCAAAACTCTGCCACTTATTGCATGTGCATGTTCTTTCACTTAACTTTACTCGGTGTGTGTTTCCATCCTTTAGTGTTATTGGGTTGATTGAGGTGGTGACTTCACACAACCATGTTCGATGGTCAAATATGTTGATGGAATGTTTGGTTGCACGTTGTTCCCAACGACTTATTTTCTTTACCGCATACCTATGACAAATACGAAAATTACTTAGAATACCTCGATAGTCAGTATAAGAATGTGGGTAACTAAGAAGTGAATCATTTACCTCGTGAAACACTCTCCCGAATCAAGAGTAGTCTCTATTTCTACACGATGAGCAGCGAAATAAGCAATGGTCCGATAGAATGTTGCTTGGACTAGTGCAGTGATGTGTAGCTTTCTAGCTCCTTTCAGGACAGCATTTGTACTTTCAACCACATTCGTGGTAAGCCATCCATAACAATGACCACCATCATGTGATTGTGTCCACTGCTTAGGATCTATGGAAGCAAAATATCGTAAGCAATTAGGGTTTGCTATTTGAAGTTCGGCCATACAATCATTAAACTTCCGAACTTGAAATTTTGATCCTGACTATACAACAAACTCTTCAATAAACTATTTTTGAACTTGTCGTTAAAATTACTTGCCACATGTCGCAAGCAGAATCTGTGATGTACTCCAACCCAACCGTTGCTAGGGTTTATGACTACAGATATAATGCCTTTATGTCTATATAAAATTAGACACATTCCCTCTCTTCTATGCACCACATGATCCCATAAATTCCTTAAAAATCAGCCACACGAGTCAACACTTTCCTCCGGTACAATGGCGTATGCAACTGGATAGACGTGACCATTTGCATCTATTGAGGTAGCTATTAACAATGTTCCTTCATACTTCTCATACAAATGGGTTCCGTCAATTTGAAGTAGCAGCCTGCAATGCTTGAAACCCTTGATAACAAGTCCAAATGACCAAAACACGCTACTGAACATTACAAGTCTTTCATCACAATCCACCTCATTTAGCCTCCAATGGACGACTGTACCGGGATTTGTGATTTGTAAGATATTCGTCCATTTGGGCAACAAATTGTACAATTTGACCCAATCTCTGAATATCGTCGCAATTGCCTTTCTTCTTCCGTCCCACACTTTTCAGTAACCGACGAAATAACCATACTGTTTCAAGATAATATCTTGTAATGTTTGGATGTTAACTGACAGATTTTTTTTCACTATGTTGCTTACCTCAGATGCAATTAGATCCGAGTCCAATTGATTGTGATCCTGACTCGGTCTTGCATACACACAAGAATGTAGGCCATTGTACTAGGTAATTTCAAATTTATCATGTTTTTTACGGCAAACATGGCGAAGTCTCCACGTGCACCCATTTCCATATCTCTTACACCTGACATCCCATGTTGTTTTCTTCGACTCAATGACTTCAAAATTTTGACGTCGAATGATTGAATAGTTTTTCACTGCATTTTTTAAATCCAATTTAGAATTGAATATCATCCCCTTAAACAGTGAATCAGACCCCATATTACTGTCTTCCCCCATTGTCGAATTAGGTTCAATGGTCATCTCGTTCAGGTCTATCTCAGTAAATGTTTTGGGAACTTCATGTACGCCATAAAATTGACCAGGTAGTTGATCTAGATCGATATCATCATCATCTATTTCAACTTCTTCGTCGTTTGTGGCAATAGTTAGATCACACTGCTCATCCTCCACATCATGGCTTTCCAACTCAACAGTAGTTTCAACTTCTTCTCTCGTTGATGTTGGACTTGGGACACTGGGTTGGGATATATATAGTTCAACTCTATTTGGAGGGTATGGAGCGTTGCTCATCGTGAACCGTACATTAGGTTCACTTTGTAATGAGATGGAGATATAGAAAGTAGATCCGGCTACATAACTACCATATCTAAATATTACCTCTACTCCATCATCTCTATTTATGGATAGTGCATCACATAATCCATCGATTAATGTGTTGAAGTTAACTTGACGATGCATGTTTATACGAAGAGATGGTTGCCTATCATATTATATCCCGTTTGGCCCATTAACAATGTTTCCGTGCATATAACCTAAAAATTCCACAACGTCTATCGTAGTTTGGCAAATGCAATCTGATATTTATCATAATATTTGTAAGTATATATTAGGTCAACTATATTAATGTGTTATTGCTAGTTTTTTTTAATATGTACAAATAAAGGAATGTTTTTTTTATAAACAAAAAAAATATTAAGACATGTATTATCATTTGACCATAAATCAATGATAAATATTCTTTTAAATTGACATGAATCTTTGTTATTTAATCATCATAAAATTTACAATATTAAAGTGAAGAATCCAAAATAAATTCACAGATAAACAGTAAACATAACAACAACAACAACACAATATTACTAACAATAACATTAATATTAACATTCAAATATTCAATATTCAATAATGAATACATCATTCCAAATAATGGTAAATAACTACATACATACCTTTTGAATGACTTGATTGTAGAATTTTCTCAGGAATAATAGCCACTGTAAAAAACAAAAACAAAAAAAAAAAATCAATACAAAATTATGGATATTTTTTTACTATGTAATATATTTTTTTTACTAAAATAATAGGCATTGGGAACATATTAATAGTCATCCGTAAACATAAATAATTGAACGTTTTAGTTTAAAATCAATACCTCTATTAACTTTAAATTCTTTCTTTAATTCGTTTTATTTTTTTTAATTTTCTCCACAAAATAAAGTAATATCACTATTTTTTTCTCCACATATTCTTAATTTTACATTAAAAACTACTAATAAATTTTAAAATTTTAGCAAAATGAAAAAAGACTCAAAATATAAATTTTACGTTTAAAAAGATTTATTTTTTTCCATCAAGAACATATTTAAATACCTATTTTTAGAATTCGTTAAAATTTTCTTTCAACCTATTTTTAGATTTTTTTTCCATTAAGAACGTTAATTTTTTTTTTATTAATGACTTTTTTATATGTTTAAACATAAATAATTTGAGACTATGATGTAATATTTTAAAAATGATAGTTGAACATTCTAAACTATATTTTAAAAATAATTATCATAATTTGATATGCATAATAAGAAGACATACTTACAGTTTATTATATTTAACCAAATAAGACATACTCATTTTGATAACTAAATATCAACCAAATACCATTTTGGCAAAATGAAAAAAAGACCCAAAATATAAATTTTATATTTAAAAAGAATTAATTTTTTTTTTCCATCAAGAGCATATTTAAATACCTATTTTTAGAATTTGTTAAAATTTTCTTTCAACCTATTTTTAGATTTATTTTTTCCCATTAAGAACATTAATTCTTTTTTATTAATGATTTGTTTATATGTTTAAACATAAATAATTTGAGACTATGATGTAATATTTTAAAAATCATAGTTGAACATTCTAAACTATATTTTTAAAATAATTATCATAATTTGAAATGCATAATAAAAAGACATACTTACAGTTTATTATATTTAACCAAATAAGACATACTCATTTTGATAGCTAAATATCAACCAAATACCAATCAGAAAAACAACATCAGAGAATATATCAACTTATTAAATATATCAACAAACTTACAGTTTCTTTAATTCGTTTTAGTTAATCACATGTAATTCTTCCTTATGATAACCAATTATAAAAAATATATCAACTTATTAAAATAAAAATATTGTACATTACTAAAAAAAACTTTGCACCTTACCAAATATTCCAACTTACCAAATAAACTTTGAATAATATCCACTGTAAACAAAATAAACATTTAAAAAATCAGTAAAGATCATCAAAAACTTAATTCAAAGTTAAATAACAAAAATATATCAACTTACCAAATAAAATACTATACTAAAACAAATGAAGGTAGAAAATGATCGATATTTGAAAATAAATGAAGAATGTGGAAGAAATTAAGGAAATTTTGTTTTGGGTGAAGATGAAATGAGGGCTTCGGTGATGAAAGCGAAGATGAAATGAAGGTTTCGGTGAAGGTAAAGATGAAATTGGTGAAGGAAGATGAAATTTGTGAAGGAGAAGATGAAAATAGTGGAATGAAGGAAAAAAGTGAGATTTTTTATGCTGAAACGGGGGAGAAAACGCCAAATTCGGTCAGAATGCGCCTATTGAACAGACGCATTCTGACCGCGCGCGTCAGAGTGAGTCACTCTGATGCGCGTGCTATGTAACAGACACATTCTGACCGGTTTAATTTTTTTTTTTAATGCGGCGTACGGAGGAAAAATTAATAATATATTCCTGAATGCGTCACGGATGGGGACAAAAAAACTCCCCCTTTTCCCTAAATAAGTTCGAAAGCTACCCTTTTCCCCAATTAAATCCCCTCTCCCCATCTAAATCTCCTATTTGGTCTGCAGCAGTAGGCATATTTTAAGAGAGAATTATCTTATTTTTGGTGTGTTTCTCTTTTGTTGTTAATCCTAAGGTATTGGATTGTGGTAATAGGACCAAATAGTTCGTGTTGGGCTATTTGACAGAAATTTGTGGTGCGAGTTTTAGAACCATTACAATTTTCATCATAGTAGAACCTATAATTGCAGAAGATTAGACGTAATCCCGAGTTTGGGGTGAGCCAGTATATTTTTAGTGTTGTTCTCTTTTTTCCTTCTCTTAATTATTGTTATTTTATGATTATTAATCTTTTTTACTCTAACTAGTAGAAGTGCGAACTTTAGATATAATTTAGCTTTCGTATTTTATTATATCAAAGTATAAATTCCAAACAGTATCTTTGACTCTTTAAGGCTTTTAGTTGTGTTATGTAAAATAAGCCATTAGATAGGATTTCTTGTAATCTAAGCATAGTCTAGTTAGCCAAACATACATACTTTCGACAAGGAGATTTCAAAATATTTAGGGTTTGTTGGGTTGGCAATTCAAATTTTGTTTTATGTTTTCAGATTTACTGAGACTAGTATATATGTGTTTGGCAGATATCCCAGATTCAATTTCTGAAAACTGTTTTTGGATTATGTGATCCAAACAGTGCAAATTCTAAAAACAATCTTTTTATGTTTTTATTGTATCTAGATTTTGATGTTGAATTTTAAAATGCATAAATATATTAAAGAAAGATAAAAACATTTAGAACTATAGTATGTCATGTTATAAACTTAATTCATTTTTAAAAATTAAAATATGTATTATGTAATGTATTATAAATATAAAATATTACAAAATAATAATTATATAAAAAAATTGACATAAAACATTTTATTAAATAAAGTAATAATTGTTGATTGTCAACTATTATTTAGTGGGTAACTAAAACAAGTTTTATGATTTAAACACATTTTAGACAATTATTTAAATTAGAATCCAATTTATGAATCTGCTACAAACACATATCTAAAAACATGAAATACAATAATGTATTCATTGAATCTCTTGTTTCAAATTTATGTTTTCTAATTTCCTACCAGACAGGTCTTAAATACCCACACCCCACATGTATTAAGCTCGAAAAGAAAAAGAAAAACGAGTGTGCAAGCACTACACTAGTATTCAGGTTATGCAACCACATTAGGTGACCCCATTACTGGGTCAAGCTAGGTAATCACATGCAACTGAATGTCAATAACTAGTGGAACCTGACTAGTGTGCAAAAGCTAAGACATGGATAGTCATCTAAGTGAACAATTTAACCCGTCCTATGTACTCATAATATCTAGTGGACCCAAATGCGCACATAAATTTTGTGAACCTGAAAACACACATGACCGGATGGACTTGAAGATGCATAAACTGATGGATCCAAAAGCGCACATAAACTAATGTACATAGCTACAAACGAAGGGATCAAATCTCAAGCAGAAGCGTGTGATCGCTTTTCAATTTTGTTTTCAATTTTACATAAACAAAATACGGTTAAAAAATAATAACACAATGGATAAACAATCAAGATTACCATGCATTTAAGAGAAGAAAAGAGGGAAAAGTTAAACCTTACCTTTGTAGATTCCCAAATTCTTCACGGTTTCCTCCACATCTTCTCCGGAACGTCTCTTCAATGATCAAGGGACATTACCATAAGTGAAACCTTGTTATTCTCTAGGATCCCAAGAATTGGATGTGTGGTCTCCAAGACTTGAAAGAGGAAGAAGTAGTAGAGAAAACAAGAGATATTTTGAGAGAACTAATAGGAGACTAGGATTTAGAATTCTCAATTTAACTGTGTCACAAACTTGGGTCATGAAGACCTATTTATAGAAAGGAGGGGTGACCCCCTTCTCCCTTTCCTATTCATACTCTAGTTCTAATTTAATTAAATAACTTTTATTTAATTAACTAGTCCAATAATTAAATAACCATATATATTAAATCCAATTTAATATATATAATTAATAAATAAATAAATAAACATCACATGTTTATTTATCTCTACTTCTCAAAAATTAATTAATTAATTAATTAACCATTAATTAGTAAATTAAAAGACTATTTTAAATCATATTTAATATAGAATTAATCAACATATAATTATCATATATTTATATGTATACATCTCTTTAATATTTGAATCTTATTCAAATATTTTTCTCTTTTGATTGTAGATCACATCTATAATTAACCATATTATATTAATCTCATTAGTATGCAATTGATTTGAATAATTCAAATCATTCCTCTTATATATCCTTTAGTGAGCTAACAATGGGACCTTATTGACCTATAGATTAGAAGATCAAATGATATAAGATTAATAATTAAACTCTTTAATTAAATTAATCAATTTTCATTAAATATCGGTCATTCCACTAAAGACCGATAGCTACACTCTTTGCATTGTAGATTTAATTTTGTGTCCAGGATATAACCAATCAATAGTGAGTCGACTATTCACAAATTGCTCATAACTATAACTAGGTTAAAATACCGTTTTATCCTTGTAGTTACATCTAACTTCTTAAATACCACAGATCCCTTTAATGAACAAACAGTTTATAGTCCAATTATAAACTAACACTTCTCGAGCCAGTGAGAGGTTGAGGCTTCAATGTTCAAGATCCGAAATTAACTATTAAGGGAGAAATTTATCTACTTTCCCTAAGGTCGAGAAAGGAGTGAATTTCATGTTGTGTAGTTGTGTTCCCAGCTCCCTACTTGGACAAGTTCCCAAAATGGTAGGCTTGTTGAATTGGCCAACAAGGCCACTCTCACCCATACAAATCAAAGAATTGTCCTCATAGACAGAAGTTCATAACTTACTCAAGATTAAGGTCAAGTCACCTATGGTATTCTTAGTGAAATGTAAGTCTCTTCTAGCAACGATATTATATAGAGAGACTATTCATTTCGTGATCTGGTCTTATACAAACTATTTGTATAGAATACCTCCACTTGTATGTATCCACATGAACGATTAGGATCAATTCATTTGTAGCATTTTACAACAATTGTAACATCTACAAAGCAAGTTGTATTTGTAGTATCACAAGGATAAGGTACCTAGCCTTATCTATCTTCTACAAACCATTTAGGTTATTATTTAACCATTTAGGGTTATTAAGATAAAACAAATACAATACAATCAATAACACTTATTAAAATAACATCGGTAACTCTTTATTGATGACAATCAATATTTTACAATTTCTATCTACGAGTTTTAGGGCATAAGACCGAACAAACTCCCACTTGAACTAAAACTCTAGTTAGTGGGATGTACATAATATCAATAACCCAAAACAGCAGGAATGGTATACAAATACTAAACTAAGGCATCCATATACCCATTACACATCTCCCACTTGCCCTAGATTATACAATGTACATGTTTTGCAGGCCTAGACTCTCTAGATGACCCTCGAACACTTTAGCTGAGAGAGCCTTTGTAAATGGATTAGCGATGTTGTGCTCCAAAGCAATATTTGTGACGATCACATCTCCTCGTTGTATAATCTGCCACATCAGGTGATACTTTCTCTCAATATGTTTTCCTTGTTTGTGGCTGAGAAGCTCTTTTGAGTTGGCTAGTCCCTACTATTTTCACAATATAAGGTGATAGGCAAGTCCATGTTTGGAATGACTTCAAAATAACTTAGGAACTTCTTGAGCCAAACTGCTTCCTTTGCTGCTTCACAAGCATCTACATATTCAGCCTCTATAGTGGAGTCTACAATACATCCTTGCTTGATGTTACGCCGTACTATAGCTCCCCTGTTTAGAGTGAACATTGATCCTAATGTGGATTTCCTAGAATCCATGTCAGTTTGGAAATCAGAATACTGGGCCAACATTTTATCGATATAAATTGCTTGAGACAGAGCTAGCATTCTGTTCTTTTGATCCCTAATGATTTGGATCCCAATAACATACTACGCATCTTCCAAATCCTTCATTTGGAATTTGGTTGCTAGCAAGTTTTTAACATCAGTAAGGTACCCTACATCATTCCCAATGAGTAGGATATTGTCCTTATAAAATAGCAAGAAAGCTACTTTGTTGTTGATGATTTTCTTGTAAACAAAAGGTCCATCAATGTTTTGGTCAAAACCAAAAGATTTGATCACAGTATCAAATCTAATGTTCCAAGATCTTGATGTCTGCTTCAATCCATAAATAGATCGATTCAGCTTTAAACTTTTTGCTCATGACCTTAGGCTATGAACCCCTTTGGGCTGAGATATAAGGATGCTCTCTTCAAGATTGTCATTGAGAAAAGTAGTATTGACAACCATTTGCCATATCTTATAGTCGTAATATGTGGCTATGACCAAGAGAATTCTTATAGAATTAAGCGTAGGAACAAGGGAAATAGTTTCCTCGTAGTTAACCCCTTTCCTCTTGATATAACTCTTTGCTATAAGTCTAGCTTTAAAGGTATGTACCTTTCTAGCTACATCTCTCTTTCTCTTATAGATCCCTTTACACCTTGTGGGTTTAACCTCTTCAGGTAGATCTACAAGTTCCTATACTGAATTGAATTATATAGACTCCATTTCAAGGTCTATGGCTTTGACCCATAGGTCCTTGTCTACGTCATTCATTGCCTGTTTATATGATAATGGATCCTCAATGCCATCATCTGCTATAACAACTTGAGTTTCAGTCAAACCCAAGTAATGATCAGGTTTTGATTCAACCTCCTCACTACGTCGAGGCACTCGAACTGACCCGAAACTTGAGTTCAGATAACCTTCGTCCAATTAGCATGTAATGTCACTAGGTTAATTAAATGGTTTAATTCACCTAGAACATTAGAGTAAAGACCTTATTATAAGAGTTATAATAGGCATAGACTTAGATAGATTCATTAGTCGAAATTTAACTAAGTATAATAAAATCCTAAAAACAGTAGAATACTTTAATGGGAGAAAAATTATATATGTGATAAATAAATTTTTAGCTCTCATGACCCTAAGAGTTCACATCGTGAGATCCATGTTTGGTTTCATGTCGCCCTGGGTGCGACCTCCCTTTGGAAAGTGTTTGCATGGGACAATACCAAGGTGAATAGGCAAAGTATTCATAGTAAGTGGGAGTAGGATGCATGTCAATGTATCCTACCGTCTCCTCCATTAGGTTGCACCGTGAGATTCCTATGATCTGCCTGCGAGTCGTCCTAGAGCAACCACCACTTTGGAGGGCCTGATTATATGATTCGGAATAATGCAAACTCTAGTAAAGGATAGGGTTCTTAGGTTAATCTTTAACAGTTATCTTTCCTTACGGTAGCCTATTGAAGCATACCTCTAGGATCCAAAAATAGTAGGGTGACAATTACGAATGAATTAAGTTAGTTAGTGATGCCTTGACTGAAAAAATGATAGCTAGGAACTATAGGAATAAGAGTTATTATGGTATTAGTAATTAGCCAAAGAGTTATTCTGGTATTAGTAATTAGCCAAGATTGTCTCAATTCAAGGGAAGGGTAGCTGATCACCCTTTAGTGGCTATTGCTATAAACCTCTGAAGTATCGTTGCAAAAACTAAATCAATAGTTTGATTAGGGTTCTTTGATTGTTTGTTTTTGCTGAATTGATTGGATGCTTGTATTTTGTGTAATGGGTTAAGGCAAATATAACTAATACGGTTAATTGTTTGTTATTCTTTTCAGCATGTCTTCCACAATTATATCCTTGCTAAAGAACGAAAAGTTAACCGGTGAAAACTATGCGATGTAGAAATCTAACTTGATACGATTCTAGTTATAGATGATCTGCTGTTCGTCTTAATGGAAGAGTTTCCTCCAATCCCTGCTCGAAATGATTTGCAAGCTACTGATCATGTTTGTTCTTCTCTACAGGCAATTAGTTCCTTCCAGCAACTCGAGAAGGGTGAAATGACAGTTAAGATTGGAACGGGAGACGTCATTTCAGCTCGTGCAGTGGGAGCTACGAAGATTTTTTCTTTTAAATAGATATTTATTTTTAGAAAACTTATATATTGTTCCTAAAATTAAAAGGAACCTTGTATTTATGTGTTTAATTGAACAAGTATGCTTGATTTTCTTTTCAATTAGTGAGGTATTCATTATGAAAAATGGTGTATTTATTTGTCCTGCTAAATTAGAAAACAACTTGCATGTTTTAAGACCAACTAAAGCAAAAGCACTATTAAATCATGAGATGTTTAAAACTGCTAACACTCAAACACAAGGGCAAAGAATTTCTCCAAGTAACAACAATACCTATCTTTGGCATTTTAGATTAAGTCACATAAATCTTGATAGTATTGAGAGATTGGAAAGAATGGACTTTTAAGTGGGTTAGAAGATAATTCATTACCTCAATGTGAATCTTGTTTTGAAGAAAATATGACTAAAATACCTTTTAGTGGAAAAGATTATAGAGCCAAAGAGTCCTTAGAGCTTGTACATTCGAATCTTTGTGGTCCAATGAATGTAAAAGCTCGATGAGGGTACGAACATTTCATCTCTTTATAGATGATTATTTGAGGTATGGTTAATTATACTTAGTAGAACATAAGTCTGAAGCCCTTGAAAAGTTCAAGGAATGTAAGACTGAAGTTGAAAACCTATTAGGAAAAATGATTAAAACACTTGAATCTGATCGAGGTGGAGAGTACATGGATTTAAAATTTCAGGACTATATGATAGAACATGAAATCCAATCCCAGCTCTCAGCACATTGTACACCTCAGCAGGATGGTGTATCAGAAAGGAGAAATAGAACCTTACTAGACATGGTTCATTCTATGATGAGCAATGCTCAATTGCCTAATTCGTTTTGGAGGTATGCAGTAGAGACTGCAATTCACATCTTAAACAATGTTCATTCTAAGAGTGTTTTTTAAACAACTTTCAAGTTATGGAGGGGGCGTAAACCTAGTTTACGCTACTTCAAAATCTGGGGTTATCCTGTATATGTGCTAGTGACAAATCCTAAGAAATTGGAACCTCGTTCAAGGTTAGGCCAATTTGTTGGTTACCCTAAGGAAACTAGAGGTGGTCTTTTTCTACAACCCACAAGAAAAAAGGTGTTTGTATCGAAAAACGCTAGATTCTTGGAGGAAGACTACATGAGAGATCATAAACCACAGAGCAAATTAGTATTAAATGAAGTTGTTGAAGAATCGACAAGAGTTGTTAATGAACCTGGTCCTTTATCAAGAGTTAATGAAGAAGCTATCAGTTCAGGTCAATCTCGTCCATTATAGGTTGACGATTAAAATTAATTCCAAATCCCTAAGATCCTACATTTGCATGCAACTCTTTATTATAGGTTGACGGTTACTAATCATTAATTTATAACTATTACAAAATTTAATGATTAACCCTATAATCATGCTTTCTATGGTTTAATTAATTAACAATCAAATTCTAATTAATTAGAAAACTATATCACATGCATTTCATGGCTTTAATATAACAATTATATTATTATACGAATGTGTCATGCTCAGTGCAAATTGATTTTCAATTTTATTAATATAACACTTATAACAATCAATTCATGAAAATCTAACAAGCATACATAAGATATTAATAAATACGACTCTTATATTTACCTAAGTAATGTCATACATCATATTTTTGCAATTTCATATATTTAACATGACAAAATAAATTGAATAACACATGAAATTATATATCATACATTAATGTCATACATTATAACTCTTATAATATATTAAAATGCATGAGCATGTTGGTGAGATTTATTTAAATGACATCCATAAAATATTTAAATGGCAAATGAACGAGGTAATTTGGCCCATAGGATAAAATAAAGCAATAAATTACATTCATTTTTGCAAAAATTATCCTAAAACATCTTCTATCGCTCCAGAACCAAACCAGACCAGACCAGCCCGAACCAAGCCAACCCAGCACGAATCGAACCCAACCAACTTGAACCTAGCCAAACTGGACCACAAACCAACCCATACCGCATCACCATGAGCACTTTGCAAACCCTAACCCTCACGAAATGCAACGGCCTCTGGAAATCCATTTTGGCCAAAATTAGTCTCAATCTTCACCGCAAACAGCCCAAATTCTAGACACAAACTTACAAAAGACTCAATTTACATGATAAAACGCTAAAAAACGCAGGAGCCTTTATAAATTGATCAAATCAAAACATATAAATCTAAGACCAAATTATACCGCAAACATTGATTCGCAAACCACATTCCAGAATGCAATTCAACTCACCAAACAATGCAAATTTTGAAATTTCTAAATTAATTATACGAGTTGCTCTAATACCAATTGTAGGGATATGCAATGGAAGAACTAAGACCCACTTGAAATGAATCTAAAATCCAAAATACCAGTACACTGACAAACCATACAGAATAAAATAGAGAAAAACAAACTCAACCTACTATATAAATTAGGTTAAGCATGCTTTGCTTTTTGGATTTTAATTTTACAGAGAATGGAAAACTATCACTTACTTTCGTTGATGACTTAGATGAAACAACCAATTCTCATTGGGATAGAATACATGAACACCACCAATTGGGAACCTCCCTATTCTTTGAGAAATTGAGGTTAATGGTTTGTGGGAACAAATCTCAAATTGGAAAAAAAAAAAAAAAAAAAAAAAAAAAAAAAAAACCGTTGTGAATTTCTTGAGAATTTTAGAGAGAGTTTTTTTTTCTTTCACTAATAACTTTCTCTTCTGATAACTCCCATGTATGAGAGTTATTAATATTTAATTTAATAAATTAAATAAAATAAAAAATAATTAATTAAATCCAATTTAATTAATATATCCATTTAAACCCTATTTAAATTAACATATCTCACATAACCTATAGAATTAATTAAATTAATTAAATTAAACAATTAAATAATTCTCCAATGAATTATTTACCAAATTAAATATCAAATATCCAATTTAGCCTACATTTGAATAATATTAGTTGTATTTCTCTCAGAATCTATAGTTTTAGTGTGCATCTAATATGCATTGATATTAACCTATAGTTTAATTCTCTCATAAATTAATTTGAATCATATCCAAAATTAAATTTATATTATAAAGGTTAATTAAAACATAAACTTTATATTATAATGTATCATTATACGTTTTACTATTTTCCTAAGTGAATTTGAACATTTCAAACTCTATTCAAGACATAATTACCTCAATACCCTTTACGAGTTATGTCACCTAAGTGAATAGGTAACATGACCTGAATCCTGAGTGAGTTATGAACTCCTGCCTATGAAGGCGATCATTTGATTTGTATAGGTGAGAGCGGTTAGTTCGCCGACTCAACAAGCCTACTATTTTGGGGACGTCTGATTAGGGAGTTGGGAACACAGTTACACAAGAAGGAATTCACTCATTCCCCAATGTCAGCCCAATGTCAGGGCAAGTAGATAAATTGCTCCCTTAAGGGCTGATTCCAGGGCTTGAACAATGTGACGTCGCACCCTCTCTTGGTCCGAGAGGGGTTTGATCATAGTTGGATTAGGATTTATTGTTCATTAGAGAGATCAAAGAGTTAGATGTAACTACAGGAGCGAAACGATAATTTTGGTCTAGTTGTACTTACGAGCAATTTGCGAAGGGTCATCGTACTGTTGATTAATTATATCCAATGGACACAGAGATATTTCTGTAGTGTATAGAATGCAACTATCGGTCTTTAGTGGAGTGCCCGACAGATGGTGAATAATTTAATTAAAGAGTTTAGTTAATTATTCGCATACCATTGGAGCTTCAAGTTACAGGTATATGAGATCCTCTTGGTAGCTCAACAGGATTTAATGGGAATCAGTATTTGGATTAATTTGAATTGTTCAGATTAATTGAGGGAGTTAATTATATATGAGATAATTAATTAATTTTAATTATATATAATATTAATTATTATAATGTATTTTATACATTATAATATTAAGATATTTTATTAAGAGAAATAAATGTTTTGAATTATGACTCAATGATAATTATATGAATTGGATTCATATAGTTGAATATAATATAAATGTGATTTATATTAAAAGCCATTAATGAGAGAAATTAAACTATAGGTTATATTGTATTGGATACAATATTAAACTATAGGTTATATGTAATATTTGAAATAACATATAGTTTAATATATATAATAATATATATAATATGATAAAGTTGTTATCACACACATACACACATATATATATATTAAAGTCTGTTATTAAAATTAAAATTAATTTTATTATTTTATTTTAATTTTAATAATTACAATTTTAGGGAGAGAGTTTCCCCCTTTTTCTCTCAAAACATGCAGGAGTGAAGTGTACTCCTTCGGTCTTCTTCGTCCTGTAACAAAATACACAGAATAGTTATGTGATTAAGAGATCCCAAAGAAGAAATTTTCTTTCCTCCTTCCTCTCAATCTTTCCTCCTCCCTCTCAATCCAAAATCACCAAAGCCCACACCTCCTGAATTCTCACCAGAGAATACCGAGGTCATTCTTGTGGTCGTGCCCATTTTGGTTTTGGGATTTCGTTTGAAGAACATTTTCAAAGGTAAGGGTTTCTAAAACCCAAATTTATTTTTCTGCATTTTCACTTTTTGCATGTTGTATTATTTTGAAATTAAATGCATAATTGTGAATATTTCTATGTAAAATCGAATTCTGTAAAAATAGGGTTTCGGATGATCCATTGCTTATGCTCAAGGACCCTTCATTGGGATCCTTCATCATCTACTTACCCTATATTCGGGAATGAGCGAAATCCATCTTGTATTATTATATTCTCAGCTCCCCACTCGATCTTGTTCCTAAAGTGGTAGGCATATTGAATTGGCGAACTGGTCACTCACACCCATACAAATCAAAGGACAATCCCTCATAAAAAAGAGTTCATAATACACTCAAGATTAAGACTAAGTTGCCTACGTCATCCTATTGAAATAGAAACCTAACTAGTCAACAGAGCTACATCTAGTGTTTATTATTTAATGGCTCGGTCTTATGAAAACTCATTGCATAGGATACCCCACTCGCTTTCACCTACACGAACGTGTCGGATCATAGAGTTTGTATCAAACACAAAATGGGTCGTATACATTGTATCAAATACAAAATGGGTCGTATACATAGTATCCCCAGGATAAGGTACCCATCCTTATCCTTATACTATAAACCGTTTAAGCTGTATCTTGAACATTGATCCTCATATGTCTCCACATACAGTTCAAGACTCATAAGACAATCTAGGATGTTAGTTTATTGGATTTAGGGTTATTAAGATAAAAAATACAATAAAATTAATAACACTTATTGAAATAACATCGATAACTCTTTATTGATGACAGTTAATTACTTACATTTTTTATTTACGAGTTTTAGGGCATAAAACCCAATAGGAAAGTTAATATCTAAATAGATCTAACAAAAGAATACGAGACTAAGAGTCTAGATGTAAGGCACATCGTAGAACTAAGAGATTGCAAGAATCTATCTAAGATCTAATTAATTATAGAAATATAGGACTAATTACTTAGGCTTCTAAGAGTACTTGAAAACAACGCTGAATAAAAGTTGCTCTCGATTCATAGAAAATTGGTGGATATCAATCTGATGCGACCACATAACTTAAAGTTTTAATCTTGAATGAGCTCTGAGTACTTCATTCTCATCTCGTCTTCATGCTTCCTAAGTTGCTTCTTCAAACTGATGACTCTGCTAAAGAAGTTTATCAAAAGACCAAAATGGCTAACAGGGTATACGTCAAGAATATTGTCTTATGACCAAAATGGCTTTAGGCATGCTCTGACCCGAGGAGATAAAGGATTTGTAACACCTCAAATTTTGTTAGTAGTGTAGTTTCAGTAATTTCTTTTAATTGGGGGCGTTTTTGGAATTTTGGATTTTAAGTGTAATTGTGGGAATTTAGTTGTTGACGTTGGAAATTATTTATGTTGGAAATGAATGGCAGGAGTTAATTCTTTTTTAAAGGAAGGGAATTTAAAGAATTTATGTGGATTGAGAAAAGAATAAAATAAAATAAAAAATATATATTTTTTATTCTTTCCTTTTCTTTTCTCTTTCTCTTTCTTTTTCT
>NC_052351.1:60212477-60247652 GCF_009727055.1 Benincasa hispida
CGTTCGCTCGTGCCAAATCTCGCCAACCGTGTTCATTCTATATACCCCTCTTTAATTTGGGCATAGAGGTGTCCATTTCCCCTGGTGAGACCCATCCCAAATTAGACGAGAAATCCCTAATTAACTACACAAGGAATGAGGGAGGAAGCAGGGAGAATTTTCTCTCCGTTCGCTTAACAGGGGCAGGGACGAGGATTATATTCTCTGTCCCCTTCCCCGCCTCAACTCTCCGTCCCACCCTGATGAATATAGCTACACCAATTATCCCTTTTCTAATTCTCATCCACAATTTTTGATATTTTAATACAATACATTTCTAAAATATGAAGGTTTTGATATTTGACGTATTTACATTTAATGCAATAAATCTTGTAGTATTTAGGTTGAAGGCTAGATTAAATTGTTGTAACATTCAAATTTTATCCTTTAAAAACCATGAGATTAAATATTTTAATTATATCTCTTTGCACACGTAAAAAATTATTGTTTTTATTAGAACATTTTATAGTATTTTCTATGAATTAAAAAATACACAATTGCTAAATTCTGTATTTTAAATTTTATTTAAACAAATTGTAGGGGTCATATACATAAACAATAATATTAATAAAATAAAAATACACAATTGCTAAATTCTCCATCTATCCACAAACTCATATATCGCGTATATATGCATGGATACACATTGATACTATTGTCGATAAATGTGGGTATTTCTAAGTTTATACAAGAAATCTAAAGGATATAAATTATTGTGTATTAAACATCTAAACATAAAATATGGGAAAGTATATTTGCAATTGTTAAAAGTTTGTTTGGCAGTAGGTGTACATGGATTGGATTGGGGGTATTTTTTTGGACCATCCAAAAAATTCGAGTTGGTTGAGTTGGCAATCAAAGAACCCAAATAAAGTCTCCAACTAAACCCATAAAAATCGGGTTGGATTTGATTGGGTTGTCGGGTTATAACTTACTTTTTATTTTTAATTAAAAATATATAAATTTACATACAATACATAACTTATAATTAAAGTCTCATAAAATTCAAATTCTAAATACCAAATATCTATGATATTTATTGCAAATTTTAAACAAAGAAAAATATCATAAAAACTTTAAAAGAAAAATATTAAAAATTCACAAATTAATTTATACACCGTAGTCAAACTTTAAAATCAAAATATCTATATATATACAAAGTAATCAAACTTTAAAATTCTAAATACCAAATCTCTCTCACTATATATATATATATATAATTTATTAATAAATATAAAATTTGGGTTGAGTTGGGTCAACTTAATTTTTTTAGTCAACCCACAATCCGACCGAATCCAACAAAAATAGAAAAATTTAACCCAACCCAATGCAAGAACAAAACTAAAACAACCCAACCCTTACATTTTGGGTTGGATCCAAATTATTCAGGTTATCGGGTAATTTGAACACCCTTATTTGGCAAGCAATTCAGATTATGCTTTGTATTTTTATGTTCACTAAGCTCAGTGAATATGTGTTTGGTATGTAACCTTGATTTTGTTTTCGAAAAGTATTTCCCAACTTTGTAATCCAAATAGTGCAAAATTTGAAAATAATGCATTTTTATGCTTAAACATATCCAGATTTTGAATACAAAATTTTAAAATGCATAACTATATTAGAAAAGATTAAAACAATAAAAAAAAATATATTATTTCATCTTATCAACTCAATTATTTTGTTAAATTAAAATATGTAATATATATTATATGATATTATAAAATAATAATTATACAAAAAAATTAGCATAAAAATAGTTAGTAAAGTAATCAGTAATACTTTTTAGCAAAATACATAGGTTCAATCCAAGTAGCACTTATCTTTGTGTATTCAACCAAAATGTCCGATCATAATTTGACGCATGAAAATTTTTCTTACATCTTTTTTAAATATTATAATTTCTTTTTATGCGTGTATCAAGAGTGGGATGCCTAAAACCAAGGATACACCCAATACTTGCTTTACTTTATATTCAATCTTATATTTAGTTAGTAACTACAATTAATTTTATGGTTTATAAATGTGTTATCAAATACATTTTGAAAAATTGTTTAAGTTGAAATTTAATTTCTGAACCTACTATAAATCTCTTATTTTCAAATTTTTGTTTTCAGATTGTCTATCAAATACGTCCTAATTTTCTCCACCTATCCCTAGATTCAAAGAGACAAAACATATTGTATGAACGCATTTCATGACATATTTATGGATAAATAAATGTAAAATGATATGCTCTATAGGACCTAGCTTAATATGGGACGTATGGGACGTGTAGAAGAAAAACAATATTTTCAATACAAAAATAATGATGAGTTTGCATGCAAAAATATAAAAATCCTAAAACAAAATATATTAATTTTAATTTAAGAAGTATCGACCGTAAATATCATGATATATTAGGGGTGTAAATGAGACACAATAATTTTACATACCTTCTTTGAGAATCCAATCGAGATTTTTTTTTTTTAAAGTAAAAAACACAAAATATCAATTATTCAACCCCAATCAACATCTTCTTATAACATAAATGAAAACAAACAAACAAACAAACTTATGAGATTAGAAAGGGAACCAAGAACGAGGGTGAGAGATTTCAATCCACGTGCGTAAGGTTCTGTTTTAGTAATTTTATCTAAATTTGATATTAGCAAAGGGTGAAAAAAATTTCATTTTCAAAAAGTATAGGAAATCTCATTTTTCCCCAAGATTTGAATCACCCATTCGACAAAGCCAAAATGACTAAATCGAGCTCAAACCAAAACACTACAACCTTGACAATCACATATTTGTTAACATCACCAACGTTGAATATGTCCCAAGTAGATGCCATATATTATTGACTCTAATAAATAATGTTGTTCCATCACCTCAAAGAATAAACAATATTTCATGTGATTAGTTGTGCTAATTGTCCATGTACTAATTAACTTAGGCATTAGAGTGTACTTGATTTGGTAGCACATCAATACAAATTCTCTTGCAGGTCAACTTAGATCAAGGGAAAGAGTGACCTAATGAGGTTTATACACCAACAATATTAACTTCGAAAAAATTATTAAAAGTAATAAGATAAGAAATATTAATTGAAACGTAATATAGTGGATAAGATGTGAATTAAACATCCCAATAATCAATGGTTCAATCTCTTATCCCTATAAAAATTAAACTAAATAAAAAAAAAGGGTAAGTGAAATTTTGTTGATAAATATGTGCTTCTCGATCGTCATTATGATAAAATTTCAATTGATGAATTAATTAATGAGCACGAGTTAGTGTGTCTCAAGTATCAATTTCTCATCATTTAATTTCAAATAATAAATTAATGAGCATATGTCTCCCAAGCTCTCGTAATTAAAATCCAATTAATAAATTAGAAAACATGTTTCTCCCCAGTTTTAATAATTAAACTTACATGTAATAGATAATAAACAAACATAGAATGCTCTCATGTTATCTCCCTAAGCAAGAGATTATTCTGAAGATATGTCTCTCTTTTCACTCCATTTCATTCTTCATCTCTACGAAATTTTATGTTCACTTAAACGGAGGTGGATATGAAAATTTCCCCGAAGAATTTGTAAGGTTTGAGTTTTTGAAAATTATTCTGAGATTAATTTTTTTTAAGAAAAAATCAATGAAATGATTGTTTAAGAATTTTTTTTAATTAAATAGTTAGTTTTTCAATATAAATTAAATGTTTCTTAAACTCTTTAAATGGAATAAAATATAATCCCATATTAAGTTATTTTTTAATTTATACATAAGAGTTTAAAAATGGTTCAAACATATCAAATTTTTGGTATAATATTATTATCTATACATAAAACTTTAAAGGGATTCAATCATATACATATCTTTGTATGTATGTGCATAAATTACTCATGTCATTAAACAATAAAACTTCAATTTAATGAGAAAAGAAGGAAAATTTTCATAGCTAAAAAAAATGTCAAACTATTTATAGAAATAGCAAAAAAACATATTGATAGATATTGATAAACTTCTATTAGCAACTATCACATTGTATCAATAATAGACTTTTATTAATTTTTATCACTGATAGACTTCTATCAACTTCTATTAGTTTCTATTACTGATAGACTTCTATCAACTTCTATCCGTCTCTATCAAAGAATATTAAGTTTTGCTATTTTGTGTAAATAATTTCACTTATTTTTCTATTTTTGAAAATTCCCCTTAAAAGAAACTCAAATTTTAAATATTATACATATATAATTAGAATAATAGTAATAATAACTTTTCTTAGGTTAAAAAACACTTTTGGCCCCTAAACTTTCATGAAAATTACAATTTGGTTCTTGAACTTTAGTTTCTTTTGATTTAGTCCATGTACCAAAGTTTTTTAACAATTTAGTTCTTGAATTTTAGTATGTAACAATTTAATTATTGTACTTTCAAATTTGTAACAATTAAGTCCCTAGTGTTAAAAAAAACCCATCAAAAAGACTAAATCATTACAAATTTTAAAATACAAAAACTAAATTGTTACATAATAAATATTAAATACTAAAGCCCACTTTGGTAACCATTTTGTTTTTTGTTTTTGTTTTTTAAAATTACACCTATAGACACTACTTCCACTTTCAAATTTCTTCCTTTGTTATCTACTTTTCACAAATGGTTTAAAAAACCAAGCCAAATTTTGAGAACTAAACAAATTAGGTTTCAAAAAGTTGTTTTTATTTTTGTAATTTGGCTAAGAATTCAATCATTGTAAAAATGTAAATCATTGTAAGAAATGTAGATGAAATGAACTTATTTTCTAAAAATAAAAACAAAAAATTAAATAGTTACCAAACGATGTCTAAATTATTAAACAAAATATTGAAACTAAATTATTACAAACAAAAATTTAGGATTGAATTATTATCTTTATAAAAGTTTAGGAATTAAGAGGGATTGAACCTCGTTTAGCTAACATGGATCTTTTTCCTTTCACTCCTCCCATTGTTTAGGGATTCCCGCCGACGGACCCATGTATGCCAGAAAATTGGATATCCTTAACCTCGTACTTTGTTGTCCTAAAAGAACTCCACTCGTAACTATTTCGTTTTTTTAAAAAAAAAAAAAAAAAAATTAAATCTATTTTTTTTTTATTTTTAGTTTGTATAAATTTTTAGTAAAAGTTTTAAAATTAAAAAAAAAATTAAATCTATTTTTTAATTTTTATATTTTGGCTTAGTTATTAAACCATTAGTAAAATGTATATAACAAGGTAGAAGTAATGTCTATAAATTTAATTTTTTTTAAAAAAAAAAAACAAATGAATATCAAATTGAACCTTGGTTTTTAAGTTTTTGTTTTTTAAAGTTAACTCTACAAACTTCACTATCATCTCTAGATTTCTTGTTTTGTTATTTACTTTTTACCCATTAAAAAACTTTGGTAAATTTTGAAAATTAAAATTAGTTTTTAAAATTTTATTTTTGAGTTTTATAATTTGGCTAAGAATTTTTTTTTGAGTTTTATAATTTGGCTAAGAATTCAACTTTTGTATATAAGAAAGATGTAAATCAAATAGACTTAATTTTTTAAAAATTAAAAAAAAAAATAAGATTAGGAAATAACTCAATTATATGTTTTTAATAAAAAAAATTAGATAATCGTTGCTTGAAATATACCATGCTAGGAGGGTATTAGTAGCACCATCTCAAGTCACTTGCTACACTCCTTCCTAGATTCAAAATTTCATGTAAAATTTTATTTGACTTTTTTACTTCAAGGGTAATTTTGAAACATTTTATAAAAAGATTAAAAAGTGTTGCAACTTTAGAAAAAATATGAGTATTTTTTAGGATTGTTTTCAAATACAGAAAAATAAACTAAAATATTTATAAATATAGCAAAATTTCATTATATATCTGCAATAGATCGTGATAGACTACTATTTACATCTATGCGAGTCATGATAGACACATATAGTAGTCTATCACGGTCTATCATTGTCTATTTGTGATATTATGTTATTATTTATAAACATTTTCAGCAATTTTGTCATTTAAAATAATTTTTCTATTTTGTAAAGAAATTCAAGAGTACTTTTTGTGATTCAGTCTAAATTTAATAACCAATAAATTAAACTAAAATTAATTAATAAGTCCACCAAATACATGAATATCAATACGTTAAGAAATTACATTCAAATAATAAAGATCTCATTTGATAATTATTTGATTTTGTTATTTTAATTTTTGAAAATTAAGTCAACAAACATCCCTTTCGCCTCTAAACTTATTGTTTAGTTATATACTTTCTATCAATATGTTAAAATCCAAGCCAAATTTTATAAATTATAAAAAATAGTTTTTAAAAAGACCGTTTTTACTTTTTTGAATTTGACTAACCGTTCAACTCTTTTAACACAGAAATATTAAAATTGTGGTAAGAATTTGAGTAGAAATAGGATAAATATTTTAAAATGAAAAATAAAAGTCCAAATGGTTAACTAATAAGCCCTAAGATAGTATCTTAATTACCCAACAAGTTTACAAAATTGTATTTAAAGTTTTAATAAGTCTACAAATAGGAATCAATAATTCTAGCTAATGATTCAATACTTTGTAGCACCAATCCATAGAAAAAAGGGGAAACTATTTCTAACCTAACAAAATTTGTGCTTTTTAAGACTAACATTAAAATAATAAATAAAAATAAACTAGTTTTTTTAACATATCTTTTTTACTTGTTCAATTTTTATTGGGAATGTCCGACATAGGCAAAAAAACAAATAAATAAATAAAAAATAAATAAAAAATAAAAATCTTTCCTCTTAGCCATTTAAAATCCCATGCTATCATAGGTAGTGGTGACCAGGGTATTATTAAGGTTGGCAAAAAAATCCGACCTAGCGGAGATGGGTCAAACCGGGGAATTTATTGGTACCCCATCTGGGGACGGGACGGGAATGAGGGACAAATTCCCCTACAGGGCCGGGGACAGGAGACGTCCCCCCACCCTGTCCCGGTCCTGTTGCCAACCCTGGATATTATGCAAGAGGGGTACAAAGTTTAGCTAAATATAATTTTAAATGGATCGATATAATATTCAACTTAAATCTCGATAGTTACATTATTTTTTAAAAAATAATGTAACTATTGGCTACAAAATTGAAATTATGAGGTTCAATTAGAAACAAAAGTAACTTTTTATCTAATAACGACTAATTTTTAAGCATTTCAAATATTTTATGAAACTTTCATACACTAAATTAAAGTTTATATATCTATTAGACATTTATAAGGGAGTTATTAAAGTTAAAATTAAAAGTTTAGATACTTATTAGTCATAATTTTAAACACTAAAAATTAAACTTGCGCTAACTTTAATGTGATTTTAAAATAATAGTAAAGTAAATAACATAGTAAAAAACTTATATGTAAAAAAAAACTTATATGTAAAATTGGTGTTTATATGTTTTAATTTTTAAAAACTAAGAAAAAATAATCAAATAGTAACCAAATGAGTCTAAAATTTAAAAAATATTTATATATAAACATGAAGATATATGTATATATATATATATATATAATATATATATATATATGAAACTTTAAGTAACAAAAATTGACTAAAATAAAAAAGAAAAAATGGTCTCACAATGGAATTAAACTCTAGTTTCCAACTTATCGGGTTCCTCCACCATCGCTAAGGCAAAATACCATTTCATGGCTTAGGGGGTACACGTTGAGATATGTTCAATATATAAAGAAATATTTTTTATATTTAATAAAAATAATATATGTATATGTAATAAGAAATGATGTGAGGGGACACATACCCTGACCCTTTAATAGATCTGCCATTGACTATAGAAAAAAAGAATAAAAATTTCTTTTAAAGAGAAAAAAAACGACGACTTCAAGGTGGTTTTTAAATGGAAAGAACGTTTGTTAAAATGCACCTAAAAATCTGGTAAAGATTCGACTTCAAATAAGAATTTCTTTCAAAGAAACGAGGTCAAAATTTGTAGGGTTTGAAAATTTTCTTTTATAGGATAATCTAAAATTGAAAAGAAAAAAAGAAAAACAAATGAAAAGCAAAAATTTCTAGAAATTTTCCCGTTCGAAATTCTTTCAATTTCATAAATTTGTTTTTAATGGGTGGGTTTTTTATTCAAAGTTTAACTAAAAACAAATGTCGCTCTCGCTCTCTTCAAACCAGCAATCTCTCCCTTACAGGGAGATGTGATAGTGAGATTCCCATATTTGATTTTTAATCAGATTTATTTTTTCCTGTTTTTAATCATGATCTAATTAAAAAAAAATCAGGTATAAAAATCTGAATAAGTAAATAAAAAAATAACATTTAAAATAATTATAACATATTTTTTAGTTAAATTGGGTGAAAATTTGAAAGGGTGTTTTAATAATTTCATATATTTTATTTCCACTTCAGATTGAAGTAAACACTACTGATGGATTTCTTATTACAATTTTAGGCTATTCCCTTCATAGGTAAGTAAACATCAATAAAATAATATTCTCATGCTAACTCATTCAAATTCATTGATTTCATTACAATTATACTGAAAATTCATAACTAATTAATAAATACATTGATCTACTAGAAGAAATTTGGCCTTTTCCAATGGACCAAAAAAACGTTAAAAAAACCTTTTTGGACGCCTATTTCACCGTTGGGATGGTCATCGAAAAAGCCTTGTGGAGAGAAGGTTTTCCTATACCAAAAAACCTCTTTGTCAAAAATAAAAGATTTTACATTAAATAATTAGGAATTGGTCTTTTGGTGTTGGAAGAAGTACTTATTCCGACATTTTTCTATTAGCGTTGATAGAAAGATAAGATTGGTGTGACAATTACCAATCCCGACAGTAAATTCACGATTTTGATGTCTAATCTTTTTCAATGGTCACCTATTTTAGTATCGGAAAAAGTTACCTTTTCCGACGGAGGATTGAAATAACTTTAGAAAAAGATTTAAAAAAATTCCATAAAAATGCTACTTTTTCCAATGCCTTGAAAAAGAATCCATGAAAACAAACAATTTAACTCAACAATAAAGACAAACTATTGAACTTAACCTGCAAAACCAAACTAATTAACTCAACATACAAAACAAATCAGTTAAATCAATATACAAAATAAACCATAAAAAATAAACCCACTGGATCAACATACAAATAAACCAATTTAATCAAAACTTATCTAATATTTTAACTTGATATTAAGACTTACCTATCTAACTATGAAATTCAAAATAATAACATTTAAATCTAAAACTTATCTAAAATTGATTTCAAGCATATAAATAAGAAATTTAGTCTAAAAACTTATCTAAAATTTCAACTTACTAAGAATTATTTTATTTTATTTTTTTTAAATACTCTACTTCAAACAAATCGCTAAAATTTTTTCCTCATCCACCACCCATAAACAATTCCTGAAATTATTAAAACAAACCACTTTAAAGTCAAAAAAGCAATATTTTAATTTGCGGAAACAATATTTGAATGAATAATTTCTGTATTAACTTGAGATTTACATAGAAAATTGGTAGAAAGGACGATAACCAAAATTTCTAATTATAGCCTAAATATATGCATAATACATAAATTAAGGCCTAGGATGAACTGAAGTAATTGGATGACTAAAACTGAAGCGCAATTCTGAATCAAAACACATTAGATATGGGTGGAAAACAGAAACCCATGAAGAAGTAGAATACAGAGAACTCCTAGAATACAAAGAACTTCTAGGCAGGAACTCACAAACTTCTAAGTTGAAAATAGAGACCAACATAGAGATCTAAAACAAAATCCACGAACTTTTGATCTGAAAACTGAGATCTACGAATGCTAGATTTGAAAATGGAACAGAAAAGAGCCGAAACCCACGAACAAAGTCAAACCAAAACTAGGCTTGATTGAACCAAACCAAATCAAAATGAACGAAGCTTTTGTTTTTTTTTTTTTTTCTTTTTAAACAAAATTGGATCAAACAAATCAAATCAAAATTGAACCGATTATACTGAACCAAACCAGTTTCAATTAAATAAACCAAAGAGACTTTTGAAACCCTCCACGATGGAGAAAATGGAGATGGCTAAGCGGTGGGCGAGATTGGGCATGGGTTTGACATCTAGGCAATGTGTGGGTTGTGCGCTGGTATGGATCTGCCTGCATTGACGGTGGATCAACGGAGGTAGAAATCAGATAAATTATAAACCCTAGAACTTGGGCTCAACTTGAGATTTACATAGAGAATTTATAGAAAGGACGATAACCAAATTTTCTAATTATAGGCTAAATATATGCATAATACATAAATTCAAGCCCAAATATCTCAACATAACTCATACAAATCATTTCACAGTTAGAACTAAGTTGAGAAACACAAAATCAGAAACAAATAAAAAATCATAAAACTCAAACTGAATCGAGAAAGAGAGAAGATTGGGCGATTGGGGTTGGCGACATCTTTTAGGCAGTCGCGGGCAGCGTGAGCATCATCGTCTGTGTTTGATTCGAACAACGGCCGCGGAGCAACTGGTTGGGATTGACGAAATCAGCAATGAGGTTAGATGACTGTTCTCTCCTGATGCTCCAACCAGTGTCGTGAGAGGTCTAGAATTTTCTTTTCTTTTTTTTTTTTTTCAGTTCAATACATAATATGTAGAGTAAGAGATTCGAATTTTATGCCTATTGAACAATATTTAGTTTGATCACCTACACCGATAATATGCTACACATGTCCACTACAATATATTTATATACGTAGCCAAGCTTAAATGCATTATTTAAAGTTGAGAAGTACTATTTTCTTTTAAAATGATTACTATAAAAAAGACAAAAATATATCACTAAAAAATAATATCTAAAACTCTTATTAACTAAAATAACAACCAAATCAAGTTCAAACTTGAATCTAACACTTCATTTTTAATTATTTAATTTATTTATAATTTATATCAAATCGTCATCAAGAAATAAATTTTTTTGTGACATATTAAATCCTCATTTGTTCTTTTCCCAATATATATACATATTCCCAATTGCATTTCAACATTATCCCTCAACTCCTTCTCTGTACCCCAATAGTTTCTATAATTCATAACTTCATTTCTCAGAAACCATAAGTAATGGCTATCCAACCACATTCTCCTCTTGAGCTCGAGCCATGGAACAATTTGAACGGCAAAGTAGTGATGGTGACCGGAGCCTCGGCCGGGCTCGGTCGAGAGTTTTGCCTTGATCTTGCCAGAGCTGGATGCAAAATCATTGCTGCCGCACGACGTATCGATAAACTCCAATCTCTCTGTGATGAAATTAATCGACTCGATTTCTCGACCTCCTCATCATTGGAAGCCTCGTCGTCCTCTTCCATGGCAACAGTGGAGAGCCGTCGAGCTGTGGCTTTGGAGCTTGATGTTAGTACCGATGGAAAGAGTATTGAGAAGTGCATAAGAAAAGCTTGGAGTTCTTTTGGCTTTATTGATGCCTTAGTTAACAATGCTGGTTTGAGAGGTACTTTGTTTTCTTAAGCATTTTTTTTGGGTCTTTACTATCATTCGTTAAAAATTGGTTACAATAATTTTTTTTTGTCCATCTCGTCCGAGTTCGACCATAGAAATTTACATTTATAGATGATTTTGGACTTTCTGACAAAATCGTCACCCATTAACCCAAGATTCTATCCAATTTTCTCAATATTAAATATTAGTAATCTTTCTCAATTTTATATCAAATCTTACTTAATTTTTCAAATCTTTTGATTCAAAGATCAAAATTTTTCCAAAAAAACTAATTAAGATTTGGGAGATATAAAGAATATTGGGTATCTCAGACAAAATTAACAAGATTCTTTATATTTTCTCAAATCTTAATTTTTTTTATTTCACCAATAAAGTCCAAAACGATCCACCAATTCGAAAAAGTAGATTTTTTAACTAAATATCGATGTTCCAACTCAAGAAAAACTAGTTTAATGAGTTTTCAAAAAATGTGCTAGTTTTGAAAAGAGAAAACTTGATAGTGTTATTTCTGATAATTTCTCCATTTCTTGTTCTACTTATTAAAAAAAAGAAATACTCTTAAAATCACATATGGGCAAATTTCATACAAATTGGGGAAAATTGAGAATTTTGAGAATTTTTTCATTTCTTATATTGTTATTTTATTTTATTTTATTTATTTATATATTATGCTTGATTTATTTTATTATTATATTATATTTATTTTAATATTATATTTTATTACCAGCTGTGTTTTTATTATGCCCCTCAAATTCAAAACAATTATATTGATTTTTTTTTTAACATATTTATTTTAAAATTTTCATCAGCTATATTTTACAAGTTAATAATGACAAAACAATTGTTTTTCATTTATGTTATAACTAAAAACTTAAAATAGAAACAACAAACAAGAAACTTATTTGTGTGTCTTTATAAAGTCTTTTACCATTTATTTTCAACTGTAATACCTAACCATCTAGAAGTGTAATATCACATTTATAAGGAATTAGTCTCCCTTCGAAAACTTTGTTTAATGTGGATTTGGATGGGAAAGCTATTAAATCATGTCAAATCTTATTATTCTTTTTTTTCCCTTGCACATGGGCAGGAATTTACTATTTATTATTATTATTTTCTCTGGTTAGATGTCTTTAACATGATTTTTCTATTTTAAAAATAGATTAAGTTGTCACCAACTATAAATCACATTTACTATTAAAATGTGTTACCTACTTAAAAAGCTATACGGTTCAAAAAAAATCCTTAAATTAAGGATTTTTTTTTTCGAATAAACAAAAATGAGCCAATTTATTTATAAATATAGTAAAATATCATTGTCTATTATTGATAAATTGCTATAGATATCTATCACGATATATCGACATCTATCAATGTCAGTGATAGATATTTATCATGATCTATTACTAATAGACAGTGACATTTACTATACTTAAAAATATTTTCAGCTGTCTTACCATTTAAAATAATTACCCTTAAATTAATTTAAACTAAATCGTTGCATATCAAACATCACAGTTGAATTTAAGGAACCAAGTTGTTACTTGGATAAAAAAAACTGTCTTCTAGTTTGAATTTTAATTTCCATGTTAAACCATTAAAATAAAAAAAGAAAAAAACAACAATAATAACAAGAAAACCCAAGTTGAGAAAAAGAAACTCCAAAATAGTTATCAAATACAAATTATTTATGCTTCTTTTTATTCTATAATTTTTTTTTTTTTTTAAAAAAACATGAAATGAGATAGACACAACATGAGTTGTGATTCTATTTCTTGAAAACAGGAAGCAAGAAATAAAGAAACATAAACTTTATCAAACAGGTCGTGAAATGTATGGAATATATATAATTCTAAACTACAAAAATGTCATATATCCATAATTATTTTCGCTCGTTAATTATAATTAGGGTTTTGTTTCCCTTACTTAAACCAAATCTACAACACACATAGGTACAGTAAAGTCTCCAATGAATTTATCAGAAGAGGAATGGAATGAAGTAATGAACACAAATGTTAGAGGATGTTGGTTGGTATCAAAGTATATATGCATTCACATGAACAAAGCCAATCGTGGTGGTTCCATCATCAATATTTCTTCCATTTCTGGTCTTAATAGAGTTCAACAATCTGGATGTATTGCCTATTCTTCTTCAAAGACAGCCTTAAACACATTAACAAAGGTACAAATTTCTCGTGTTTCCACTACTTCTTTACTCTTTTTAGTTTTTACAAGAAGCATGTGAATGAATTTGATTATATCTTTCTCGATCGACCGGGAAGTTTTTATTAAATGTTATCAGAATCCATCCGCTTAAAGCTTTTGGGTTACTCGTGATCAGGAGTTTTTGTGTTTGAACCCTATAATATTGTTTCTTAACTTGTTTAGTCTTTTACAAATTTTCAAGTTTACAAGTGAGGAAAAGGGTTGAAGTATTAATACATACTTATATATTTATTGCACCCATCAATAGGGGTGTACATAGGTTGGATTGGGTTGGGTTGAAGGTATTTTTTGGACCAACCCAAAAATTCGGGTTGGTTTGATTGACAACCCAAATGACCCAAATAAAGTTTCCAACCCAACCCTTAAAATTCGGGCTGGGTTGTTGGGTTATAACTTATATTTTTTTTATTTTTTAATGAAAAATATATAAATTTATATACAACACATGACTAATAACTAAAATCTCATAAAATTAAGATGCTAAATACCAAATATCTTATGATATTTATTGTAAACTTTAAACAAAGACAAATATCATAACAATTTTAAAAGATAAATATTGAAAATTAAAAAATTAATCAATACAAAGAAACTAAACTTTAAACAAAGAGGAATATATATATATAAAATTCGGGTTGGGTTGGGTCAACCTAGATTTTTTTTTAGCCAACCCACAACCCAATCCAACCCAACCCAACCCAATAAAAATTGAAAAATTCAACCCAACCCAACCGAAGTACAAAACTAACCTAACTCAACTCTTACATTTTGGGTTCGGTAGTTCAGGTTGTTCGGGTTGTCGGGTTATTTGAACACCTCTATCCATCAGGTTAAACACTTGATTTGTGCGATTTAACATGACATCAAATTTTAGAAATTTTTGTGTTTGAACAAGTGTTTTTACAAATTTTCAAATGAACCAGGAGAGAGAGTGTTATATATATATTAAAAGGTTACAATATCATTTCCATACTTATATTTTTTTTGTTCCATTCCAGTCTTGGTCCTTTCAATTAACGGTCGAAATTTAGTTCATGCAAGTATTTTCAATAAATCTTAAATTTAGAATTTCAAATTAATTCTTTTGATCAAAATTGGTTAAATAACAACAATAATTTTCATGTAAGAAAATGCATTATACAGATATATTTTCACAACTTATAAAGGAAATAGTAAGATACTAATTGTTTTTAAAAAAGGAAATCAACCAAAAAATAAAATGTAGAGACTAATTTTAAGATTTTTGAAAATACAAGAATTAAAATTTAATATTTGAAAATTAAAGTAGAAGAACGAAAATGGAATAAAACTTGTTGAAAGTGAAATTTTAACCCTGTTGAAAATTACAGAGGTCCATTGACTTAAATTTTTAGGTATTTATGGGACTAATAAATTTGTAAGTTTTGTACAAAACATAGGGTTAGGAAGTATCTAAGTCCTATGCTATAAAATGTATGGTTAAGCTAATTTTCATTTAAAATTACATAAAAATATGACTTTGAAAAATTTTTGTTTTATGATAAAAACAGGTAATGGCCATGGAATTAGGAAGACACAAAATCAGAGTGAATTCTATATCTCCTGGCCTGTTTAAATCTGAAATTACAAAGGATCTTATGGAAAAAGATTGGCTTAAGAATGTAGTACAAAGAATAGTTCCTTTACAAACATTAGGAACTTCCGAACCCGCAATAACGACACTCATTCAATATCTACTGCATGACTCATCCCAATACGTCTCGGGGAACATTTTCATTGTCGATGCAGGAACTACTTTACCTGGTATTCCAATTTTCTCATCCCTTTGAGAAGATATATATGTGTGTATATATATAAAATCTGAAGTTGATCGTGTATATCTAATGAATTGGGATAATTTATCTTCAAGCCTTTGAATAATTGTTTATTTAACATTAAATTTGTATCTCGATATATATAAAAAAATATTAATTAAATCGCAAATTTAGTCCCTAAACTTTTAAATCCGTGTTTTAAAAGGTTTATAAACTTTAGTTTATAAGTGTCCAATATAATAGTCTTTATGCTTTAGATAGTGGTCCCACCATTTACTTTCCATTATCTTGTTATGGTTGTTATTCATGTGTTTTTTTTCTCTCTCTTTTATTTTCTTTAAAATTAAAAGCAAAAAAAAAAAAAAAAAAAAAAGATTTACTTACCATTCCAAATCTTTTGTTCCAATTCACTTTAATTGAATTTTACAAATAAGTACTAATTTGATTTCTAATTTAGAATTTCTAAATAAAATCTAATTTAACTTTAATTTTGAATTTAAATTTAGTTTCATTTGGGAGTTTTTAAATTAAATATCAATATGGTTAATTTGGCGTTGCAAAATGATTTTAATTTGAATTTTTAATTCAATTTCAAGTTTCTTTCTATTTTGATTTAGAGTTGAAATTTCTAAATAACTTCAAATACAATAGGTTTCAATTTAAAAATTAATATTGATGGAAAATTCTAATTATTTGACATTTTCGAAAGTACTTCAAATTAGCTAACGAAGAATTTTCTATAAATAAGGTTTCAAGTTACTCAATTGAATTTCAAATTATTCTTTAGTTCAGATATTTAAATAGAATTTGGCTACAAGGAAACTCTATTTATTGACAGTTTTGTCTAGGTTGAGATAATTAAATTATCGCGAGAAAATACCTACACTTGAAACCGACCTCGGAGTTGAATTAGTTAAATTTAATTTGATTTCATTAAGATTTTTTCCCTTTTTAAGAATTTTTTTTTTTGTTAATGAGGTTTAAATTAAAAATCTATTCAAATTTAAGTTTGAAATAAAGTACATATTCAGTTTTTCAAAACTGAGTTTCAACGAGGAAGTTTGAAATAAAATAAGTTGTCCATTAAAAAGAGATGTGGTAAGTTTCTTCCTCAACAAGAACTCACAGAATCAACTTCAAATCTATTGCTTCATCAATAAGTGTCACCACAAGAACAAATGTCTTCAATGCCTCCAAAACTAGCACTTCAATTTCTGCAATTTGTCCCAAATTATCTCCCTTAATTTGATTGCAAAATTTGAAGGTTCTCCCAAATTGCCTCACAAATTGATGCAATTTAATATCTTCCAACAATTGGGATGCAATTCATTGCGGCTATGCACGCCACAATCACGCCTCCCTTCATCAAGAAATTTCTTCCCTGGGTAAACCTAAGAGAAAGCGGATATCAATAAAATATAATATTAAAATAAATATAATATAATATATAAAATAAATAAATAACAAAATATGAAATATGAAAATTTCTCAACATTCTCCACTTTTTCCAAAATTTATGGATTTTACCTAATATATGTGCACTCTAAAATCCATAAATGACCACTTATTTATAGGGATTTTGACAAGTAGCATATGGCACATTTGGACACCAAGCATAGATTGTTGCATGACATATGACCAACACATGTGGTAATGGAAGGAGAACACTTGCTTTTGACACTAAGCTTGGGCATTTATCTAACACATATTATAATATTTAAAATACTCCTCTTAGATGTTCATTATATATATATATGAAATATGTCTCATGAAAACCTTACTGGAAAAAACGCAATGGGAAAAAACTCTAGTGAAGTAAAAAGAGTACATATTTCATATAATATATACTCCTAAAAGAATACAATATATTTACTTTCCCTCATGAAAACATCATTAAGATCTCTTAGTCTCCACATTCTAATGTTGTGCATAAATTTTTCAAAGGTTGCGGTTAGTAATGATTTTATAAATAAATCTGTCAGGTTATCCTTCGAACAAATTTTTTGTACAGTGAAGTCACCATTTTTTTTTTCAAGATCATGAGTGTAGAAAAATTTTGGTGAA
Source organism: Benincasa hispida (assembly GCF_009727055.1). Lineage (NCBI taxonomy): Eukaryota > Viridiplantae > Streptophyta > Magnoliopsida > Cucurbitales > Cucurbitaceae > Benincasa > Benincasa hispida. The sequence continues at coordinate 60,230,111 of NC_052351.1, forward strand.
ATATGCTTTGTTTTATCTCCTTTAATGTAGCTTCCTTTAATTTGGGATATGCATGTTGTGTTGTCTTTGTATAAAACTGTTAGAAGATTTTTATTAGAAGACAAGTCACATGTTTCACAAATATGTTGAGTCATTGATCTTAGTCATACATGTTCTCGACTAACCTTGTGAATTGCAAGAATTTCTGCATGATTTGAAGAAGTTGACGTTATGGTCTGTTTCACTGATCGTCATGATATAGCAATTTCTCCACATGTGAACAGATAACCTGTTTCAGATCTAGCTTTGTGTGGATCAGATCAATGTCCAAAATCTACATAACCAACTAGATTGAAATTTGATTTATTTGAATAAAATAAACCCATATCGATTGTTCCTCGAAGATAAAAGAGTATATGCTTAATTCCTTCCAATGTCTTTTTGTTGAAGAAGAACTACTACTACAAAAGCAGTGTTTCTTGACGTTTTTTAAATGTCAAGAATAACTTTTCTCGACATTTATAAAAAGGTCAAGGAATCCAGTGTCAAAAATGTTGATTTTCTTGACGTTTTAAAAACGTCAAGAAAAGTGACACTTGACATTTAAAAAACGTCAAGAAACACTGACACTTGATATGTTTGAAATGTCAAGAATATGAACGTTCTTGATAGGGAAAAAGGTCAAGAAATTTGCTTGTGATTTTTTTAGAAAAATCTACAATGTTGACATTTTTACCTATAATTGCTCCTGTATTTTGATCGAACAATCACATTTGGTATATATATGACATACACTCATCAAACAGTACACGCATTTTCAATCTTATATATCAACCAAATTTCCACCAATATCTCTTTATAAAAACTTCACTTCTTTAACATCATGAATTCAACAACAAAGAAAACTAAATTTCCACCCGTTTAACAAAAAAGAAAATCAAGTTCTCCACCATTGAAATTTGATGAATGATGATTACAAAGAGTAATGTTCAAACACTATCATAAACCAAATCCAAAAAAAAAAATATTAAAACTAGTATCGAAGGCTTGATGGTCTTTGATTACCCCATCTTGGTCATGAATTTGCCAAAGTGAATTACCAATCCAACAAGATCCAACGCCTTTCAACCATTGGTCCAAATGACAAGGCAAATCTATTGATCCTCAAATCATTCAACGATTCCAAAATCAAGCTTCAGATACCAAATTTGCACAATTTGAAATGAAATAATAAAGCATTAAGAAGAATACTCCATACAAAATAATTTCTCTCTATCTCTCAAGGTATTATTTACAAGTTTAGTCCCTCATCTTCCATATTTGCATCCAACAGGTTCTTATAAGAACAAGTAAAGAAAACAAATTTAAACATTTTTAAAGTTTATGGACCAATTAGCAAAAACTTATAAGTTTAGGAACTAAACTTGCCATTTAACTTTGTTTTTTTTTCCAAACATACCAAGTGAGACTGAAAAGATTTAATATCTCTGTAATTACCTAATGTCATGCGGCATGATAAATATCCATTTTGAGTCTTGTGCCAATGCAAAATCCACAAGAGTGTCTAAGCTGATTTTCCGACTTAGTGCATCCTGTAAACTTATTGGAAAACTTGTGAAAAGACTCAACACTTTTATGTTTCAAATATAAGTTTTAGACAACATTCTCTTTGGTTATCCATATCAGAAATATATTTGAAATATAGAAAAGGATGACAAGAATGAGACAGTAGTCCACCATAAACACATCAAACTCATCCATTACTCGAAATGGGGCTTGAGTCATTTCGTGTAATGCCAAAGCAAAGCATAGTGTTGAAAATGATCGTTCTCCACCTAATATCATTCAGTTTCATTATTTCGGAACCATCATCTTTTAATGTATAAGCCATATATAAATAGATTAATAGACATCATCAACCAGAGCCTGCCCAAACATAAAATCAAGCTAGTCATGCATATGATTTAACAAAAGACTCCATTGAGAAACAAGTCATAGTAATCACCATCGTACCAAAAAGTTTATATGCACATACAGTACATAAAATATGCAACTCACGCTCACCCCCCACTCTCCTTCTTCTGTCATGTCTCATACACTGATACACTACACCAAGCTGCTCCCTGCGCATGGGCAACAGACAACCCTTTTCCTACACTAAAAAGTTCAGTGGGGACTTTTATCGAACACTTGGTGGGCATTCCTTTGCCTCTCCAAAATTTGCAGCCTTTAATGGGCATCCTTTCCCTCTGCCATACAGCCAATTCAAATGCCAACAATACAGTAGAAACGACAATCAAAAGACCAGTTTTGAAGGGAGGGGATTTGGGGGATTGGGGAAAATTTTGAAGGGTTTGATTACTTGGGTAGTTGGAATTAAGAATCCTATGACATGAATGGAGTTATCAAGCACATTGGGTTTTACTTTTTGTGTGTAACCATGGCAATCATAACTAATGAACCAACAATTCTATGTCTTAATCACTCAAATAACAACCAAACTCAAAAAGTTTTACAATGGCTTTCGAAAAATTTACCTGTCGAATTCCTTCTTCCTCTGAGAAAGCACCTACTTTCCGTCTCGACAAACCCAATTAACCCAAGCTCCGAAATGATGATTCCCATCGTTTCATTTGAGAGGGACGCTAGGGCAACAGGGAAGCGGCGGCAGCATGAATGCTTCCATGGGAGGCAGCTGGTCAAGTTCGTTTGAGAGGGAAGCTAGGGCAGCAGCAAATTGGGAGAATGAAAATGTGGTCGATCAGGTTCGTTTAAGAGGGAGAACGAAATTCTGAGCGTATGTGACCACACTCGTACGCGTCAAAACCTGTAGCATTGCAAAGCTATTGAGAGCGTTGCGTTGCACGTTTTTCATTTTTTCATCAAAATATGCAGTATTGCAATGCTACTTTTTAACATTGCAACACTGCCTCGTATTCTTGACATTTTTAAAACGTCAAGAAATCATTAATTAAACTTGACATTTTTAAAACATCAAGTACTGTATTTTCCAGGAAAAATGCACAATCCCGACTTGTTAATATCAATTCTTGACGTTTTTTTCTTTAAAATCACCTATTTCTTGACATTTTTTCATAAAAACGTCAAGTATTTAAAATTGCAAACGTCAAGAAAGGTGGTTTTTCTTGTTGTAGTGCTAACTAATAAATTTAATGAAAATGCAATATCTGGTCTTGTATTATTAGCAAGATACATAAGTGCCCCAATTGCACTAAGATATGGTACTTCAGGACTAAGAAGTTCTTCATTATCGTCTCAAGATCGAAATGTATCTTTCTTTATATCCAATGAACGGACTTCCATTGAAATATTTAATGGATGTGTTTTGTCCATATAAAACATTTTCAATTTTTTCCTGTGTAGGTTAACTGATGAACAAATATCCTATCGGCTAAATGCTTAATTTGCAACCAAGGAAAAATTTTATTTTTCCAAGATCTTTCATCTCAAGTTCTTTCTTAAGTTATTCTATTGTCTTTGAAAGCTCTTCAGAAGTTCCAATTATATTTAAGTCATCAACATATACAGTCATAATTGCAAATCCTAACTATGATTTCTTTATAAAAACATACGAACATATTGGATTATTTTGATATCCTTCTTTCAACAAATATCCACTCAAGTGATTATACCACATTCGTCCCAATTGTTTAAATTCATATAGTGATCTATTTAACTTTATTGAATACAATTCTCGAGAATTCGATTTATATGTATCAGGTACCTTAAATCCTTCTGGATTCTCATATAAATATCATTATCAAGAGATCCATATAAATATGTCATGACTACATTCATAAGATGCATATCCAGACTTTCATACAGAGTTAGGTCAATTAAATATCTTAGTGTAATTGTATCCAGCCGATGGTCACAAATGTGCTTATTATCAAGTCGAAATCTTGCATTCACAAGATTACTTGCTCAAATAATTAAGCTAAGAATACAAATTTCTGATTATAAAATTAAGACTATTCTTCTTGATAATGCTGGTGAATTTACAAGCTTTTGATAATTATTGTATGTCAATCAGGATAAGTATTGACCATTACTTATGAGAGCTAAGCTTCGCTCATCTGTATGGGAAAATGTTAGTTTACATGCAGCGCCACTTGTACGCATTAGACCAGTAGCTATTATAAGTACTCGCCATTATAGTTAGCTTATAATCATGAGTCAAATATTTCCCATCTGAGAATTTTTTTAATATGTAGTATATGTTCCAAGTGCTCCACCACAACGTACTAAGATGGGTCCCAAAGGAGATTAGGAATATATGTTGGTTATGATTCCCTATCAATTATTAAATATCTTGAACCCCTAACGAGTGATGTATTTACTACACGATTTTCTGGTAGTCATTTTAATGAGACAAATTTTTTAACATTAAGGGGAGGAATTTAGAAGTTGAAAAAAGAAATTACTTGGAATACATCGTTATTGTCTCATTTAGATCCCTGTACAGATTAATGTGAACTTGAAGTTCAGAAAATAATTAATTTGCAAAATATAGTAAATCAATTACTAGATGCAAAGAAAGTAACTAAATCACATATAATAGCTACAAACGTTCCATCGAAAATTGATATTCCAACATAGCATGTTGTTACTAATGAACCTAGAACAGTGGGTTCCAAAGATAAAAATCCTAAAAAACGAAAAATAATTAATAGTAAAAAAGACTTGGTTGAGGATGTAAATACCCAAACGAATGTAGTTATTGACAACATTTTTTCGTATAATGTGGTTCTTGATATGATATATGAAAATGTGGATCTTGAACCAAAATCTATTGAAGAATGTCGACATAGAAAATATTGGCTTCAGTGGAAGGAAGCAATAGAGGCAAAATTAAACTTACTTTCAAAACCTCAAATTTTTGGACCAGTAGTCCGAACACCAGAAGTTGTCAAACCTATGGGATATGAATGTGTATTTGTGAGGAAAAGAAATGAAAACAATGTGGTCACAAGATATAAAGCAAGACTAGTTGCACAAGGTTTCTCACAAAGACCCGATAATGATTATGAGGAGACATATTTTCCGATGGTGGATGCAATTACTCTAAGTTATTTAATTGACATAATCGTGTATGAAAGTCTGGATATGTATCTTATGAATGTAGTCATGACATATTTATATGGATCTCTTGATAATGATATTTATTTTAGAAATTTACTATGTACTAAATATGCAAAATAACATTTAATTTATTTAATAAAGCGAAAAAAAATTGACCTACCTTTAGGACCTACCTTCAACGGAGGAAACAATAAGAGTTTGTGCTGATAATGTGTTGTGAACTTGAGGAGCATAACAAAAACATGTATACCAATAAAATATAATATTAAAATAAATATAATATAATATATAAAAATTAATAAATAACAAAATATAAAATATGAAAATTTCTCAAGATTCTCCACTTTTTAAAAAATTCATGGATTTTGCGCAATATATATGTGTTTTAAAATCCACAAATGACCACTTATTTAAGGGATTTGGCAAGTAGAATGTGGCGCATTTGGACATCAAGCATAGATTCTTGTATGACATATGGCCAACACATGTGGTAATGGAAGGAGGCCACTTACTTTTGACACTAAGTTTTGGTATCTATCTAACACATATTATAATATTTTTAACATTCCCATATTTATTTAATGTTTTTCTTTTTGTGTAAATCTCTCACTAATTGATTTTTTCCTTCTTTAGATCTTTGACCAGACCTTCGTGTAGTTTATAGAGAGGATGAATTCTCCTCTAAAAATTACCAAGCTTGAGATCTATTTTGTAAAGCTTTGCTATACTATAGAATTGATCCATATTTTTTAGCCGAACTCTTCGTTTTCTAAGTTTAGCTCAAGTTTCATTTTTTAAGTTTTAAAAATAGAAGTTTTATTTGAAAGAACTTCTAAAATTGGAGTAATTGTAGTATTCTCTTCTTGGAAAATTTAAATTGCAGAAATACATGAAACTCTCCAAATTTAATTTCTTTTAAACAAAGAACTATTTTAGAGAATTTATGTAACGATCCAACTTTCTAAGACACCTAATAGGGTTGTTACTTCATGCATGCACAAACTTGTACTTATACATTTATATTTAAAATAAAGAAAGATGGCATGTTTAAATTAATAAAGAATTCAAACCAAATTTTAGCTCAAAGATTCATAGCGTTTTAATTCGGGGTAGACTTAAAAGCAGAAATTTAAAACAAGGGAATATAACAAAAAAAAAAAATCTCAAATACTTAAGTTCTATCAAAATATAAATCATGAAAAGTAGGAAAACATGAAAACAACACAAGAACTCAAGCGTTTGTCTGGTCCCTTTGGTACTATCATGGATTTCTCTTATCATTCGCCTGTGTATCCTTGCCCTTACTTAAAAAAATATGTAAACATAAAGGATGAGTATAAAATACTCAGTAAGTGACCTCATTACTGGGATCAGGCTAAGCAATCACATGTAGTGAATACTTGAGGCTAGTGGGACATGCGTATTATAACCGTCCCTATATGACCATCTAAGGAGATAATTTATCTCGCCCTAACTCGCATGTCTAGTGGCTTGATGGCATACCCTAAAAAACATGAAAGTGAACCTATCGATTCACGTAATTGTAACATGTAATGAACTCGTTGGTTCATGTATGTCTTGTCACACCCCGCCCCAAGCCCGCCTCCTGAGCCCGAGGAAAGGCGTGAGGGACCGCAGATACCACCCTTTCTACTACCCATCTGAACCTCTTTACTCTCAGTAAATTTTAAGTCAAGGAGACATACAACAACTGATTAAGTTAGGCTCATTTTATTACAACAATGTAAAGTTTATACAACTCCAATACTTAACTACAAAGTTTACAACAAAAACTCTTAAGTGACTGTGGCTTGTGGCAGACTTTGACCTTATCAGCACCTTGGAACTTCTCACCTTTCGCTACCTGGGAAGAAAAACATGAAAGAAAAGGATGAGCTTTACAAAGCTCAATGAGTGGTAAACAACTTCTAGAGTCTATTTCAGCTCATAAATAACAAGCATATCATATATACGAGGTTAATACTCAAACCTCAGCCTTGAATGAGTCTGATCTCAAACTCTACCTACACACATGGTAGATAATTAACATTTCACATTCATAACCTATGTGCACATAGTTCTCCCTTTCATGGGCTCAGAAGCTAGGCCCGTCGGCCCTCTGACCATCCCATGCAAGATTCCTCCCACAGTTTCCATTCGAAAAATGAATTATCGCTTTCATGCCTAAGGGTTTTAGGCTCAGAAACTAGACCCCCCGATCCCCTGACCATCCCGTGAAGTTCCACTTGGGCTTAAGAACTAGGTCTATTGACCCCCTGACCATCCCGGTCACATAATCTCATTCTCATGCTAACTTACTCATTCATAACATAAGCATTTACATAAACTCATATATTCAAAGATATGCTTTAAGACTTACAGGAAAAATAACCACTCGCCTTGGTTAGGTAGGAAATTTTCTCTTTAGAAGTTTCTTTATCTTCTCGGGCTCCCTTTTGGTCCCTTAAAATCTTAGCTCAAAACTCCTCGTGATTTGGCCGGCATTATCAAAACATCAAGACTCGCCCAAGCTTACCGACAACTTGACCCTTCTGTCTTTTTCTCACTCTTCAGCTCGATTCCTTTGAGCTTCTTCTTCGACAGCCCTACTCTGAAAACTAGACTCTCAGAGCTTTCAGGTGGCTTTAGAATCACTCCAAACAGATGAGTATTCTATGAGAAATCCTCGTCTCAAGTTGATGCTACTTCTAGACTTCACTGTTCGACAGGATCTCCTCCTCTTGGAACTTCATGACCGACGCATGCCGTTCATGTTTGACGCATGGTCTCCTTCAAATCTACTTTCTAATACTCTTCCTTACCCTCTTTGAAGAGAATTTGGCTTGTGAATGGAAGAGACATCTTGTGGTATTATTTATAGGTTAAAGAAAATGATCATTCTCATCTCTTACGTCTTCCAATGCAAGACACCTCCTACTCTTGAAGTGTTTGCACCATGTATTGCCACCAACTATTGCCTTGACATTCACCTACTTTCATACCACACACCTATTTGTGTTGTCTTCCTCATGCATAAGACTTCCTTTGTATGAAACTTTATTCGTCCAACTTCTACTAACCCAAGTTCAACCATCTCTCAGTATAGCCATTTGTCCGAGTGAGCTCATCAGCCTTGCGTAACGTAAGCCTCAACACTGCTTCATCGCTTAGTCCATCATGCAGCTCTTGCACTCATCGCTTAGCTCCATGGTCTACTAAACGCCCATCGTGTAGCTCAATCCTTTAGTAAACATCTCGCTCTCAACGATCTCGCTCTCAATGATCTCGCTCTCAACGATCTTGCGCATAGCCTATCACATTATTGCTGCACCCATTATTTAGCTCCATCATGTAGCACCGATGCCTTATCATCTAACACATCTGCCTATCGTCTAACGCGTCTACTTATCGTGCAACGCCATCGCCCAGCATCTGCATCTATCACACATGCCCATCGTCTAGTGCTTAGCCTATCGTGTAGCGCTCACCTCATCATGTAGTGACATCGTGTAGCTTATTGCTCAGCGCCCGCGCATCGTCTAGCATCTAAGCTCATCGTCTAGCGCCTCCTCAACGCTTAACGCTATCGTCTAGTGCTATCGTCTAGCACTATCGTTCAACTTCCATGCTTATCGTCTAGCACTCACACTGATCGTGTAGTGTCATCATTTATCGTGTAGCCCTATCATTTAGCACCACCCGAAGCTACACGACCGTCTAGCACATCATCAACACCCGCACATAGTTATACGATCATCTGTCTAGTGCCTTTCGCTCAAACTTCTCTCGCTCTCTCCACTCTCACTCATGTGAACTCAAAGCATAAGCAACTTGGGCAACGCCTCTTATCAACACCTCGACCAATCACGCGTTCAACCTCACAAGCTCACACATGGTTACCTTTGGCTACATACTACACTTAGCCTCATCTCATGCGTTAACACCAAACGCATGGTCCCTTTTGACTTCACTTAGTTAAATTTCACCAATTAAGGCTTAACTCAAAGCTACTCAAGGAAAATCTATTCAACACTTAGAAATTTCCTTCTCTCCAATATAGGACTTAACTCATACTTAGTTAATTCCCTTAATTACCAGCTTAAGTAGAAAAATTGAGATCCGGGTTTCACATGTCTAGTGGTCTAAAAGCACATTGTCAAATCATGGAACTAGACCCGTCGGTCCACTGTATTAGAACATGCTCGAGTTGAGATGGTAGATCACTCTTACTGGTCTAACATGAATCACATACATAAATCTCATAAGTGGTTCCACAACCCAAATCATGACATAACATATATATTTTTTTGGGGTTGATGCCCTAAAGTCTCATGTCCTATAGTTTGTAAACAGTTTGTACGAATGCTTGTGTTGTATAATATATGATATTTTACTTCACATCTTGTATTTTGCTCAGTTGCATATTTTATTTGCTTTACCACAAACCAATAAACTTAAAATCCCTGGTTATCTGTATGTAACTCAAGCATGTATGTGGTGACATACAAATGGATTATGTCTTGAGTGATAACCAAAATGGTCTGTAATATAAGGATATAGAAGGGAAACCTTATCCTGGTAATGCTACGGATGTGGCCCGCTTTGTGGAATGATCACAAGTGTTGTGACTTGTCACAGATGGTCTGATCCTGATCATTTGTGTTCGGGACATGCGAGCGGGGGCGTCCTATGCAAAGAGTTTTATAAGATTTGATCACGAAGTGTTAACGTCTCGTTATATAACACCGTTCATGACAGAGACTTCACTTCACTAGGATGACCATAGGTAACATGATCTCAATCCTAAATGAGTTGGGAACTCCTGCCATTGAGGGTGGTTCTTTGATTTGTATGGGTGCAAGTGGCCAGGTTACCGATTCAAACCTACCATTTTGGGGATTCGTTTGATTTGGGAGCTGGGAACTCAACTACACAAGATGGAATTCACTCATTCCCCAAGGCAGAGGTAAGTAGATAGATAGCTCCCTTAAAGGCTGATTCCGGGGCTTGAACGGTGTGACGCCACATACCTTCTCTTGGCCCAAGAGGTGTTCACACATAGTTGGACTATGTTGTATTGTTCATTAGAGGAATCAGTGGTACTTAAGAAGTGAGATGTAACTACAGGGGGAAAACGGTAATTTGGCCCAACTGTACTTACGAGCATCTGTGAAAGGTCATCGTAGTCATGATTGGTTATATCCGATGGACACAGAAATATATCTGTGATAAGAAGAGTTCATCTATTGGTTTTTAGTGGAATTCCTAACAAAGGATGGTGGATCTCATGGCTAAAGAGTTTAGTCAGCTATTCACGGATCGTTGGAGAGCTTCAAGCCACAGGTCCATTAGGTCCCCTGGGTAGCTTGGACAAAGTCAAGAATCAGTGTTTGGGTTAATTTGAAATGTTCAAATTGACAAGAGAAAGTTCGATTATATATGATATAATTGGATTGGTTAATTATATATGATATAATTGGCTAAATGTATGAGATACATTATTTTGGAGGAAATTAGATATAAATATGATTTATATCAAGTAGAGGAGAAATTACTAAAGTAGATATATGATATCAAACTATAGGGTAAAAATATAATATGATTATATTTATTAATAATTTAATTGGTTAATTATATGATAATTAATCTAAAATCTCTCTCGGATGTGTGTTAGTGGGGAACAACGTTGGTTATTATAACTGATGAATAAAAATGAAATTTGTTTCATTTTGAAGGGTTCGAAAAAAGATCGGAAGGTTGGCATTGGTGTGAAAACGTAATCAATCACTTAAACTCGAGAGCCTATACGATAATCGCTCAGCGCCTAAACGATCGCCTACCTAGTGCCTAAACGATCGCACACTAAGTCCTAAACGATCGGTTAGCTTTCCTAAACGATCGTATAGTGTGTTGTGTTTGCTAAACAATCGCCTACTATTTTCTAAACGACCGTTCAGTAAAATCTACACGATCGTGTAGTTTCTTCTAAGCGATAAGCATTTTGCTATGCGATAGCTTCATATTCTCCCACACTTGCTTATCGCCTACACAATCAGTTCTTTCTCCTACCTCTACAAAACTCATCGAAGACCACGCTTTGGGTTCTCACTCCGAGAATACCTAAGGCTCCTTTCGGTGGTGTCATCCCCGCTGCGTTCGTGTGTTTGCGGTTGTTCATTCTGCTGTAGTCGACACATCTGCTGGGCGTTGGTTGTTTGGGCAGAGGTCTTCTGCTACATTGAGTTCCATAGTTCAAAGAGCGTCTTCAACTGGTACGAGAACTCTCTCCCTTGTTATTTCTTGTTCAAAGCATATCGTTAATTACTGTTTGTTTGCATAACTGTGCGTTTGAATGTATATGGTGTATTTCGGTCACGGTGAAATTGGAGCGATCTGTACGCGCTCATGGAATTCTTTGTTAAGAGATCCTTCAGTTTCAACATACTCATAATCATAATAACTTTCATGCATAAAAAAGAGTAACACATATTTCAAATCATACTTCTAAAATCCATTATATAACTTGATACTTTTGAACTAGGGTGCCTAGCACGAAGGCACCAGTAATGGTATCACTTACCTCAAATTAAGTTTAGAGAAGTTATCATAGCAATCAAACTTCAATAGCCTAATTGAACTAAAATCCTAGAACATAAATCCAATTCAAAATTCAATTATTAAACCTAATTTCAAACATAAATTACCCAAACTTCACGGGTCACAAAGCCCCAAAACATATAAAATTCCCCCAAATTCAACCTTTGGTATCGCTGGACAATGCGTCTTTGACCTCAAGACTTCAAATCCGACCTTCAAAATCACCATAAAAACCATGAATCTAAACTCATACCCAACGGGTAGCCAAAATAATTCAAGATCCCACAAGAAAACACCAAAAACCTAAGCCAAAACTTAAGATTTTGAGAAACCAATGAAGGAACCCTAAGGTCCATTACTGAAGTAGGGATCGGTCCTAAAATTTTATATTCATAGAAAAGAAATTTTACAGAACACAAATATGCAATATTTCAGAAAAAAATTATAGCAAGCAAGAGAGGGTAAATAAATTAGGGTTTAAGAAAGACTTACCCATGAAGAACTGGAACCTCTTCACGAAATCTCCTCTCCAAAAAACGATCACGAACAACCCTTGAAGAACTAGAACCTTCTTCATGAAATCCCCTCTCCAAAAAACGATCACGAACAATCACGATCCAAGATGGCCACCACCACAAGAGTTTCCTCTATATTCTCTTTAGGGAAAAGAATTCTTAGGAGTTGTGTGGGATTTAAGATTTTTGGAGAGGGAGAGTAGATTGAGAGGAGAAGAGAAGATTTTCTTCTGTGAGTGTTGGTTAATCCAGAGAGATCAATCGTATTCTCTTTCCTCTGTAAAGAAGATGAATACGTTAAAAATCAACCCCTTACACCACGTCTTCCACCAGAGAAAAAAGATAGGGAGTGCTCCCTCCCAAATTAATCAAAAAATTAATTTAATAAAATAATTTAACAAATTAATTAATAAAATACTATATATATATGATAACATAATATATGTTGAACTATATATTATATCAAATATAACACATAACTTATAGTTTTAGTATTGTATCAAATACAATATAACCTATAGTTTTATTTCTCTCATTCATTTGTGGTATTTAATATAAATCATATTTATACTAAATTTAATTATATGAAACCAATCCACATAATTAATATTTGAATCATATTCAAATATTTAATTCCACTCAAAATAAACTTTATATGATAATGTATCAAATACATTATATTAATTATATCACATATAATTAATGTAAACTAATTATATCATATATAATTAATGTAAACTAATTATATCATATATAATTATTCTCTCAATTAATTTGAACAATTAAATTAATCCAAAACTAATTCTCAATAATCCCTATTGAGTTATAAAGGAGGCCTTATGGACCTGTAGATTGAGCTCCAATAGTACTTGGATAATTAATTAAACTACTTTAATTAAGTTATTCAACATCCATTATATCTAGCTCTTTAAGTACCACTGATCCCTCTAATGAACAATAAGTCATAGTCCCACTATGATCAAACTCCTCTCGAGCCAAGAGAGGGTGTAGCGCCACATTGTCCAAGCCTTGGAATCAACCCTTAAGGGAGCAATTTATCTACTTACCCAAACGTTAGGGAATGAGTGAATTCCATCTTGTGTAATTGTGTTAACAATTCCCCAATCAGAAAAATCCCCAAAATGGCAGGCTTATTGAGTCGACTTTCTGACCACTCTGACACATACAAATCAAAGGATCGCCTTCATAGGCAGGAGTTCACAACTCACTCAGGATTTAGGTCATATCACCTATGGCCATCCTAATGAAATGTAAGTTTCTATTATGAACGATGTTATATAATGCGACTAGCCATTTTGTGGTCCAGTCTTATACAAACTCCTTTGTATAGAACACCCTCGCTCACATATCTCTACATGAATGATCAGGATCAAATCATTTATAGCACTTTACAACAATTGTAACATCTACAAAGCAAGCCGTATTCGTAGTGTCACCAGGATAAGGTACCCAACCTTATCCATCTACTACAGACCATTTATGTTATCACTTAAACATGATCCACCTGTATGTCTGTATGTACATGTTTAAGCTACAAATGATAATATTGGATGTTAGTTTATTGGTTTGTGGGTTAATGCTTCTAAATTTCGAATAAAACATCTCATATTTTATTAAAAAAAAATAAAATGTTTGTACATTACCGTTACAAACTACAAAACCTACAAGATTTAGGACATCAACCCCAACAATCAAAACAGTGGCCACGATAAACGACAAAGGCGTGTGACATTGCGACCTTGACGGTGACCAAAGGCAACGACATTCGACAGTGGAGGATGACCTGCAACGGAGACACGTCTAAAGGTAGTAGGTCGCATGAAATCACCAATTAACACCACTAACAAAGTGGAGATCGGGTAGAATAAGATCGTATGAAGATCGACGGTCAGTAATTAACTATATTTCCTTTTCTCAAACCCTAAGCACGTATATATATCTATATTAAAAAACCCTTTTCCTTTTCCTTATTAAATTCCAATTCAAATTTAAATCCTTTCTAACTTCCAAATTCTTCTCCTCTTTCTCCTTAATTAAAAAATCTTTAATCAAATGAGAATAAAAAAATTAAAAAAATCCATCGAATCCAAATAATTCAATTATCCTTATTAAAATGAGATAAAACCTAATATTTTCCAAGATAATTAATTCAAATCTTTAATCAATTAAGGTGTGTTTATCAGGATTACTAGGAGTCAGAGAAGTATTGGAAAACATGAGTAATCGAAGGCAGAACGAAAATGAGATCGTAAAGCATGAAAATGATGAGAAAGAGGGTTAGATTAAAAACTGTCAGAATGGAATAAGTTTTGTATTACAAATCGGAATCAAAACATTCAATCTAAACATGAATTTTTTATTATATTACATTACAATCCCATTCTCTTACGAGGCCATCAAACACACTCTAAATTCAGTTTATCCAATAAGGCTTTTCAATTATCTCAATTTGATCCTAGATTCTTAAAATGAAAGGGAAATTGTACCCAATAATTTGAGATAAATAACTTAATTTTTTTTCGAAAACTCGAGATGTTACATTCTTCCCTCCTTAAGAAACTTTCGTCCTCGAAAGTTTTAATTGTGAAAAATCTCTAAGTACCGAGTCCTTATCTTGTCCTCTCACTCCTAATTTGCTTCCTCGAACTGATAATTCTGTCAAAGAACTTTGACTAGAGTTATCTCCCTGTTGTACAACGTCTTCACTTCTTGAGCCAAAATTTGCTTAGCTTGCTTCTTATTACTCAAGTTCTCATTCAAATGCAAGGGCTCATAATCTACTACATGAGATGGTTTTGCTATATACTTTCTCAACATGGAGACATTAAAAACATTATGAACTGCAGAGAGAGATGGTAGAAATTCTCACCGATAAGCCACAGGACCAATTCGCTCCAGGATCTTAAAAGGCCCAATGAATCGAGGACTTAACTTGCCCTTCTTCCAAACCTTAGAACAGCTTTCATAGATGCCACCTTAAAAACCACCTTATCACCTACCCTGAATTTCAGGTCTTTACACCTGATATCGACGTAATTTTTTTGTTTGTTCTAAGTTGTTTGTGTTCATGCTCTAATCTTCTGTATCGCTTCATTTGTAGTTTGCACTAACTCAAGTCCTAACAATTTCCATTCACCAACCTCATCCCAGTAGACAGGAGATCTACAACCCTTCCCGTATAAGGCTTCAAATGGCGACATGCCAATAGTAGCTTGGTAACTGTTATTATACGCAAACTCATCAAATGTAAGTGTTAATCTAACCTCCTTGAAAATTCCATTGAACATGTGCATTAATCTAACCTCCTTGAAAATTCCATTGAACATGTGCATAACATATCTTCCAATGTTTGGTTGAAATGCTTCATTTGGCCATCAGTCTGGGGGTAAAAGGTTGTATTAAAATGAGACTCTTCCAAAAACTAGATGTAAAGTGAGGGTTTCTATCAAACACGATAGACACTGGCACCCCTATGCAATCTCAACACCTCTTTCATGAATAATTATTCCCACTTATTCATCAAATAAGTTGACTTCCTTGGAATAAAAAGGGTTAACTTAGTGAGTCTGTCTACTATAAGCCAAATCACCATAAAGAGCTTTGCTGTTTATGGAAACCCTACAATAAAATTCATAGACACATTATCCCACTTCCATTTTGGTGTTCTCAAAGTCGTAACAAGCCTGTGGGTTTTTGTCTCGGGGCCTTCACCTGCTGACACACTAAACACCTACTAATAAACTCTACTATTTCTCTTTATGTCATACCACTAGTAATATCATTTCAAGTCCTGGTACATCTTGGTATTGCAGGACGTATAAAAAATGGGGAAATATGAGATTCTGTCAATAACTCATTTTTTAGGTTACTATCTGCAGGTACGCATAAGTGTCCCTGATAAAGGAGACCATTATCCGAGGATACTAAGAACTTACCATCCTGTTTCGAATCCACTTGGCAAAATTTTTCAGCAGGGTAAGGATCACCCTGCTGTGCATCAATAATCTTCTGTCTTAAGATCGGTTGCACCATCAACTGTGCCAACCATGTAGTGATACTTCCCCTATTGTTACTGCAATCTCAATTCATTCGAAATCCTTCCATAGATGAGTCTATTTAGTAATTAAAGCTGTTAAATGAGGTATCTTTCTACTTAGAGCATCTGCCACCACATTTGCCTTGCATAGATGATATAAAATCTACAGGTAAAATCTTTCACTAACTCTAGCCATCTGCATTGTCTCATATTTAACTATTTCTGAGTGAAGAAGTATTTCAAGCTCTTCTGGCTTGTGGAAATATGTATCATCTCTCCGTACAAATAATGTCTCTAAGTATTTAAATAAAAAATCATTGTTGTCAACTCTAAGTCATGTGTAGGGTAGTTTCAGTCATGGTCCTTCAACTGATGACCCTGCTTGTGAAACCCGAATTTCTATTTTCCTTACTTAAGCAAGTGATAAAAGGAATTAACTAAGTGAAAGTTAAATCCTAAGTTAAGGGAAAGGAAATTTCTAAGTGTTAAGTAGATTTTTCTTTGAATAAATTAAGTTGAGCTTTAATTGGTAAAATTGTGATGAAATTTGTATAATAAGTAGGATGATGAAACAGCTAGTGTGGAATGGGGATTCGAAAAGAAAAATAAGGATTTAAGTTTGGAAAATTTGGGAAAAAATAGGCCAAGTATAGAAAATTTATGTGAAATGCGTGTTGTGCATAAAGCACTAGAAGGCAAGTGACTAGTGACACAATCGTGTAGAAATTGCATGGAGACAAACAATGTTCGCAGTAGCTAAGAGCGAGATCGTTGAGAGAGAGATCATTGAGATCGAGACTAGCGAGATCATTGAGAGCAAGATTTTGAGCAAGAAAGATTGGAGAGAAAAGTTGGAGAGAAAGCTGGAGAGAGCGAGAGTAGAGAGAGCGAGATTTTGAGCCAGAAAGTTGGAGAGAGCGAGATTTTGAGAGAGAAAGTGGGAGAGAGTGAGAGTGAAGAGAGCGAGAGTAACTTGTGCGTCAGCCACGCCTTGTCCGGTGCTGCATTCGAACGTCACGCCCATGCGATCGAAGGGCCTCGCCTATGCATCAAACGGCCGGGCAAGTGTATATGCATTGAATTTGGCTGCGTTCTTGTAGATTATACATTGGAAACCCTAATTTGAATACAAACAAAGCTTGAAGATGTAAGAGCAAACGTCAATTAAAATCTAGGTGTCCGATTAAGAAAAATTCTTAAACTCTAAGAAATTGTGTTGGATGCATTTGGGAAGAACACATTGAACTAAGGTGAAGTCAGCTTACGTTGATAAAGGGAGGAT
The DNA here is from genome assembly GCF_009727055.1 of Benincasa hispida. Classification (NCBI taxonomy): domain Eukaryota; kingdom Viridiplantae; phylum Streptophyta; class Magnoliopsida; order Cucurbitales; family Cucurbitaceae; genus Benincasa; species Benincasa hispida. The sequence continues at coordinate 60,247,644 of NC_052351.1, forward strand.
TAAACATTT
>NC_052351.1:60250967-60264111 GCF_009727055.1 Benincasa hispida
TCTAGTGTTGTAATGACTCTAAACATATTATGTTTCTAAGTTAATAAATTGTGGGCCTAAAGACATCTCATTGCATATGAATTGTATTTGGTATTAGAGTTATTCCACAAGAGTTTTTAGGTAGTAAGTGTCAGCCTAAGGGTTGATAACTATTGCAGTCATACCCTTCTCTAGGCTAAGAGGGTGGTCTAGGGCGGGATGTGACATTTCTGCATCAACATGCATCCCAATCCTTTCTTGGAGGTATCACTATAAATAACGAAACTTTTCGATCCATTCCGTACCGTAAGAACTGGTACAGAAACCAACTTTTGTTTGAGATCTTGAAAATTGTCTTCGCAAGCCTTACTCCACATAAAGAAAGCTCCTTTTTTTAGTCAACTTGTTGGGATGTATGCCCTAAAGCCTCATAGTTATATGTTATTTGAATTAATGGTTGATTAGTTTTATATGAAATAACCCTAAATGAAAGATCCAAGGTTATTTTATGTAACTTAAATATGTATGTGATTGTCATACAAGTGGATCATGTTTAAGTAATAACCTAAAAGATTTGTAGTATATGGATAAGGTTGGGTGTCTTAACCTGGTAACACTACTTATACAACCCGCCTTGCAATTGTTACAATTATTGTAAAGTGTTAACAAATGATTTGATCTTAATCATTCATGTGGAGACATGTGAGGGGGTATCCTATACAAAGAGTTTGTATAAGATCGATCCACAAAATGTTGAGTCTCTCTTTATAATGTTGTTGCTAGAAAAGACTTACATTTCACCAGGATAACCATAGGTAACTTGACCTTAATCTTTAGTGAGTTGTGAACTCCTGCCTATGAGGACAATCTTTTGATCTGTATGGGTGAGAGTGGTTAGATTCGCCGAGTCAATATGTCTACCATTTTGGGTATTTGTCTGATTGGGAGCTGGGAGCATAACTACACAAGAAGGAATTCACTCCTTCCAGAATGTTAGGGTAAGTAGATAATTTGTCCCCTCAAGGATGATTTTGGAGCTGAACAATGAGGCGTCTCACCCTCTCCTAGCCCAAGAGGGGGGGGGGGGGGGGGGGGGGTTCAGTTATAGTTAGACTTCGACTAATTGTTCATTAGAAGGATCAGTACTTAAGGAGTTAGATATAACTACATGGGCAAAATGATAATTTTGATCCAGCTATATTTATGAGCAAAAGATATAACTACAGGGGTAAAACGATAATTTTGATCCAACTATATTTACGAGCAATTTGTGAAAGGTCAACGAATTATTGATTGGTTATATCCAATCGACACAAAAATATATCTATAGTACGAAAAGTGCAGTTGTTGATCTTTAGTGGAGTGGCTGATAGTTAATGAAGGTTGATTAATTTAACTAAAGAGTTTAATTAAATAATCAAATATCATTGGAACTTCAATCTATAGGTCCATAAGGTCCCCTTATTAGCTCAATAAGAACTAATGAGAATTAAATTAATTTTGGTTTAATTTGAATTGTTCAAATTAATTAAAGGAAATTAATTATATAAGATACAATTAATATAATGTATGTTGATACGTTATAACGTATCTTCGTATATTATAAAATATAATGTATATTGATAGATTATATAGTTTAAAGAGAGAGATAAATATTTGAATATGATTCAAATATTTACTATATGAATGAGATTCATATAAAAACTATATGTTAAAATTAATGGGAATATGATTCATATTAAATCTATATAGTTATATGAGAGAAATAAAAATTTGAATATGATTCAAATATTAATTATATGAATGTGATTTATATAAAAACTATATGTTAAAATTAATATGAATATGATTCGTATTAATACTATAGGTTATATGTGATAATAATAAACTACAAGTTATATTATATGTGATATAATATAGATTATAGGTCATAGGTTATATGTAATATAACCTATAGTTTAATATGTATATATATTAAAGTAGTTAATATATATTAATTAAATTCAAAATTTGAATTTGAATTAATAAATCGCTTGGGAGTTATTTAACTTCTTTCAGTTTAATTAAAATAATAAGGAGTTAATTTTGGGTGTGATGGAATACGTGAAATAGTTTCACAGAAGATATTCATTTTCTTCATCCCTCTCCTTTTCACCAAAGGTAAATGCAAACCCATGAAACTCTGCATGATTCTCACCTTGAGAATAACAAGAAAGATTTTGCAGTGGTGTCCTCCTTCCTTGTCACTGTACATTGCATTCATGGTTTTGGGTTTGGGAGATCGAGAGAAGCAATGGATTTCGTGCTGTGGAAAGGAAGCGAGAAGACGGTACTTCAAGGGTATGTTTGTCCGAAGCTAAGTAGATGTCGTTAGTTCTACATAACCCGAAACAAACAATATTTATAAAACTCAAACAATAACCTAACTAACTTGTAGTTAAAGTGGAAGTAAGAGGTTGATCCATAGGGAAATGTTATTTAATCCTTTCTTTAATCAAGCTTAACTATGAAAGCTATAAAACGAGGGTTTTTTCTTCTTCTTCTTTTTTTTTTTTTTATTAAAACAAGAAACATGCTAAAAATCAAAAGATAAAGGATAGTTGTAACCAAGTTTAGAACAACCTTGCTTCTAATCCAAGTTAGACGTTTATTGCAATTCTTATCATTGAAATTTTACAAATTTAACACAATCCAATTAAGCACACAACTACTTACTTAATCTAGATTAAACTAGTCTCTACAAAGGCGTACAACTAGCTTAACCTAGTCAAGAAAACGTCCTAATCAACAATTAAGATAGGATAGCCTTAACCCTAATCTATCTACATGCTTCTACCTCTATTGGGTTCCTTAGCGGTCATATAGAAGAGAAAACACGTGCATTAAGTTCTAAGATTCAATTGCGTTGACTAATTGTTAAAATAGCTTACTCAATTAACCGATTTTTTTCCAAATCTAGTAATTAGTGCGTCATAGGATAACCATTCAACACACAATCACTATTGCCTCTTGGAGATCTTGGCTAGACATTCTATCAAACACATTAAAAGCAACGTATTCAATCATGAGTGAATGTGACAAAACAAAGCATCTAGGCTAATCATGCTCAAGATATAGATCATTCAACATGCTTCAAAAATTAAAATTAGATTCAAGAATGCTCAAATTCATATTGCTAATGATAAAGAAAATTAGAAAACTCAACAGAATTTGAAAGAACTCTTGAAATAGAAACAAGATTCAATTACTTCATAAATCCATAGACAAATTCATGAAGAATTACAAGTTATTTATTACAAATAAAAATGAAATCCAAATCTAACCTAGGTAGGAAACAAAATTACCATAGAGACTAATTGATACAGAGAGAAATTACAGCCTCCATGAAATTGTGCTTCCTCTCCTCAACAAGAAAATGAAAGAAAACTATCCTCTCCTCAGCAAGAAAATGAAAGAAAACTATCCTCTCCTCCTTTTTCAGCAAAAGTGAAAGAAATCTATTTATAGTTGCAGGGATAACGTTGAGACGCATCGTTGGCGCTTGGTTGCGCAAGGCGCGCGCGTGAGATGAATTGCGTCAAAATCCGAAAAAAAAGAACGAACACATCGAGTTTTCTATTTCATACTCGATCCTCAATGCACGATGATAGATTGTTGGGGTTGATGCCTGAAATCTCGTAGGGTCCTATAGTTTGTAAACATTGCATGAACAAACTCTTATGTGATTAATAATATATGATATTTTATTCACTTTATCTATAAAATATATGATATTTTAGTTTCATTAACCACAAACCAATAAACTAACATCCAAGGTTATCATTGAAACTTAAACATGTATATGGAGATATACAAGTAGATCATGTTTAAGTGATAACCTAAATGGTCCGTAGTATATGGATAAGGTTGGATACCTTATCCTGGTGACACTACAAGTATGACCTACTTTGTAGGTGCTACAATTGTCGTAAAGTACTACAAATGATCTGAACCTGATCATTCATGTATTAGACATGCGAGTAGAGAAATTCTATACAAAGGAGTTTGTGTAAGACCGAACCACGACATGTTTAGTCTCATTATATAACACCGTTCATAATAGAGACTTTCATTTCACCAGGATGACCATAGGTAACATGACCTGAATCCTAAGTGAGTTGTGAACTTTTGCCTATGAGGACGATCCTTTGATTTGTATAGGTGAGAGTGGCCAGATCGTCGACTCAACAAGCCTGCCATTTTGGGGACTCGTCTGATTGTGGAGTTGGGAACACATCTACACAAGATGGAATTCACTCCTTCCCCGAAGCAGGGGTAAGTAGATAAATTGCTCTCTTAAGGGCTAATTTCGGGTCTTGAACAATGTAGTGCCGCACCCTTTCCTGGCTTGAGAGGGGTTTAGTCATAGTGGGACTATAATCTTGTTTATTAGAGGGATCAGTGGTACTTAAGGAGTTAGATGTAACTACAGGGGGAAAATGATAATTTGGCTCAGCTGTACTTATGAGCAATTTGTGAAGGGTCATCGTACTGTTGATTGGTCATCCAATGGACACAAAAATATATCTGTAGTGTGAAGAGTGCAGCTGTCGATCTTTAGTGGAGTGCTCGACAGTTAACGGATGGTGAATAATGTAATTAAAGAGTTTAATTAATTATTCATGTACCGTTGGAGGTTCAAGCTACAGGTCTATAAGGTCCCCTTGGTAGCTCAAAAGGATTTAATTGAGAATCAGTTTTTGGGTTCATTTGAATTGTACAAATTAATAGGAGGGAATTTAATTATATGATATAATTAAATTGATTCAATTATATATGATTTAATTGTTATAATGTATTTGATACATTATAGTTTAATTGGAGGAAATAAATATTTGTACGAGATTCAAATATATTATCTATGAATATGATTCATAGTTGTTTAATTTAATATAAATATGATTTATATTAAATGCCATAAAATAGAGAAAAGAAACTATAATTTATGTTGTAGATGATATAATATTAAAACTATAGGTTATATGTTATATTTGATATAACATATAGTTTAATATAAATATAATATGATAAGTTAGTTATCATATTTATTTATATTATTTTATTATTTTGAATAATAACTTCCCTTTTTTCTCTCCAACTACCTTAGTGGGTGATTATTGTTTTTGTAGCAAAAGAAATAAAAGGAAATTGTTTTCTCTTCTAGACACACGATTCAACGCAATTTGCTAAACGATTGAGAGTTGTAGAAACGTTATGTGTGTTTCCTCAATCTTCTTCCTCCAAACTCAAAGAATCCTTCATAACCAAAATAGTCAGAGCCCACCACTCCTGGGTCCTCACTTGAGAATACCAAAGGCTCATTGTGGTTGTGTCTTCATTTGGTTCAAGAATATCTTGAAGAAGTTTTCAAGAGTTGTTGAGTTCGTGATTGTCCAAGGGATTTACACGAAGAAAAGTTCTTCAAGGGTAATGTCTCTTGAACTCTTTATTTCTTGTTCAAGCATGTTGTAATTTATTTTAAATGCATATCTTGTATGTTTATTGTAAATTTAGTTTTTAATAATTAATGGAATTTGGACGATCTACTTCCGCTCAAGGATCTCTTAAAAAATGAGTTCCTTCATAGATAACTCAATGCTCAACGTTGGATGTCCTTTACTTGATAGCTCGTACTCGATGGAAAATGAATAAGAAGAAACTCGATGATTCAATGGTTGAATACTCGATGGAATTTACTTGATTATACACGATAGTATTCTGTTAAATGATGCTTGATTTTCAATAGTCTTACTCGATGGTATTTTGGTGTTTACTCGATTCTCTTCAATTTGTTGATTTTCTTGGTTATTTTGGATCCTTTTGGCACAATTTTCTCTTAATGACTCCTAAATGCCCCGGGGACTGTTTTACCTACAAAATTAGCATTTAAAAAAAACAATGAACAAAATTTCGGGGGAATTAACATAGAAAATATACGTCTTTGAAAGACCTAAAAATGTTCTATTTGTTTGCCTCTTATCTATTTTCATATTAGAAGCTTGCTTAAAATAATTTGTTTATCCTTAGTTTCCATCCCTCTGTAATTTGAATGTTCTGTAAAATGAATTTAGAGACAAATACATTTGATTGCTTCCACTTTGGAGAACTCAAATCCCTTCACAACTGAGTCAAGGGAGTGGCTATTCTAGAAAAATCTTTCACAAATAAAAGATAATAGCCTACTAACCCAAAACACTATGCACCTTATTGACTGTGGTTGGACGAGGCCAACCTGTAACTACCTAATCTTGGTAGGGTCAACGGATACTCCCTCCTTTGATACCACATGTCCCATAAAGCATAGCCAAAATTTCACACTTGGAGAATTTGACATACATCTTATTCGACCTCAAAGTTTCCAAAACTTTTCTTTTCTTAGATGCTTCTCATGCTCTATCTCTGTCTTGGAGTAAACCAAGATATCATTGATAAAAACTATCACAAAGGTGTCAATAAATTTCTTGAACACCCTATTCATCACGTCTATAAACACAGGGGAGCATTAGTCAGGTCAAATGACATTACGATGAACTCATAATGTCCATATCAAGATCAGAAAGCAATCTTAGGAATGTCATTGTCCTTAATCTTCAATTGATCGAACATAGATCGATCTTGGAGAAAAATGTAGCCCTATGTAACTAGTCGTACAAGTCATCAATCTTCGGAAGAGGGTACTTGTTCTTGATGGTCACCTTGTTCCACTCTCTATAATCAATTCATAAGCGTAATGACCCATTATTCTTCTTCACAAACAACACTGGTGCACCACAAGGTGACACAATTGGTCGTATGAAATCCTTATTTAGCAATTCCTTATTGAGCAATTGAATCTTGAGCTCCTTCAGCTCTACTGGGGCCATTCTATATAGAGCCTTCGAGATTGGAATTGTTCTTGGCTCCAACTTGATAGCAAAGTTTATCTCCCGATAAGGTGGCAAACCTGAGAGGTTTTCTGAAAAAATATCTGGATAATCCTTTACCACAGGATCTGACATCAAAGTGACCTCAGCTTCTCTGATGTCAACCACACTAGCCAAAATACTCCAGGCACCTTGATTAAGCAACTTTCTGACTTTCATAGTTGAAATTATTTTGGGCAACACCAAGATCCCAGCCCTTTTAAATTTAAAGCTAGCTTCCGTAGAAGGATTAAAAATTACCTCCTCACGAGAATAGTCTATATTGACATGGTTGGCAGCCAACCAATTCATGCCTAATATAACGCCAAAATTACGTATGTCCAAAACTACTAAAGTCAAATCTAGCATACAATTCACTATTTCAATCTGATATGTTTTTATCTTTTCTTTTGCTAACATAATTTCTCCTAACGGAGTAGAAACTTATAAAACGTAATGTAAAGGTTCTAATTCTAATATAGCATGCTTCATATGGAGGATATAAATGAATGAGATGATCCAAAATAAAACAACACCAACACATGATGTCCCAAGATTGGGAGCAGACCTATCACCATAGTGCCTAAATTCTCGGCTTCCTGCCGAGTGGTTGAATAAACACAACTTTGTTGTTACCATGGTCTACTTAAATCCCTCTATCCATAACCCGCAGACGGGTTCCCGTAACCTGATGTGTTTCTATTAGTGCATTTATCAACTTTGTACTCCTCTTGTTTGCAATGAAAACAAATCCTGAAGCCAGCCAAACATCGTCCCCAGTGGCATCTTCCACAAGAGTTACACACTGGCCAACTTCTCTCTACCATTTCTGACTCAGAGGCTTGTGCTTGAAGGGTTGAAATGGCCTATCTGAGTTTTGGCTCTTCTAATGGGATTGAGATTTAGAAGCCTTTTAATCTACCTTCCCTTTCTAACCCAAGGAAGATCCCACCCCAAATGACTTCAAGCGCTCGCTCACTGACTAGAAGTCGATCTCAGCTATCAAATGAAGTGCTTCAGCTTGATTGGTCGATTTAAAGGCTTGCACAAAATTCCGTGTTCCATCCTTCAAAACCTAGACGAATCTTTCTACTCTCATAAGTTTTTTAACGACCAATTCAGTAGTGAAATGAGACAGTGTGTCAAGCTCTTGGTCATACTCCTCAACAAACATATGCCCTTATTTCAAGTCCAAGAACTTCTTTTTCTTATTATACCTCAAGTTAGTAGAAAAGTAATTTGCATAGAAGTGCTCCTTGAACTGTTTCCATGTCACTAGTTCACCATTTGTACCTATCATCTTCTCTGCTAACTGCCATCAAATCTGTGCTTTATCGGTGAGCATGAAGACGACACATTGGGCCTTCTAGTTCTTTGAACATCTCATGTAACAAAATATTGTCTCAATTGTTGAAAGCCATACCTCTGCGTTGTTAGGGTCCTTCAGTGACCTGTTAAAGGTATGAAGGTTGTACTTCTTGAAATCTTGTAAATGTTTTTCCTCCATTGAAAGGTCTAACATATTTTGTTTTTGGTTATGGATTTGAACTTACAACATCTGAACCCGAGGGGGTGGTATTTACTGGGACTGAGGAAATTGGACCATTTGCTCGTCCATCATGTCTTTCACCTTATTTAGCACTACTTTCGTGACTGCTTCCCCTATAGCTACTACCAAATCAATAAACTCAGTCAGAAAAGCTGGGGGAATCGGTGTTTACAAAGGCATAATCGTGTTTCAAGCTCGACTTCGTGTCAGAGTTTTCTGCCACTTGACCTAGAAGGATCTCTAGGTGGAAGAGGATTCTCCGGTACAAGGGAGTCCTAAAATTGTGGATCCTAAACTTATGGATCTAGAACTTGGGGATTCGGAACATGTAGATCTGGGGCTTTTGGATCCTAGACTATTAGGTTTCATCCTTCAGGATTTTGCCCCCTTTTAGTAATTATGTGACTGCCTCTTCCTTTAACACATACCATTTCTTAACAATCATATGTAACCAGTCTTTAACAAATTCTTCATTAAGAAAACTGAAGGGATTTGAATTCTCTGAAGTAGAAGCATATGAATGCACAATATCTCGTTTTCATTTTACAAAAAATTCAAAATACAGAGTGACAAAACTTTGATAAACATAATTAACTAATCATGAAATTCTACTAAGAAGAACATACAGATAGAAGAAGGAAAGGGGATATCACATACCCTTGAAGAAGACCGTCTTCTCGCTTCCTCCATACAACACGTACATGAATTGTTTCTCTTTATCTTCTGAACCCAGCATCAATAAGAACACACCAGAAACGAATAAGACACCACCACAGGGTCTTCCTCGTTATTCTTTAGGTGAGAATCATACAAAGTTTCGTGGACTTGAAATTCTTAATTTTGACGAAGGGGAAGTGCTTAGTTAAGAGAGCACCAATATCACAGAGAGAAGGAAAGAGAGGAAGAAGATGACCATCCTCTATGTGAAAAATTGTTTTCACGTAATAAGAGGTTGGGGGGGTTGAGGGATTCAAAATAACCCCATCTCCTTTTTTGTTTTCTTTTGTGAATTTCAAAATTCAAATAAATTGAATATGAATTTAATAATATAGTATACATATATTAACTAACTTACCACTCATAGTCGGCTGTTTGGCATGGACGCATCGCTCGACAGGGCTTGCTCTTCCGCTCGACGCATGGGTGCTGCCATCGACGCATCGATCGCTCGGCCGCTCGACGCATAGGCGAGGCGCTTTGATGCATTAATGCTCGCTCGGCCGCTCAACGCATAGGCAAGGCATTTCAACGCATGGCTTGGCACGATAGTTGGGTCCGCTCGTAAGGCTCGCTCTGCCGCTCGATGCATAAGCGAGGCGCTTCGACGCATGGATGCTCACTCGGCCGCTCGATGCATAGGCAAGGCACTTCAACACATGGATGTTCGCTCGATCGCTTGACGCATAGGCGAGGCACTTCAACGCATGGATGCTCTCTCGGTCGCTCGACGCATAGGCGAGACGCTTCGACGCACGGATGGGCGAGGTGCTCGGACGCATCACAGGGTGAGGCATCGCTGCGAGCTTGCTTGACGCATGCCTGGCGTCTGGCCGAGGCTGCTTGACGCATGGCTGGTTGCCTGGCCGAGCCTACTCGACGCATGGCTCCCTCAAGCCCTCAGCCTATCCTTCAATACCTCCTTTGCCTAATACATTGATCTCCAAGGCATGTGTTGCTCTTATTACACTTCCCCCCTTTGCCCAAGGCCTTATGGCCAACGCATGCACTCCCCTAAACACTTAGTCAAATTTTATAGTAGGAATTTCTTTTAATCACATCTCCACTACTTAGGGTTTAAATCCCCAAAGTTTTCCATTCCTTTTTATCCTTTTAGGGTCCTTCCTACTCGTACCCTAGGATCAAATTCCTCTTTATTCTATGTTATTAAGGAGAATAGCCATGGGTTTTACATTTATCCTCCCTTAAAAAGAAATTTCGTTCTCGAAATTTTTAAGACCACAACAACAAACATAAATTTTATTTATGTACGATTTGTGTTACATTTTTATTTCCTCACACTGTTTTATTCAAGGGTACATCATTTTCCTTCGCTCAATTTCCCCCTCCCCTTAATACCAGTAGTCCATCCATAGTTTACTTCCTCCTGAGTCACTGGCAGGATTATTTGTTGGGCACTCTTTGCACTGGTGGCCGGGTTGCTCACATTTTAGGCACAGACCCTCTCTCCCCTCCTAGTCCTTCCGGTGGATCCTATGGCACCTACGACAAGGAAAGTCTCTGGTTGCATCAAGGGTTGGGTCTCGATGATTAAGGAATCATTGGAACTCTCAGCACTGCTTTCCTTTATGCCCTACCTGCCTATAGATATAACATTTATCAGTCCTTTCAAGCACTCCCCCGGGTGGTATTTCCCACATTTCCCATACAATGGGTTTCTTTTCTGACTTGATCCCATCTGGTTATCACACATTTCATCAAACAGCAGGTTTTGTTATAATTATTTATTAATCACAGTAATATATTACCAAGAGGAAGTTTTTATATAACATTTATAACAGAGAATACTAAACATCTATTCTATTCTGTGGGGGCTTTTCCTTTCCCGGAGCCCTCCTTCCTAGTTGGGGGCAGTTCCGTCTATAGTGACCAACCTCTCCACAGCTGTAGCATACACTCGCCCCTCCATAGCCTGTCTCTTATACACATCTAGATGTGTATAAGAGACAGCTCCATAGCAGCGCCCAAAGTGATACCTCTTGCAATTCGAACACCATGGCCTTTGGGTACTCGCTATGGATCTGTCTCTTATACACATCTAGATGTGTATAAGAGACAGATATAGGACTCCTAAAGAGTACTTTTGGATCCTTTCTCGTTCCCACGCAGGTTCTGATACTGCTAGCGATTCTAGGCTAGCTTCCACACGTAACGCCATTTCCACTAGTTTTGGAAGGTCCTGCCTATCTGTACTGGTAGTTACATGTGTCCGGATTTCACCCCATAGCCCTTCTTTGAATATTCTACTCCTTTCTGTCTCGTCCAGAATTATACAGAAGGCGTATTTTCTAAGCTTGGTGTATTTCTGTTCATACTCGGCTACTGTCAATGAACCTTGTACGAGTTTCAGAAATTCATTTCGCTTTGCATCGCGAAATGTCTGAGGATAGAATTGTTCATGGAAGGCCTTTCCAAATTCCTCCTAGGTTATTTCATCCCTTCCTCTTCTTCTATCTTCAAACACTCGCCACCAATCCTCCACCCTTTTTTGGAGTAGGAAAGTGGCTAGAGCTACTTTTCTATCTTCAGGGCATCTCTTTCCGAGGTAGCATCTGGAGTCCCTACTGGTTACTTGCATGGTCTGCCACGTGCCATGATTCCTTTAATAAATCACATATTCAAACTTATTATAGCATTATTATATTCCTTTCTAGTTAACCCCTTTCTTTTCCAAAATCTTAGGCTCTGATACCAAGTTGTCACACCCCATCCTGAGCCCATGCTCCTGAGCCCGTGGAGAGGCATGATATAATCTGTTACTATTATAGCTTAATTACTAGTTTCTTTTAGTACATTTGCAGCGGAAAAGGAATACATGCTTTTTATTAGAAACTAGTATAAAGGTTCAAATTATAAAATACACATGGAAACCCTATCTCGGTAACCAGTCTTATTTATAGCTATTTTCAACTTGTGGCAGACCTTAACCAATACTGCAACTTGGACTCGTCAGCTACCTGCAAGATAAATATAGAGATAAACCATGAGCTTTTACAAAGCTCAGTGAGTGGTGATACAATTATAAATCTTCCACAACCCACATGAGGTTTCCAAGTGAACTTCCAACAAAGCATGAAGCTTTCACAAATCCATCTACACACACGGTAGATGTTTAACACATAATATCATAACAATAATACCAGCCTATGTGCACATAGCTCTTCCTATCATGGGCTCAGAAACTAGGCCCGTCAGCCCTCTGACCATCCCACTTCATGGATTTTCAATCCCACAAGCTCAGGCACTAGACTCCTCAGTCCCCTGACCATCCTGTAGGGATTTACTCTGGGCTCAGGTTCTAGGTCTTTAGACTCCCTAACCATCCCAATCATCATACATAGCCTACAACATATTAATTTACAATATGCACAAAACAACAAGGGAAGAATTTACCACTCACAGTGAAGTTATGGAGAACTTGTCACGCAGGTCACCCGGTTTCCCTGATTCTACCGTTGGATCCTATTCAGTTTTGAAGCTTAGGTTACTATCACTTCCGGGCCTTATATTAAGACAATTTCTTCTTAAAAAATGTAGGAAAATGTCTTAACTAAATACCTTAAAGTTTCATCCCGAAATTCTTTGGCGAAAGCTCTGAGGATCAATTTCACTCCACCTGGCCCGGCTGTCTTTTCTCTGGTGAGCACCTCACGGTTTTTCTTAATTTTGACATCCTTACAGTTAGAATTTTGCTGCAGCACCCACAAAGAAACTAGACTTAATTTAGAAACTTTTGGTTCAAGAATCACCTGATTCGCACGAGTGGTTTGGGAGAACTAGTGGTTTGAAGTTGGCTTATCACTACTGTCCAGACAGTTTGGCTCCTCCGCGTCCTTGCTGGAAACTCCGACCCACACTTAAATTTCTCTCTTCTTATTTTTCCTCTCTTTATGCTCTTTGAGAAAAGACTTGGTGTGGAGGTTTAAAGTGGGGCGTC
>NC_052351.1:60265311-60306216 GCF_009727055.1 Benincasa hispida
CTTAGTCAAATTTTATAGTAGGAATTTCTTTTAATCACATCTCCACTACTTAGGGTTTAAATCCCCAAAGTTTTCCATTCCTTTTTATCCTTTTATGGTCCTTCCTACTCGTACCCTAGGATCAAATTCCTCTTTATATTCTATTAAGGAGAATAGCCATGGGTTTTACATATACAAGCTGGAAAACATGCGTTAAGTTATTCTCCAACCATTTGTTGCTTGAAGAAGTATAAATTCATCATTCGTGTCACTGTAACTTACTTGAACTTATATGCATAAGTACTGGAGATATTAATTCACTTAGTCACTCACCATTCTTCAGGGCTCTTAACGGTTTATACGCCTCTCCTAGCTCTTCTTGGCCTGAAAGGACATAATTCCCGGTTAAACTACTTAGAATTCTTAGTAAAATACCTTAAATAATTCATTTACTAAAGGAACTTTCATCAATAAAGACAGCTCTACTGGCGAGATCCCCATAAGCGAGATCATTGCTAGCGAGATCGACGAGATCCTTGCTAGCGAGATCAAGCTTTTCCTAGAAAATTTTCATCCTAGTGATACTCACCTTACCAACGATACTCAGCCCAATTCTTAGCGAGATTTCCTTCTAGAGCGAGATCAGCAAGATCCTCTAGAGCAAGATCAGCGAGATTTCCTTTATAAGCGAGATCCTCATCCCCATATCTTGCTATAACTCCCACGGTGAATTATTTGTTTGTTCTTCCCAAGCAGCAGTCTGCTTATGAACCGATTCTCTGTTATGACTTCAAAAATTCATAACTCAAAATCCAGAGCTCTTTTCAAGAAACTTTCTTCAACAAACTTGTTTAGAATTAACTTTCTTACCTTAAAATGTCAGCTAAAAATTCTTTATAGTTTGGCCTGGAGCTTCCAATCTTCACATCGGGCTCTGATTAATCCGAGGTTCTGCCTCTTCTGCAAATTCTCCACTTTTGTTCTTCTCCTCTTACAATCATTCTCTGGCAAGACAACCTTGAAAACTAGATTCTCCCAAGTTTCAAATGGCACCGATTTCACTAAATTTTCTCTTGTCAATTGCCGAAACCATGCTTTTAAAATTTCACTTCCCTTTTAATCTTTCTGCCGCTTCCCAAGTTCAAAGAGTAGAGTGCCACGTCACCCCACCCTTAGTGCCTCCAGCCAAACTAATGAATGAGTTTCTTCATTTAATATATTTTCCTTCCCTTCCTTCATAATCCTTGTAAATAAACATGAATTTCTACTTAATAAATATGTAATATATCATTCCTTTGGCTAAACATGCTTATCTAGGGAACCTAGAGTTCAAGGTTTACAATCATCTCCCCCTTAAAAGAAATTTTGTCCTCGAAATTTACCTGATATGTCATTTGAAAAGTTGAGGACATCTCTTTCTCATTTGCTCTTCAGATTCCCAAGTTGCTTCGTCGATTCCATGATTACGCCATAATACCTTCACCAAAGGAATGGTCTTATTTCTGAGTACCTGGTCTTTTCTGTCTAAAATCTTGATGGCCCCTTCCTCGTAAGATAAGTCCTCTTTGAGATGTACTGGTTGTGCTGCTAGTATGTGCATAGGGTCAGGCACGTATCTCCTTAACATTGACACATGAAATACGTCGTGACTACGAGTTAGCTCCATCAGCAACTGCAACCTATATGCTACTGGACCAACTCGTTCCACAATTTCATATGGTTCGATGTATCATGGACTTAACTTCCTTTTTCTCCCAAACCGAAGAATTCCTTTCCATGGGGATAACTGAAGAAATACCCGATCCTCACTTCAAATTCTAGTTCTCTTCTTCACTTATCAGCATAGCTCTTCTGTCTATCGCGAGCCGCCTTAAGATACACACCCAGTTCAGATGTGATATGATTGCATCACGATGCCTAAGTACACGATCTAATAGATCGTTGTAGCGAGTAGTTGGATCATAGTCTCTTACCATAAAAATGGCTGCATGCGCAGCAGCACCAACTATGAGAAATCCACCAATCCACATGTGATGTGTGAACAATGAAAGTTGTGTACCATAGTCAGTAGCTAGATATGGATAAGGGGGCATCGCATACATATGGTGAGCTACAATAATGGTTAAAGAGCCTAACATAGCTAGGTTAATGGATAATTGAGCATGCCATAACGTTGTTAGAAATCTCATATAGTCCTTTATGGCCCTGGCTCAAGTTTCACATTCTCTGTTGTTTGTTGAACTAATTCTAGACCCAGTAATTGTCGTTCTCCAACTTCGTTCCAGCATACTGGGGTCCTGCAAGGTCGACCGTACAATGCTTCATAGGAAGCCATTCCGATACTGGAATGGTAGCTATTGTTGTAGGCAAATTCAATCAACGGTAAGTGTGCATCCCAACTTCCTTTGAATTGTAATACACAAACTCTTAAGATGTCTTCAAGTGTTTGTATAGTTCTTTCCGACTGTCCATCTGTTTGTGGATGAAAAGCCATACTGAAATGCAATTTAGCGCCCACAGTCTTCTGTAAACTAGGCCAAAATTTTGAAGTGAACCTCGAGTTCTGGTCTGACACTATCGACATTAGAGCTCCATATTGACTGATTATCCTATCCACATAAATATTAGCTAGACGGTCTAGTGTAAAAGTAACTTTTACTGGTATAAACTTGGCCGTCTTGGTTAGTCTATCGACTATTACCCAAATGCCATCGTATCCTGAGGGTGTCTTAGGCATTCCAAATAGAAAGTCCATTGTCACATGCTCCCACTTCCACTCAGGCACTGGGAGTGGATTGAGTAATCCTGCTGGTCTTTGTCTCTCAGGTTTTACTTGTTGACAGATTATATATTGGTCCACATATTCTGTTATGTCTCTTTTCATCCCAGGCCATCAGTAAGATTTCTTTAAAGTTCTACACATCTTGGTGCTTCCTGGATGCATAGCATAAACGAAACTATGTACTTCCTCTAGAATGCCTTGTTTAAGCTATAGCTTGTTAGGCACACACATCCTCCCCTCCTTTTTTAGTACATTGTCTGCTCCCAGTTGAAAGTCAACCCTGATGCCCTTACTTACATCATCCACAATCTTCTGAAGATCAGGGTCTTCCAACTGATCTTGCTTAAGGTTTTCTACTAAGGTAGGCCTTATCTGAAAAGTAGCAATCATTCCTCCTGATGATTCCACTGATAAGGCGGTTCTGAAATTCCTGACCTCCTACAATAGCATTCCTCTTATTGAACCAATAATGGCCTTGGGTCTCGAGAATTTCCTACTTAGTGCATCTGCTATAACATTAGCCTTACCAGGGTGGTACTCGATGGAATAGTTATAATCTTTAATCAATTCAATCCATCTTCGTTGTCTTAGATTCAACTCTTTTTTATCCAAGATATATTTTAGGCTTTTGTGATCTATAAATATTCTGCAGCGCTCTCTGAATGGATAATGTCTCCACAACTTCAGAGCCAAAATAACTGCTATCAACTCTAGATCATGTGTAGGATAGATGCTCTCGTGTTTCTTAAGTTGACGAGAGGCATATGCAATCACCTTCCCGTCCTGTATCAACACACATCCCAATCCTTGTCGGGATGCGTCACAATAAATCTCAAATTTCTTACCTGGAATGGGCAAGGTAAGCACTAGTGCTGATACTAATCTCTGTTTTAGCTCCCGAAAACTATGCTTACACTCCGACGACCATTCAAACCTCATGCCTTTCTTGGTCAGGTTCATCAACGGAAGGGCTATCCTAGAGAAACGCTCCACAAATCTCCGATAATAACTTGCCAAACCCAGGAAACTACGTATCTCTAAAATAGTCATGGGTCGTTCCGAATTAACTATTGCTTCCATCTTCTGGGCATCTACACTAATGCCCTCTGTCGAAACAACATGCCCAAGAAATACCACCTGATCTAACCAAAAATCACATATACTGAATTTAGCATACAACTGCCTATCTTGCAACATCTTCAATACTATCCTCAGGTGGGTTATATGATCCTCCCTACTACCAGAATACACCAGTATATCATCAATGAATACTATCACAAACTGATCCAAGTAGGGATGAAATATCCTGTTCATAAGATCCATGAATACCGCAAGGGCATTTGTCAGTCCGAATGGCATTATTAAAAATTCATAATGTCCATATCTTGTTCTAAATGCCGTTTTAGGAATGTTAGCTTCCCTCACTTTCAGTTGATGATAACCCGATCTCAGGTCTATCTTTGAAAACACTGTGGCTCCTCTTCGCTGATCAAACAAATCATCAATGCGTGTAACGAATATTTGATCTTAATCGTTACCTTATTCAGCTGCCTATATTCGATACACAATCTAAGGGTGATACACTAGGTCGAATGTATCCCTTGTCAATTAACTCTTGCAGCTGAACCTTTAATTCTTTCAACTCAGTCGGCGTCATTCTATACGTGCCTGTGATATAGGAATTGTTCTTGGAATTAAGTCAATAGTAAACCCCACCTCTTTGTCGGGTGGGAATCTCGATAGTTCTTCAGGAAATACATCCCGAAACTCATTTACCACTGGGACATCTTCTGGGTTCAGCTCTTTCCCTTGAGCAACCACTACATGAGCCAGATAGGCTTTACATCCCTTGCTCAACAGCTTCCGAGCTTTCACTGCCGATATCAGATTCCCCGCAGCTAATCTTTTGATTCTTGTCAGCATTGCATCATGGCCATTTGATTTTCTGAGCACTACCTCCTTCTTGTAACAGTCTACTGAAGCACGATACTTACTTTGAAAATCCATCCCAGGATAGCATCAAATTCCAACAGTTCTAAGGGAAGTAAATCAACATAGAAGTTCTGACCATTGATCAGTACCTCACAACAATTATAACATCAATCTACTATTATCACATCTCCTATAGAGGTAGAGATAAATAACTCTTCAAGCATACCTATCTATACTAGATGCATACATGCTAGATATAAATGAATGTATGGCACCAGGGTCAAATAAAACATAAATAGACTGTCCACATAATATGACATTATCAGTCACAACATATGGAGACTCTGCTGCCTCCTGGTGTGTCACGGCGTACACTCGCCCCTGCTGCTGGGGTCGACCTACGACATTCTTCTGCTTGGCACCAGTTGACCCTTCACCTCGATTTCCAGCACTCTTTGGTTGGTTAATTGTCTAGGAGGTTGTCTGTTGTGCTGTTGGGACGTCCCTGTTCATCTCGGGACAGTCCTTCTTGAAATGCCCTGTTTGTCCACATTGAAAACATACACCTCTGCCACTATAGCATGCCCCAAATAGCCTCTTTCCACAACTACGGCACGTTGATCTCTTGTCTGTGCTGGCTACCGACTCACCAGCTCGCGGCATCTCTGATCGACTAGCTGCACTGGTCAAGGGTCTCGTTTTCCTTTTCTTGGATCCTTGTCAACCAGTTCCCCTGAATTGGCTTCCACTAATCTGAGTTGCAACTGGACGTCGGGATCCCCTGTCTCTAGGCCCTACTATTGCCTCACTGCCTCTTGGCAACTACTCATCATCTGCCAAACTCCGTTCGACTCGTGTTGCTGTTTCTACCAACTGGTTAATATCTAGCCAATTAGTCATAGACGTCACCAAATTTCTGATTTCCTTTCTCAAACCTTGTTCAAATTTCCTGCATCTATCTCTTTCCTCAGCAATAATCAACAAAGCATATTGTGATAACTCTGTAAATTTCTGCTCACATTCCACCACTGATATCGCTCCCTGCGTTAATCTGAGGAACTCATCCCTTTTTGCTTCACGGAACAAGCTAGGGTAATACTTGTCTTCAAAGGCCTTCCTGAACTCAGGCCATAACATCGCATCTGTGCTAGTACGTCTGGTGGATATCACTTTCCACCATTTCTTTACTCCTTTTTGTAGTAGAAAGGTGGCAAGCCCTACTTTCCTATCCTCTGGAGAACTCATAACATTGAAACATTTTTCAAATACATCCAGCCATAACTCAGCTTAAGCCGGATCTGTTGTTCCTTCAAATGTCACAGCCCCTAGGGCTTTAAACCTCTCAATAACATATTTCTTCTTTGGGTCAGCTCGTACAGAGCCCACACTAGTTGCTAATCTCTGCACTATCCTGTCAAAAACTACATCTTCTAGTTGAGAATCTGTCCTTGCTTGGGGAGTACTAGACTCTCCCTCAGACACCGTTTCCTGACCCACTGGATCATTCACCTTCTTTCTCCCACCCGGTGGGTTCTCTCTAACCTCTGGGCCCCTATTAGTAGGGTCAGTATTCCTGCCACCTGTCTGATTACTCGGTCTGCCACATTGCCTCAGCATTTCACCTAATACAATGTACACATGTTAGGGACTCATACTTAGGGACTTAGACCTATGCATGAGCTACCCCACTCATTCCCAAAATCTTATGCTCTGATACCAACTTGTCAAACCCCCTTCCAGATTACCCTCTTAATCTAAAAGAGGATATGACCACGGTAGTTACTAGCTCTACTGCCAGCACCCACTTCCTTAGCCCTCTAATTTAAATGCCAACCTGCTAAACATTAATAATGTATGAATATGGTACGCCTCCCTAAAATTTTAACAAAATAATATATAAACACATGTATATAGCTATGATATAACGTCTAAGGGGAGAAACATTCACAGATGGGCCCAAACATCTCTAACAGAGCCCTAGTCCCTCTAAAACATGTGTACATAAACAGATCAACAACCTAAGTCCTCTTAATAAGCCGAGTCTTTCAGTGGCAAGCAGCAGTAGGATCAACCCTGACCGCTACCTAAAAAAGGAAAACACAGAAATTCTATGAGCTAAAAGCCCATCGAGCGACTATAGAATTGTATAACATCAAACATTCCATCACTATAAACATGTAAATATACTAATGAGTAACTCAAGCAATTGTCTCTAAATGTAGCTTTAAACCATTCTTAGATATCATAAAACATCATTATTTCCTAGTTGAGAACGAGCCTAAATGCTCTAGCTCTCAACGTTTAATGCGGACCAAGCAACCCATACTTCAGCCTCTCATTCAGACCTGCCTACGTGCACGTGGCCCTACTAAGTACCGTCATACCTTAGGTACTTCCGCTCAGATACCTTCTCAAACCTGTCCTTCAGTATCAAGCTACTAAGATACCTTCTAAAATTTCCTTCGGTATCAAATTGATCAGGTACCTTCTCAAATGTCCTTCGGTACCGGGGTATTTTATAGCATCAAGTTAAGTTCCATTGCCTACCTTCTACACAAGAACTCAATTTCTTATAGCCTTCCTCTAGGAAGCATATTTCAACATTAGAACTTAACTTTTGTAATGACGACATGACATATCTTGGACTGTGCTACACATATACAAGCCGGAAAACATGCGTTAAGTTATTCTCCAATCATTTGTTGCTTGAATGAGTAGAAATTTATCATTCGTGTCACTGTAACTTACTTGATCTTATATGCACAAGTACTGAAGACATTAATTCATTTAGTCACTCACCGCTCTTCAGGGCTCTTAATGGTTTATATGCCTCTCCTAGCTCTTCTTGACCTGAAAGGACATAATTCCCGGTTAAACTACTTAGAATTCTTAGTAAAATACCTTAAATAGTTCATTTACTAAAGGAACTTTCATCAATAAAGATAGCTCTACTGGCGAGATACCCATAAGCGAGATCATTGCTAGTGAGATCGACGAGATCCTTGCTAACAAGATCGACGAGATCCTTGCTAGCGAGATCAGCGAGATCCTTGCTAGCGAGATTAAGCTTTTCTTGGCAAATTTTCATCTTAGCGATACTCGACCCAATTCCTAGCGAGATTTCCTTCTAGAGCGAGATCAGCAAGAACAGCGAGATCAGTGAGATTTCCTTTATAAGCGAGATCCTCATCCCCATATCTCGCTATAATTCCCACGGTGAACTACTTGTTTGTTTTTCCCAAGCAGAGGTCTGCTTATGCACCGATTCCCGGTTATAACTTCAAAAATTCATAACTCCAAATCCATAGCTCTTTTCAAGAAACTTCCTTCTACAAACTTGTTTAGAATTAACTTTTTTACCTTAAAATATCAGCTAAAAATTCTTTATAGTTTGGCCTGGAGCTTCCAATCTTCACCTCAGTCCCTGATTAATCCGAGGTTCTGCTTCTTCTGCAAATTCTTCACTTTTGTTCTTCTCCTCTTGCAATCTTTCTCCAGCAAGACAACCTTGAAAACTAGATTCTCCCAGTTTTCAAATGGCGCCGATTTCACTAAATTTGCTCTTGTCAATTGCCGAAACCATGCTTTTGAAGTTTCACTTTCTTTTTAATCTTTTTGTCGCTTCCCGAGTTCAAAGAGTAGAGTGTCACGTCACCCCACCCTTAGTGCCTCCTGCCAAAATAATGAATGAGTTTCTTCATTTAATATATTTTTCTTCCCTTCCTTCATAATCCCTATAAATAAACATGAATTTCTACATAATAAATTTGTAATATAACATTCCTTTGGCTAAACATGCTTATCTAGGAAACCTAGAGTTTGGGGTTTACAAAGTTCACACTGTGATATCTATACTCGGCCTCAAGGCACCTTGATTGTTACTCTACAGATGGTATTTGTATAGATTAATATCAAGGTAATTGAAGAGAGTATTGACAGTAAGTGGGAACGGGATGTGTGTCTCTTTCATTAGTTTGAAGTAAAGTTTCATGCACGGCCTTGTGGCACCTGAGTGTCCCCCTAAGAATGACATTTTTGCATGACACTTTATCCAAACTCCAACAATGGATAGGGTTACTTTAGTTTCATGTCCTAATCGGGTTTTCCCTTCGGTTGACTCATTGAGGAGAAACTTTAGAATCTAAATTGAGAGGTTACACTTACAAGAAATGTTAAACGAGTTTAAAAATTTTTAGACCAAACAATGGGGATTGATAGTTACAGTAACAAGGAATTCTTCTATCTATTGGTTGAAATTTTCTCATTCTAGTGAAAGGGCACCTGATCACCCTACATTGGCTTTTGTCCTGTCTCATTGAAACTTCATTGCAAAATAGATGTCACTTAGAGTACATTAGATTATTTTGCTAACATTCATTGGTTTTTCTAAGTGGTTTAATGAAAATAAACTAATATAAATAATTTGTATGGTTTCAGCAAACTTTTTCATAATGACTTTTACAACGCTTAATATACTCACCGCTGACAAATTAACGGGCGAAAATTACTCATCTTGGAAAAATAAGATCAACACAATCCTAATCATGGATGACCTCCATTTTGTTCTAATGGAGGACTGTCCTCCCATTCCAGCTCAAAATGTTCGAAAAGCATACAAATGTTGGACACGGGCAAAAGAGAAGGCCCGAGCGTACATATTGGCAAGCCTTCTCCAAGTCTTGGCCAAAAAGCATGAACCCATACTCACGATCGGTGAGATTATGGAGTCCCTAGGGGGAATGTTTAGGCAACTGTTCGTACAACTCAGGTACGATGCTCTCAAACATATCTTCAATGCCCGTATGCAGGAAAGGGCATCTACTCGAGAACATGTTCTCAACATGATGGTTCATTTCAACGTGGTAGAGATGAATGGGTCCTTCATCGATGAAGCCTGTTAGGTTAGCTTCATTTTGGAATCTTCACCTAAAAGTTTCCTACAGTTCCATAACATTTCGTGCTCCGGTCTTATACAAACTCTTTGTATAGGATATTCCGCTCACATGTCTCTACATGAATGATCAGGATCAGGTCATTTGTAACGCTTGATAACAATTGTAATATTTACAAAGCGGGCCATATCAATAGTGTTACCAGAATAAGGCACCCAACCTTATCTGTATACTGCAGATCATTTAGATTATCACTTAAACATGATGCATCTGTATGTCTCCACATACATGTTTAAGTTATAGAAGATAATCTTGGATCTTAGTTTAATGGATTATTGCATATAAAACTAATCAACCATTTGTTCAAATAACATATAACTACAAGGCTTTAGGGCATACATCCCAACAATCTCCGATTTGCACTAAATTCGGGGAAATGTAAGCTGATGAGACATGTATCCTAAGGCATACTCTATATCTTACATTCTCTTCCACCTGCCTTAGCGTACTAGAGACATGTCTATGAGTCCTAGAGAGTCTATGAGATGCTCTCACACTTTAGTCTAGAGAACCCTTTTATATAATTCAAACTGTTATGTCAACAAGAACTATTTGTTCACCAACAAGATGTCTCTTATTTTGTTTTATTCCAACAACTTGGTGCGTATTGATGGTGTTGACAATCAACATGCGGAAGCAATTAGAATCTTAAGCACTCTAACTATATTAATTTTAGATTACAAGCAAGCATGTTCATGAAAAAAGTAATAGGGTTTCAAAATTACAACCTTTGTAGAATCCTCTAATTTGCACCAAAATCCAGTTGGGTTCTCCTCTCCATCAGCTTGTAGACCACCACCAAAGTCTTTCTACTATCCTCTGGCCTTAGATTGGATAGTGAAATCAAAAATGAGTTTTAATTTGAAGGAGTTTTGGAGATGTTCAAGTTTGGTGAGAAACTTGAGAGAACCGTTCTCTCAAGCAAAATTCAAGTTGCATGAATGAAATTTTTAGCTAAAATTATTTTCTTTTATCAACTGATAATCATGCAATCTAAATTACATGTATAATAAACACCAAACCAACACCCATTCAGTGGAAACAAGATGGAAAAAGTTGGGTAACCTACTATAAAAAAATGTCTATTTCAAAGAATTTCTAAAAACTCATTTTAAAACAAATTTGATTTTCATAATTTAATTTACTTAATTAATTTTTAATAAAATAAAATTCCATTAATTTCATATAAAATTAATTCAAACAACTAATTTTAAATAATTAATTAAAAAATAATTTAATATCTAATATTAAATTATTAAATCACCAACTTCTACAACCATGAATCCATATTCATGTATTTAATGTTTAAATCATATTTTTCAACTCTCCAATTTCATTTAATTTGATAATTTAAACGTTTAATTATATCTTATATAATTAATAATTCCCTTAATTCGAATTTGAACGTTTCAAATTTGCTCATCACACTATTCTAAGGTTTAGTCTATTTATGAGCTAGTAAGGGGACCTAATGGATCTATAGATCATGAGCCCTAACGATTCGGAGATTAACTAGCTAAACTCTTTTAATCGAATTAACCAACATTCGTTAACTACCGGGTCACTCCACCAAAGTCCAATAGTTGCACTTTTCTCACTGGATATATTTCTGTCCACTTGATTTTAATTATGATCAGTAAGTCAATCCTTCACAGGTTGTTCGTATTAACAGCTGGGTCAAAAGTACCATTTTCCCCTGTAACACATCTTACTCTTTAAGTCTCTACCGATCCACTAATGAAAAATTTATTTATGGTCCTACCAATAAACTGAGCCCCTCTCAGTCATAGAAAGGGCAGAGCCCCTTGTTTAAGACAAGGAGTTAGTACTTAAGGTAACAACCTATCTACTAACCTTGAAATGGTTAGAAGTGAATTCCATCTTGCAGGACTATGTCCCCAGCTATCTACCTGGTCTTATCCCTAAAATGGGAGGCTTATTGAGTGGCGATGTTGGGTTACTCTCGCCATTGCAGATTAAAGGATAATCCCAAATAAACAGGAGTTCATAGTTAGCTCAGGATTGAGATCGAGTTACCTTAGGTCATCGAGTTAACATAGTCAGTTTTAACAGTAGAAAGTGTTATAAAGAAAAATGACTATTTCATAGTCTACTCTTATGCAAACATATTTTGCATAGGATGACCCCACTCGCATGTCTTCATATGAACGATTTCGGGATCACATCATTTGTATCAAATACAAAGCGAGCCACATCCATAGTGTCCCCAGGATAAGGTACCCAACCCTATCCTTATACTTATAGACCGTTTTGGTTATATACTCAAACCTGATCGACTATGTTATAGCCAAGGTTCATTAGTTTATTGGATTTAGGCTATTACAAGTGAAATTTACATGTTCAATAACAATTTTATTGAATAAACCTCAATAACAACATTATTGTAAGTAGAATATGTTTAAGGATTACAAACTGCGAGTTTTAGGACATACAACCCAACACTTA
The DNA here is from genome assembly GCF_009727055.1 of Benincasa hispida. NCBI lineage: Eukaryota > Viridiplantae > Streptophyta > Magnoliopsida > Cucurbitales > Cucurbitaceae > Benincasa > Benincasa hispida. The sequence continues at coordinate 60,277,423 of NC_052351.1, forward strand.
CATATGTCCTCAAACTCAATTCTTGCACCACATTATCTCATAAAGTGGATAGTTTAAGTTATATCTGAAATAGGTTTCAATAATCTTAGGACGTACTTGACTTATGCAAATTATTGCTTCATACGCAAAACATTTCCTTATCATCTAATATGCACCAACTAGGATAATACACAAATTTCTTTAAATCCAATATGAAACGGTATATCTCGTAAAAGATCGAATCTGAAACTATATAAATCAGCATCTCATTATTCTAAGTTTTAATTTTCAAAACGGTCATACTATCACTTTACCAATTTAACTAACCAATTGTATATTAAATGTTAATGAAATCTCATGTAAAATTTACATCCCCTCAACATTTGAGGTGTCTTAGGAAAATTTTCCTTTAGATATATAAACATTGTAGAATGGTACGTTAGAATTCCATATGAAGAATTTGCATCAAATTAAACAACTACTTTGTAAATGTAAGATGCATGAGATAAATTTTACACCATTTCCTAAACATTTGTATGTGGACTTTTAATATACAAAAACATTTCAAATAAATATTTGAAATTGGTTAAACAGTCAAAATTTCATATTAATTTCTACTTTATTCATAATGAGCAAATATTAATATAAAACAGATAAATATCCATGTTTGATTTTCTTGTCTATACAAGAATATTATCATCGTTCAAAGTCATTGGTTATGATACTATATCAAAATCATATTCTCAAAGATCCCAATTATGAAGTTTATTTCTCAAATGAACATCAAAATTTTGCAAACTTTTCGCAATTCAATCTTTGAAAAAATTCTCTTGAAATTGCGGAGATGCATTGAACTCCTTTTTTTTTAAAAAAAAAAACATTTTCACATATCTCATATGCAACAATGAATCAAATAATGCATAAAGACTCTATTATAGAAACTATTTAGAAATTGACTCACACTTCATTTTCACCCAACAATTCTAGCACTGGTTTTCACTTAACTCCAAGAGTCTTACTTTGAAGATCTCTATCTCTATGTATTACACTTTCAAGTTTTACTTTTTGTAAATCCATTCATATCCTTTATGGTTGTCCCCATCAATGAAAATATACAAAAATCTTATTGAGATTAAGTACACTACTCTATCTCAAATTTATGACCTTAACAAAATTTCTCTTTGTCAAATTTCTTCGATTATTATCATCCAATATGACAGCTTTGATTTCCAATAAGTCACAGTAAAGGTTGAGTCATTGCATAACTCTCCAACTACTGTAAGGTTTATAAGTTTTCATCTTGTCATCTCATATGACAATTAAGAATTCAAGTAAGCCTTTGCAAGGGTTGAGTTATCTCATAATCCTCCCACTACGATGAAGACTTATCCATTTGACAATTAGAAATTAACGTTCAAATGAAAATAAATGGTTAACAACATTTGTCAACTATTACATGGTTTTACTTGGAACTAATTCATCAACAAAGTTTGATCCTTTTACAGGTATGCAACCTTTAACTTTCCAAATGAATTAGTATTTGTCACATAAATACATCATTTTATTTTGGACTATCCAAAGGCCATTTTTAAACTCCTCAAGGACTACCTATATCTAGGCATACTTTTGAATATTTATTTCACAAAGGGTTTGTTTTGACACAAGTGTCTCAGCTTACCCAAAAACTGAAATGTTATAAACTAGTTTTACAACACTTTCAAAATCCAACATTGTTTCACAAACATTGTGGAGGAAATAAGTTAAAAATTGCAATCTCCCTTACATATCCTTAGTGGAGTCAGACATCAGTGTAAGTTTAAAAGATTAGAACTATGTTTAACAAAATACTTAAAATGTACTAAGTTCAATAAGGCCATATTTCTTCTGCACTTAATGCTCGAAGTTGATATCTCATCTCATCTCTATCAATTAGGCTTAGTACAACAAATATCATGTACTAATCATTATGATTGGATCATAATTTCACAATACGCTTGCTTACATGACTTAAAATTTAGTCTGATTTCTTTCAAAACATTGACTTAAGTTGTATTAGAATAAGATAGATTTATTCATAAATACCCATCAATCATATTAATGATTTGTTTATGAAGTCAGACTTATGCTTTTAATCGTAAGACCACCTAGGTCAAAGAAAGTCCAAATCGACCAAGTAACCTTATCTAATAAGATTTTAATGACACACCAGCATGAGAAGCAAGACTTTTGACAGGTAATAATAGTTTAACTCTAACTCATAGAGATATTCCTGTAGCTGTCATTTAAAATCCAAAAACATGTATCCCTTTAGGAGAATAGAATCTATCTTTCTTTTTGGATTCGTTAATCTTTATAGTTTTTCAGTTTAGTACGCAGATGTGTTAACCTTTAGCACAAAAAAATGTATTTATTCAAAATTGAACATAATTTCAAAACATGTTAATCTTTAGCACAAAAAAATGTATTTATTCAAATCTGAACATAATTTCAAAATAACTTTTGAAAACATATCTTATCACTAAATCCTTCATACTCTATGAAATATTTAGTAATAAAGCTTGGAGAAATTGAATTTCTCTTATGGTGATAAAAGCACCATAGTCAACATAAATAAACAAAATTTTTATTTAACATTCAAAAATGTATTTATTTAAAGTTGAACATGTTTTAAAAATAATTTTTGAAAACATGTCTTATCACTAAAACTATTCATACTCTATGAAATATTTAGTAATAAAGCTTGGAGAAATGAAATTTCTCTTATGGTGATAAAAGCACTATATTCAGCATAAATAAGCAACATTTTAATGCCTCCCACTACTTTAACAGAGATGAGCTTCCCGTTTCCAACTGGTATACCTATACCACTGAATTAGGTATTCGCCAAGATTTATAATCTAATTGTAATGAAGAAAAATTATGATGGTGAATCATTATTCAACTATCAAGATGTGAATCTGTATCCTCTTCCTAGAACTTAGTAAATCAGATTTACTTATTCTTATTTTTCTTCCTTTTGTGGTATTTCTAAAACTCCTCATCATGTGATATCCCAAACTAATTTGGAAATATTTTCCTTATTAGCTCTAGTCATAATAATTCTCTTAGACACTGACAATACCTAACTTTGGAGGTTATAGCTTCCCATGACTCCAACATACAATACGTTTTGTCATGTCCTTATCTTATAATCCAGATACATCATATTTTATCTAGACAAAAGTAAGCTATCATTACAAAGATTATTCATGAACACTTTATGAATTAGCAACAATTCTCACTACAAGAAAAATGAGTTCTCCTGATGCTTAAATCGAGCGTTGGAAGTTTGGTTGTCGGGAGAAACAGTCTCTCCCAACGACGTAAGAAGGCATCGGGAGTTCTCTAGGAACTTCCGATGCCGTAAAGGCTCGTCGGAAGTATCTCGAGAACTCCTGACGACTAAAATAGGCGTCGGGAGTTCCCGTGGAACTCCTGACGATTAAAAATGGGCATCGGGAGTTCCCCGGGAACTCCCGACACCATACATTAACTGTCAGACGGCGTCGGGAGATGGGATCTAGTATAAACCAGATCCCTTCTTCCCCATTTTTTCCCCATTCTTCCCTCTCTTCTAACCTTGACCCACCGCCTATCGCTCAACCACTTTTTTCAGCCGTTCTCTCCCATTTTTCCCCTCCTTCCCCGCCGATCTATTCCCCCCACTCCTCTCCCTCGCGCGTCGGCCAAGTTTGTTCGGAGTATTCAAGAACCCGCCGTCGCCGCCGCCTCCTCCCTTCGGTCAGCAGCCGCCTTCAACCGCCCGCCGCCGCCGCCGGTAATCTTCTCATTTTATTTTCTCTTGTATATTTACTTAAATCATTATTTTCTCTTGTATATTAATTTAATCATTATTGATCGATTAATTGAAAAATCATGATTTAAATAATTTATGCAAATTGTTATTGTGTTATTGTAGATGTTTCAATTAATCCTTGTAGATGTTTCAATTAATCATTATTGATCGATTTTCATTTGTTGTTGTATGTGAATTAATTTTACTTTCCAAATACAATTTTCAAAAGTTCCAAAAATTAAATCAAAACAAGATTCCCATGGATTGTGGATGTTTCAATTTATGGATTGAGTTGTTAATGAGTTGTTATTGTTGTTGAATGTGAATTAATTTATAGATTGAGTTGTTATTGTTGATTGTAGATGTTTTAATTTATGCAATTTTTTGTGGATTGTGGATTAATTTATAGCATGTTATTGTGTATTAATTCATAGCATGTTATTATGGATTAATTTATAACATGTTATTATAGATTAATTTATAGCATGTTACTATGGATTAAGTTGTTATTGTGGATTGTAGATGTTTCAATTTATGCAATTTTTTGTGGACTATGGATTAATTTATAGCATGTTATTGTCGATTGAGTTGTTATTGTGGATTGTAGATGTTTTAATTTATAAAATTTTTTGGAGTATGAATGTTATTGTGGATTGTTTTTAATTAGCATTGTTTTTTTATATAAGCCATGGATTGTGGATGTTTCAACTTACTTAATTTTGGACTTAGTTTAGAAAAAAATCATCAATAACATTAAAGGAAAAAAAGTCAAATCACGTATTATAAATTAGTTAAAATTTTAAATACTCTGAACAAACTTGGAAATTTTTAATCAAAGTTCATGCTTAATAAATACTTTGTACTTTGTCCTCTAATCCAAGTTATTGTTTTAGATTACAATTTGGTTAGAAAATATTTATTTTTAAGGATGAATAAAGAATGGATTAAACTAAGAAATAAGTTATCAGTGGAGTGTAGAGAAGGAGTATCCCAGTTTTTAGATATGGCAAAGTTTCATGTTAATGATTCCAGACGAATAAGATGTCCATGCAAGAATTGTATGAATTCAATTTGGAAAAAGATAGATATTATGGAACGACATCTATTAACATATAGAATATCTCCCTCATATTGTGAATGGGTATATCATGGAGAACCAGTAAACTTATCTAGAAGTTTTGAAAGTCATACAAGTCATTCAATATAGAATGTTGAAGTAGATAGTATAGAGAGTAATGTTGTCGAAGAAAATGAGATGTTGAATCATATAAATGATTTAGAAGGAAGGATTGAGAATGAAATGTCCTTTAATGGTCAAGAAATAGATACCACGAACTTATTCGAGGATTTAATGACCGAAGCACGTAATGAATTATACCCTGGTTATTCGCAATTTTCATCCTTGAACTTTTTAGTGAAGTTGATGCATATCAAAGTTCTCAATGGCTGGAGTAACAAATCATTTGACATGTTGCTGGAATTCTTAAAAGCAGCATTTCTAGCTGGCACCTCTATACCTACTTCCTTTTATGAAGCCAAGCGAAAATTGCGTGATTTAGGCCTAGGTTATGAGTCTATTCATGTGTGCAAATACGATTGTGTATTGTATTGGAAAGAGTTTGTAGATTTGCAACAATGCCCCGTTTGTGGTGAGTCTCAATACAAAGTTAATGATGGCAAGGGTAAAAAAATACCACATAAGATATTGCGTCATTTTCCATTGATACCGAGATTAAAACGATTGTTTGTATCAAAAGAAAGCGCTTTTGACATGAGATGACATAAAGATAAGCGAGTTGAAACGGAGGATGTATTGTGACATCTAGCTGATGTAGAGGGGTGGAAACATTTTGATCGTGAATTTCCTCATTTTGCTTTAGATCCCCAAAATGTTCGTTTGGGATTAGCTTTAGATGGCTTCAATCCGTTTGGAAATATGAGCACTTCTTATAGTATGTGGCCTGTGGTGATAATTCCTTATAATTTGCCCCCTTGGAAATGCATGAAAGAAACAAATTTCTTCATGTCTTTCCTCATACCTGGTCCAAAATCTCCTGGAAAGGAAATTGATGTTTACTTGTAGCCGTTGATTGAAGAGTTGAAAGAGTTATACACAATTGCAGTGCGAACTTATGATTATGTTACTGTTGAGTTTTTTCAACTATATGCTACCTTATTATGGATGATTAATGACTTCCCTGCATACGGTGACTTATCTAGGTGGAGTACAAAAGGTTATCAAGCATGTCCAATATACAAAGAATATAATTCGTCCTTCGGGATAATAGGGAAAATATCATTTATGGGACATCGACGTTATCTTCCAGAGAATCATAGTTGGCGTCGAAGTAGACAACATGATGGAAAAGTTGAACATAGACCTCCACCAGTCGTAATGAATGGAGAAGAGATCTTACAACAAATAAATATGCTAAACTTTTCTGTGCTTAGTAAACATCCATCGAAGCAAGATAAAAAAAAAGAAAACGAATTCTAAATTGGACTAAGAAAAGTATTTTTTTTCCAACCTCCATATTGGTCCAAACTATTGTTACGACATAAATTGGATGTAATGCATATTGAAAAAAACATATGTGATAATTTGGTGGGCACATTGTTAAATATTGAAGGAAAGACAAAGGATACAACGAACGCTCGATTAGACTTACAAGATTTGAAGATAAGAAAGGACCTACACTTGATACAGGTCGATAACAGATTTGTAAAACCACACGCAACATACACATTAACAAATGGTGAACGGATTTCGTTTTGTAAGTATTTGAAATCAGTGAAATTTCCTGATGGATTTTTATCAACATATCACGATGTGTGAATGACAAAGATGGAAAAATATCGGGGCTGAAAACACACGACTGTCATGTGTTGCTTCACAGACTACTCCTATTGGTATTCGAGCATACCTACCGAAGAACATATCCACTGCTATTGTTGAATTGTGTACATTCTTTCGCGACTTATGTGCAAAGACAATATGTGTGAGTGATTTGAACAGACTACAAGCAAACATCATAGTCATACTTTGTAAGTTGGAGAAAATATTCCCACCTGCCTTTTTCGATGTAATGGTACATCTTGCAGTTCATCTACCATATGAAACCAAAGTAGTGGGTCTAGTTAGTTATAGTTGGATGTATCCTATTGAAAGAAGTTTACGAACATTAAAAATATTTGTATGGAACAAAGCACATCCCGAGGGGTCTATAGTGGAAGCATATGCAATGAATGAATCATGGAACTTCTGCTCGCAATATCTAAGTGGTATTGAAATGCTGTCTCTTATACACATCTAGATGTGTATAAGAGACAGCGTCTCGAGGGGTCTATAGTGGAAGCATATGCAATGAATGAATCATGGAACTTCTGCTCGCGATATCTAAATGGGATTGAAACGAGATTCAATAGAGATGAACGAAATGATGATAACATTCCCAATCATGAGATATTTGGTGAATTTGAATTATTTAGGCAGAGGGTACGACCATTAGGGGCGTCAACTTTACGGACGCTATCGGCAGAGGAAAAGCATATTGCACATTGGTACATTCTCAACAATTGTAAAGAAATAACATACTATCGCAATTACGTTTCAAACTTTTTCCTTTTCTAAATTCTAGGGTAACTCCTTTGATATAACATTTAAATGATCAATTTTGTAGGCAACATTTGAGGTTAATTCGTCGTGAAACTCAAAGCGCCTCTGACTTATATATAAAACATCAATGCAAATTTCTCGATTGGTTCAGATCTCAGGTATACATAGTCATTTTGTAGGCAATAGTTGAGAGATGATTCATTTTTCGTAGTCATTTTTAATGTATAATTAATTATCAGGTTCTACAACGACGCGAGAGAGAAGATATCTCCGATGATTTCTTTTCACTTGCAATGGGACCTTCGTCTGAGGTGCGCTCTTATAATGGATGCATTGTTAATGGGGTACGATTTCACACTGTAGAGCGTGATAATCGTCGAGCTACACAAAATAGTGGAGTCCTAGTGGCCGGGGAGATCAGTGAGAACGCAAATGTGGATAATAATTTCTACGGTGTTGTAGACGAAGTATTAGATTTACAATATGCGAACCGAAGACGTGTTTTCTTGTTGAAGTGCAGATGGTTTGACACAGATAACAACAAAAGTAATAGGATACATGTGGATTTAGTATACAAATCGATCAATAGATCACACTTTTGGTATGTCGATGAGCCTTTCATCTTTGCTATCCAAGCACAACAAGTCTTTTACATTAATGACATCAAATATGGTAGTAATTGGAAAGTTGTTCAAGTAGTAAAAAATAAACGAATATGGGATGTACCAGAAGTGGATGATGTTAAAAACGCACAACTAGATTTACTATAAATTGTTGGTGGAGTCCGAGTGGATGAAACCATTGAGGAGGTTACTTTATGCAAAGTTGATGTTGATCCTACCGTTGTGGAAAGACCAATTATTGTGCATGGCGATCATGACTTCATAAACGATGATGATGAAGAATAATTATCTCCCAATAACAGTTCAAGTACTGATGAATAATTTGAATTAGATTACGATGATGAGTAATGATGAATCTACTAAATTCTCTTTTTCTCTAGGTTACACGTATTCATTGTTAATTTAATATTGTTTTGTCTTTTTGTGTTTGTATAGATACAATGTCAACCCGTAATAGGCAACAGGAGGCTGATGAAGAATTCCAGGAGATATATCTAGGCAACACGGTATCTTCTGTGGGTGATACTTCAGGTTAGTATATTTTGAAATATATTCTGTTAACTGAAATACATCATAAACTGTTTTAGATTTTTTATTTCTCAGATAGTAGCTCAGCATCTAGTCGGAGGAAACGCGAGCATTTACGGAAATCGAGTTGGAAAAATACGTCCAAAAACATGGCAGAATTACAATCGTGATAAATGAGAGAGAGACGAAACCGATATCTCAACATTCAGTACGATTCAGTAATGCGATCGGCGTCGCCGTGAGACCTGCATTTCCAATACGATGTTGTACTTTTGCTGAGATTCCAAACGAGTTTATAGAATTGGCTAAGAGTCAATTATTGGTAAGTAATTATAAGTTTATTCTTTTAGAGTCATGAACATCATCTATGCTAATTCTTCCTTAATTCTTTTGTAGCCTCATTTCGAACTTGATCTGTCCAGTCAACGACTTAACCATTTTATAGAACATCAAATGAAAAACTCCTTCAAAGAATTTAGAGCAGATTTGCACAGACATTACAAGAAATGTGGAGATCCTCAGCAAGCACATGCCAACTTGCCTAGCTGGCTTAAAAATAGGCCAGAAGATTGGTACTTTTTGTGTGACCACTTTGAGAGTGAAGCATTTCAAGTAGAATATTTAGGGCGTGTATCATTTGCTGCATTTACTAATACATCACACTATTGACATTTATTTTTTTGTTGTAATGTAGGAAATGTCCGTGACGAACAGGAAGAATAGAGAGAAATTACCGTTCGACCACGTAGGTGGATCGAAGTCATTCCTGCAAATTCAAGCAGAGTTGCAGGCAAAGGAAGGTCGAGAAATAGGACGTCTTGACCTATTTAGGGAAACATACTCTAAAGGTGGCAAGTTCGTGAACGAGGCAGCTGAAAATGCACATGTAACATTTTTCCCTTTACTATCCTGTTGTTTTTCATTTCTAACTTTAGTCGCTCGTTATTACCCATTTAATTAATATGTCTAGAATCAAATATTGGAATTACAATCCAACCCCATTCTAGAAGGTTCTCAACCACTAACGGGGATGAAATCTGTGGGACGGTTTTGGGTAGACGACCCAGATATTCAAAAGACCTAGGTTAGGGCCCTAAGCTTATCAAGAAGGGGTAGTATCTCATCAAGCTCGTCATCTACTCAAGGAACGGAGAGGAGAATGGAGGAATTGAGAGCCAATTTTGAATAGTCTCAGTCGAGGATTAAGGAACTTGAAGACATTCAGAAACAAATGAAAGAGGATCATGCAAGAAAAATGGAAGAAATGAAAAAAATGATTAAAGACATGATATGATCACAGAGAGGAGACCCATCGAATTAGGTATGATTACTACATTATTTAGTTGTCTAATATGTTGCTATTCTACAGTTATGATAGCAAAGTAGTTATGTCTAAAGCTTTATGATAAAAAATTGTTGGCTATCCTGCAGTTATGGTAGCCAAACAACTGGATTTTGATGTGTTTTTTGTTGTTTTGTGTGTTTTTTATGTGTTGGCTCTTTATCTTACTCGTTTTGTGTGTTTTTTATGTTCGGGAGGTTCCATGTTTTTCGTGGGGGGTGGGTAGAGTTTCATTACACCCATCTTATCGTTGAACTTGGAGTTCTTGTGTGTTTATGAATGTTTACGAAGTTTAATGTGGAGGGGGGGAGGGGATGGGTTCAGATTGGGTTAAACCATTTTGGGGACAAAGTTTGAGTTTTATGTGTGTTGGTCCTTGTTTACTCGTTTTTTTTGTATTTTTTATGTTCGGGAGGTTCCATGTTTATCGTGGGGGGTGGGTAGAGTTTCATTACACCCGTCTTATCGTTGAACTTGGAGTTCTTGTGTGTTTATGAATGTTTAAGAAGTTTGAAGTTTAATGTGTTGTGGAGAAGGGAGGGGTTGAGATTGGGTTAAACTATTTTGGGGACAAAGTTTGAGTTTTATGTGTGTTGGTTCTTGTTTACTCATTTTGTGTGTTTTTTATGTTCGGGAGGTTCCATGTTTGTCATGGGGGGTGGGTAGAGTTTCATTACACCCGTATTGAAGTTTGAACGTATTGTGGATGTTTACCGATTATGACATTTGAATGTTTTTGTTTTATTGTAGAATGTTGTTCGGAGATGAGCTGGGACAATTGTTGAAGATGCTGTGTTCCAAATGTGTTCTAGACGTTGTTTTCATTTTATTTCTTCTATGTATTTGTGTATGAATGTTTATGAATTTCTAGTATCGACTTTGTTTTATCTAAGGATATTTTAATTTTTGATTTACTTGTTATAATATGGACTTCATTTTCATTGTTTCATTATGTGAATCTTTATTTGGTTTATTATGTTTTACAGGTTATTCAGATCAAATTTTTAAAAATAACAAACGATAAATTAAAAATATTCGATAGACAATTTTCAACTAATGAATGAACTCCCCACACATATATTACTGCGTTGGGAGTTCTTGTAACTCTCGACGCAATAAATAAAACCGTCGGAAGTTCCAAAACTCCAGACGCATGGAACAACCACGGGAGTTTCAAAACTCCCGACGTACTTTAAAACGACGTCGTGAGTTAGTCGGAGAACTCCCAACATCTTAGATGTGCATCAGGAGTTCCCCGACTAACTCCCGACGTCGTTTTAAAGTGCATCGGGAGTTCCTCTCCCGACGGGTTTCTCACGACCATACTCCCAACGACTCTTTATTCATCGGGAGAGGCTCTCTCGACGCATTTTCCAAACTTTTCTGACGTCGGGAGAAGTCAGATTTCTTGTAGTGTCTTTTGGGAACATTTCCCAAATAAAAGACAAAAGTATACTGTCGCTATGTGTTGATGACATTAGTAACAAATTTATCAAAACTTTTGACTTACATCGATGATATAAAATTCAAACTCTTGAGAGAAAATGACATAAATTTGAATTACATAAAAGATGTTAATTGACTATATGCAATTTATTTCCTATATAATTCAGCATAGAAATTAAAAAAGAACCCCAATAGATTTAATATGAATCTCATTCATATTAATTCAAATTTCAATTGCTCTGAACCAATTGAAGGGATTTGAATTTTCCAAAGCGAAAGAATATGAATGCATAGTATCTCGTTTTCATTTTACTGAACATTCAAAATATAGAGTGACGAAAACTTTGATAAACATAATTAACTAAGCATGCAATTCTATTGAGAAAAACATATAGAGAGAAGAAGGAAAGGGGATATCACATACTCTTAAAGAAGACTATGTCGATCACAAATTACTTCTCTCGATCTCCCAAACCCGGCATTAACAAGAACACAACAGTGTCGAAGAGGACACTACAACAGGGTCTTCCTTGTTATTCTCTAGGTGAGAATCTTACAGAGTTTCGTGGGCTTGCAATTCTTAATTCTAATGAAGAGGAACATGACCTTCTGCGTGAAAATTTGTTTTCATATAATGAGAGGTTGAGGGGGGTTGAGAGAGTCAAAATAACTTCCTCCATTTTTTTTTAATTTCAAAATTCAAACAATTTGACTTTGAATTTAATAATATAATATATATATTAACTAACTTAATATGTGTATAAATATTAAACTACATGTTACATCCCATATAACATATAACATATAATCTATATTTTATATTATATCACATATAATTTAATCTACAATTTCATATAAATTTATATTTGAATCACATTCAAATAACAATCTCTCTCATCAAACTATATAGTTTTAATATGAATCATATTCACATTAATTTTAACATATAGTTTCTATATGAATCATATTCATATAATTAATATTTGAATTATATTCAAATATTTATTTCTCTCATAAAACTACATAGATTTAAAATGAATCATATTCACGTTAATTTTAACATATAGTTTCTATATTAATCATATTCATATAATTAATATTTGAATCATATTCAAATATTTATTTCTCTCATAAAACTACATAGATTTAATATGAATCATATTCACATTAATTTTAACATAGAGTTTCTATATGAATCTTATTCATATAATAAATATTTGAATTATATTCAAATATTTATCTCTTTCATTAAACTATATAATGTATCGACATACATCATACTTCATAATGTATCAACATATATTATAATGTATCAACATACATAATATTAATTATATCTTATATAATTAATTTTCTTTAATTAATTTGAACAATTTAGATTAAACCAAAATTAATTTGATTCTCATTAGTTCTTATAGAGCTAACAAGGGGATCTTATCGACCTACAGATTGAAGCTTCAATGATACTTGATTAATCAATTAAACTTTTTAATTAAATTAATCAACCTTCATTAACTATCAATCACTCCATTAAAGATTAATGGCTACACTCTTCGCGGTATAGATATATTTCTGTGTCCACTGGACATAACCAATCAGTAGTGCATTGACCCTACACAAATTGCTTATAAGTACAGCTTGGTTAAATTACCATTTTACCCTTGTAGTTAGATATAACTTCTTAAGTACCACTGATCCCTCTAATGAACAACATCATAATCCAATGGGTTGTTTTTAAATATAAGAAAATGAATCAAAATATCTACAAAACATAGCAAAATTTTAGAACTATCAATGATAGACGCTGTGATAGTCACTGATATTGTTAGATACTGATAAAAGTCTATCAGTGTCTATCAACATCTATCATTCATAGTTCCAAAATTTTGCTATATTTTGTAAATATTTTCAACAGTTTTACCATTTAAAATAATTTTTCTAATTCAACTATAACTAAACCCCTCTCAAGCCAGGAGAGGTGAGACGCCTCATTCTTCAAGCACCAAAATCAGCCCTTAAAGGAGCAATTTATCTACTTACCCTAACAGTCAGAAAGGAGTGAATTCCTTCTTGTGTAGTTGTGTTCCCAGGTCCTCAATCAGATGAATCTCCAAGACATATTGAGTCGACAAATCTGGCCACTCTCATCCATGCAAATCAAAGGACTGCCCTCAAAGGCAGGAGTTCACAACTCACTCAGGATTAAGGTTAAGTCACCTATGGTCATCTTGGTGAAATGTAAGTCTCTTCTTTCTAGCAACAGTGTTAAAAAGAAAGACTCCACATTTCGTAGTTCTGTCTTATACAAGCTTTTGTGTAGGATACCCCCGCTCACATGTCTCCACATGATTGATCATGATTAGATTATTTGTAATACTTTTTCAACCATATCAATCACAGAAACATGCAATCTTAGAAATTCACCCACCAAACTCAATTAACAATAATTGAGTACTTAAATCATGCTCTGATACCAATTGATAGAGTAAACCAACATGCAGCAGAAAAATCAGAATCAATAAGAACTCTAATTACATTTAATTTGAGCTTAAAACATGCATTAAATCAGAATTTCAAAGAAAAGGGTTTCCTGAACTACAACCTTTGATGATTCTCTTCAAACACAGCTTCCCTTCTGGAATTCGAGCTTCAAAACAGCAAAGGACTACCATAGAGACTTTCTCTACTATTCTCTAACTTGGATTGAGAGGTGGAATCTTTAAATTGAAGTGAAAAATATTGAAAAGGAAGAGGGTTTTGAGAGTTGATTTCTGTAGAGTTTTGTTTCAGAAAAAACACATGCATTAAAGTCAAATTGAAGTCAAGTACTTCAATTTATAACCCAAACTCATGCAATTCAGATTGCATGAAGGATGCCACTTCAATTTCTATTGAAATTGAAGTGGCATGAGGTGGATTAGTCAGTTGGATTTTTCCACTTTCTGATCCCTATTTACCCAAATTAAAAATTGATTAATAAAACTTAATTAAATTTGATTTTCCAAAAAATAAATTTTCAAAATAAGTTTTATATTTTGAGTTTCAAAAAATCCAAAATTACAATTAAAATTTCAATTTCAAAGTTGGATAATTAATTAAACTAATTTAATTTAATATCAAATGTTAAATATTATATTTCACCTCATCAAATATTTAAATCATTCTTTAAATAATTTGAACTCTCCAATTTTGTTTAATTTCAACAAAATTAAACATTTTAATTGTATCGAATACAATTAATTAAAACCTTAATTGAATTTGAACACTTCAAATTCAAAACCGTAATTTCGAATCTCAACATTTCAAATCCACTCAATTCACAAATCCAAGATATAATTTTATGAGCTAGTAGAGGGACCTTATGGACCTACAGATCATGAGATCCAACGATTTGAGATTAATTGGATTTTTTAGATCAAATTAATAAATATTCGTTAACTACCGAGACACACCACTATAGCTCGATAGTTGCACTCTCCTCACTATAGATATATTTCTGTCCATTTTAATCATAATTGGTAAGTCAATCTTTCACAAGTTGTTCGTATTTACAGCTAGGTCAAAATTACCATTTTACCCCCTATAAATACATCTTACTCCTTATGCTCCCACTGATCCTCTATTGAACAATTTGGTTTATAGTCCAACTAATAAACCATAACTCTCTTGATCAGAGAGGGTGGGGTCCCATTGTTCAAGAACAGGAACTAGTGCTTAAGAAAACAACCTATTTGCTAAAACTAAGTCGGGTAGGAGTGAATTCCATCTTGCGGAACTATGTCCCCAGCTATCTATCTGGTCATATCCTCAAAATGAAAGGCTTATTGAGTATTGCAGTTGGTCTACTTTCACCTATGCAGATCAAAGGATAATTCCGATTAAACAGGAGTTCATAGTTAGCTCAGGATTAAGATCAAGTTACCCTAGATCATTGAATTTTGAAATAGTCAGTTTTAACAGTAAACGTTCGTTACAAAGAAAAGTGACTAGAATGAGGTCCGGTCTTAAGTAAACTCATCGCATAGGATGCCCCCATTCACATGTCTCCACATAAATGATTTTGGGATTACATCGTTTGTACAGTATACAAAATGACCCCATCCAATAGTGTCACAAGGATGAGGTACTCAATCTCATCCATATACTTATAGACCATTTTGGCTATATACTAAAACTTGATCTACTTTTATGTCGCCCCATAAAGTTAAAGTATTCATATTATAGTCATGGATTCGTTTATTGAATTTTTATAACAGAACGCAATATCAATTACAATTTATTGAATAAAATACTCAATAATACTTTTATTGATAAATAGAATATGTTAACAATATTTATGAACTGCGAGTTGTAGGATATTTCCAACAATATTTATGCTACGACAGGTAGCATATAAACTACTAAAGATTGTGCACTTATTTCCCAAAAATTATGGTTCTTTAGGACCCAAAGTTCTTCACTATCTTTCTGACATCATATGATATAAACTTTTCACACCAAGTGAATGAACCATCATAGAAATGTTCAATAGTGGAACTAGTCCATATAAGATCTGATATGTATATGTTGATGCAATTCCATCTGCTTTATGCTTTATTTGCAAGCTAAAGCAAAACTTATCATCTCAATTTATTTCTTAAGAATTCTATTTGCATTTGAAATATCTTGGAGTTTATGCTTAAATTATCAACATATATAAAAATAATATATGTAATAAATCTCAGGTTGTGATTTCTTTATAAAAGCATATAGACAAATAGGGGTTATTTTTATACCCTTATATCAACAAATATTTAATAAAATGATTATATCACATTCTTAAAAAAATGTTTTATATATAATTCTTTAATATTTTAATTATATGAATTTAGTACCTCTAATCCTTCAGGGATATAGTTATTAAGAAATTCATATAAATGTATAATGACTATATCCATAAGATGTATGTTAAGATTTTTACACAACCAGATAAAATTTGATATTCATGGTATTGTATCCATCATAGGAGAATATCTCTCATTATAATCAAGTCCATTTCTTTGCAAGAATTATTGTGGAACTTGTCTCACGTTACATAATGTGACCTCATTCTATTTGTTTTTCTTAAAAATATTCACTTGTATCCCACAAGATTTGAAAAATAAGTTTATTTCTATTAGATCGTTTCTTTCCACATAAGTCGCCATTTCTATATTGTGACATTTTTTTTCAATATACTTGAGTATATAATACTCATCTTCATAAATAACTTCGTGAGCAACATTGTTTGCAAAAATGTTGCCAACTTATTTAAGTATGGTTCCATTTTTTTCTTGTCATGATATATAATTTGTCGAGTTCTCTTTATTATCACTACTACAGAAATTGGATTACTTGACGTTTTTCCAATGTCAAGTAAAGGGTATACTTGACACTTATAAAAGCGTCGATTATTCGAGTGTCAAGTATAATGTGATAACTTGACTCCGAAAAAACGTTAAGACAAATGTTTCTTGATACAATTTTCATGTCAAGAAAGATAATACACTTTACGTCGATGGTATGTCAAGTTTATTGATTATTGACATTGATTACATATCATATATGATAACTCTTTGATGTTTTTTATGTGTCAAGTATATGTTTTTTTTTTTTCAAATTAAATGCCCCAATCGATATTCTCATTTTCTGCTTTGTATTCCAACAATACAATTAAATCAACTAAATAAACATTATACATTTAAGATCTATTAACTCAATATATTCACTAAAAATCCATATGTTCAACTATGATCTTTCATATGAACACTCCTCACAAATTACAACAATATTTCTCTTTCACATGCATATGCACAAAATAAAATCTCAACTATTGCTTTTGTATACAAAACTCAACTTTCAACAAACCCAAAAGTGATAAATTGTTTAATAAATAACCTCTCAACAAAGTATATTATTTAATCTATACATTGAGCTTTGAAGTCTAAAGATCGAGAACTAAGGGTCAGGCAAGCCATGTTTAAGCAAGTCAACCTGCAAAATAGAATAAAAGGCGATAACATCAAATTTCAAAATATATAAATAAGTGTAAGATACAACAACGACAAAAAGTCAACCACATGCTAAAATTTAAAATAGAAGAATGCAGATACCTTCCCCCCAAATTTCACAACTTTCACAAAAAAATAGAGAATATTGGAAGCCCAATCTTATCTACAAGCAATAAAAAATTTCTTCAAAATTTCATTCATCAAAATAACCAATTAACTCCAAATAGATTACCTAAAGTGTGGCTTGATTCGAATGTCACTTCAAAACTATAACAAAGTAATCCAACCTACAAAAAGTTCAATAATAATGGTTACAAAACGCAAATTTCAGCAACTATGTAATAATTCCAAAAGAGTTTCAAGGCCTTAATACTATCAAAACGTCCAAACATCGTTAACTTTGTTGGACAGTGGCTCTAATCCCTTGAAATCTTTGAATTGAACATCAAAAATTGAAAATAACTCAATTATTAGATCAATACTTCAATGGGTAACAAAGAATTATTAATACTAACCTCCAAACTTACCAAAACTTTATCAAAATCGGTCTCAAACCTATTAGACAACAACTTAACTCCTTCCAACACTTCAAAATCAATCTCATCATCAAACATTCAAACAAGTAAATCATTACAGAAGATGCTACATTAAAACCCAAATCACAAATTCATTCAAATACATCCAAAACACTTACTCGAAGTGTTTGCTCAAATCGATGCTTCACTCGAGCCTCAACCAACTTTCCTAAAAAGAAAACAAAAGAGGAACAAGAATACTCATACAATGATTTATTTGTCCAGTCTAAATATACATCAAACCAAAGTTTAATAACAAGTTACTAAAAGTTACCAAAATTTTCCAAAGTCAAAACCTTGCAACCCCGCACAACACGCTTCCAATCTTCAAACTTTGCTACAACCTGAATCTATGACCCAAACATAATGCGTTTTTATCAGAACTAAACCAAAAACAAACAATAATCAAGATTATGCATATAAACCCACAAAATTACAAAACCTTAACCAAAACAAGGATTGGGGCGTTCGGCCATAGATCCAGGTGAGGCTGGGGCCGTTCGGCTTTAGATCTGAGGCTGAAGCAACGGAAGCGGTTGAGGGCATTAGGCTACAGATCTGGGCATGGCTGAAGCGATGGAAACGGTTGGGGGCGTTCGGCTACAAATCTGGATGGGGCTGAAGATTCGCGAACGACGTGCACAACTGGCCGGTTAGTGCGATTGAGCAGACGAAGAGGGAGAGGGCTGGCGCGGCTGAGTAGACGACGAAATGAAAAACTCAATAACAGTGGCGCGAATGAAGGTGAGGGTAGATGAAGGCTGATGACGGCTAGGGTTCTCGGGCGCACGGAAGAAGAAAAAAAATTGGGGGGAAGGGGAAGCTCGTGAGTGAGATGGTGAAGGAGGAGAGAAAGAGTTTTTAATTTAAAAAAAACAGAAAAATATAGGAAATGAAAATGGGAGAGGGAGGGAAACAAAAAAATAAAGATTAAAAAAATATATACTTTTTATATTTTACTTGACATGAAAAATATATCAAGTAAAAGCTTCTTATACTGGACACGAAAAATGTGTCAAGCAAGACCTTATATTACTTGACACAAAAAACGTGTCAAGTAATGGTTCACGTGAAAATGTCCAAACATTTCGTCAATCTCCATTTTTTTAACCCTTTTACTTGACATTTTCTTTCCTAAAAGGTCATTACTTTATATTTTTTTCCAAAGAAACATCAAGTAATTAAAAACTACAACTGTCAAGTAATGTAGATTTTGTAGTAGTGTATCCTCTTTTACTTCATGCTTCAGGATTGTTGTAGACTCATTAGATTGACAATTTGTTGCATTGGGATTTCAATTTTAGATGGTGTATTTGCAGCCATTATATATAACTTAGTCACTTTCTTGCAACAGTAAATCTTCTGTAAATGCATCTAGCATTGATTTCCAATATTTTGCAAATGAATTATCTTTTGAACTTCTAGTTCAAATTGATCTGTATAATGATCGCAATGAGACAATACTTATGCATTTCATTCAACTTATTATTCCAACTTCTTCTTATTTTCTCTCCCTATTGTTGATAAATTTGTCTCATTAATAACAAATAACAAATTTTATAGTAAACACATCACTCGTCAGGGGTTCAAAGTATTTATTAATTGATGTGAAATCAATTTTAACATAGACTATTAATCTCTTTTGAGGACTACTTTTAATTATTCTGTCATCTTAATTGTTGTTGTGGAATAATTTAAACATTTATTGCACATGAAATATATTTAGTTTTTGGCCATAAGCTTATAAGCCATTGACTTAAAGCATATATTGCCATTTGAACATAAGCTGTAGGATATTCAACACTTATCCCAATCAATTATCAAATGTTTGGGATGCAAACTCGCTAGTAGTATTAAAACAAAATAATAAGTATATATGTGATCATCAACTAGATATGCCAACAAAAATCATAAAATATCAAAATAGTTCACTTGGTGGATTAATAAATCTAGATATACAACTATGAATCCATTCCAAAAATAAGAGAGGTTCAATTTCAATTTAGCTAGAGAGATTTTGATAATTAATCTCTAAAGAACAAGACACTCTAATAATTAATTATATGGAAAAATCTTTTAGTTCTTCTGTGAATGCCAATATATATTTTCAATAATTATTTTCACTATTGACCCAAAATGACCCACCATGTTAAAAAAAATATTTGGATCAATGAACTTCAGGTTTATTGCTGTATATATTTCAACTACACAAATATGTGTGAATTCTATTTAGAAGGAGAAACATAACTTTTCTATATGCATTTCTCATAGAAGACAATAGATATAGTATATAAAAACCATATATTATTCTTATTATCAATTTTTCTAGATGATATCTATTACAATATATACCTTCCAAAATTACTAAACTTCTCTTTCATTTACAACAGAATAAAATACATTAATTGTCAATTTTGGTTCTCTGGCAAAATATTATTTTCTTTTCCAAAATCTTTATTCAAGTCTACAGGACTTAATATCATATTTTATTTTTCACTTTAAGCATTTGAATTTTGGAAAGCATGTTGTTTATTTTTAAGTATAATATGCATAGATGAACTATATGCAAAACATAAATATTATTCTTTCTTATTCTCCTTAGGAGATTTAAGAGAAATCCAAATATCTCATATACAAGTGTGTCAAAAGTAATAATCATCTCTTTAAGAGATTCTACGAAACTTGTAACATCCAAATAATATCATATTTAGGGGTTAAAAGATAAGTTATAATCTCCTCAAGAAATTCAAATAAATTCTCAAAGTTTGCTTCCACACATCGTATTTTTTCACTAATAGGATTTTAATTTTTCAAAGAGGCTCTTATTGTACAACAAATATAAGATATTGTCTCTTTTGCATCACATTTGAAAAATGAAATTTTCCTTCAAAACATCATATATGTGTGTTGAAATTCATTATTTTTCATAGAGGCTCTTATTGTACAACAAATTTACTTCTTCCTTTATTAACATGATTTCGACCTCAATGATTAAATATTGTAACATTCACTTCAAGTAATGATATTATATTATTTGGTCGAAATTCATTATTTTTCATAGAAACATCTGCTTGTATATTTTATTCAACTTCAAAAGATATTAGATAAACATTCATCGCAATGTTCCAAACTTTCTTTCTCAAACTGCTAATACAAGAGCATAGCATATTGATATATGCCTAATAGAAGTCCTACAAATGCTTCTTGGAATATTTATTAAAAATCAAATTGAATTTGAAAAGACGGACATTGAAATACAATGAGAATGTCTAGAATTGTATGTATACAAATAGTTGGCAAAGTAACAAATTGAATTGCGGATAGAATTTAGTATACTTTGGAATGCATTGTGTGTATGTCATAGAGACTAAAGAGAGGTTTGCACAATAACTCACAAGTTTTGGTTAAATCTCTTACCCACAAAATCACATCTCCTTCAATTTTTCAACTCAGTTGCATAACAAGCAACTAAGATTAATTATAATCTCAAAGTGGAAAAAAAGGCTAAAAAACTCACATGTACTTTTAAGACACAAGTTGGACTCATGCATAAGGATTTTAATTTCAATGCTCACATAATACTTATATCAAGTTTACAATTCGATCTAATCAAATGTAAATCTAATATCAAATATATCTTAATAATCAATTCACAAACACATAAATCATGTATATGGTTTAAATAGAATACTCACTTTCTTTGAACTTTAGTTTTTAAATACCTCAATAATATGTAAGACCTTTATCGTTTTTGGTATTCCAATGAATCAACTTTAATCTCAACAAAATCTCCCAGGCAGTAGAGACTCGTGTGGATAACGCGTGATGAAATAAGAACAATGTGAACAACAAAATAACATAAAAGCAAGAAAAGAGAGAAAAGTAGAAAAGAAGAAGTAGAAAATTAATATTGAACTCAATTATAGTGTGTCTTACAAAGACACCATACACCACTATTTATAGGACATGGAATGGTGTATGTTACAACATAGAATTCAATGGAGGGTGCATGTTATAACATGAACTTCAATGAAAGACTTATGATATTTGGTAACCTATGTAGACTATTGATATCTACTGAAGAATATAAGCTCAAACATTCAACATTCAAGAACAACTTTTACAGTCTATTATTGTAACTACTTGTATCAAAAAAATTAGTATAAATATTCATCATTTACAAATTTAGTAACATACAATACAATAGCTTCAAGAAGAACTTGAAATCTGTAAAAGAAAGAATCTATGACTTAGCTTTTAATAAAAGATCTCCCTCCTTCACGTGGATCTAGGCATTAATAAGTCGAACCACGTATATAGTTGTGTTCTTCTTCTCTTCTTCACTTCGTCTACACGATTGCATGCATTGTTCTTCATCGTTTACTCGAAGCAGTCGCACAAAATCAAACAGAGACATTACGGTTAGAAGAAGTTCAAAGAATTCGAAAGGACAGAGAACAAGAAAGCAAGAGAGAGAAAGGAAATTATTTCTGATTAATCACCCATCAGAAAGATAATTTTTCTTTCACTTCCATCAGGCAAAGAGTAATGGAGCAAACCACGTGGAGCACATCAACTGGAAGTTCGTGGTAAATTGATAGCCAACCACTCTACCAACAAAAAAATCATTTAGGGCAAAATACTGGGCTCACAAATTGGATCAGCAAGAAAGGCCATAAAATCATTCATCATTTGGGCTTAATTCAAACTTACATCAAGAAGAAGGCCCAACAAAGTTATATCAGAGCAAAATACAAGATTACAATTCTTGAAGAATCAAAACTCAAGTTTTTCATCCAAAAATGTCCGTAGCAAGATTTGAAGTGGAGAAATTCGATGGCAAAGGAGACTTCGGACTGTGGAAGGCCAGGATCAAGGCGATTCTTGGCCAGCAGAAAGCTCACAGAACCCTCCTTGACCCATCAACACTCCCTGCCACTGTGACAACCTAAGAAAAGGAAGACTGGGAACTAGCAGCCTATGGTACGTTGGTTCAAAACGTTAGTGACAATGTTCTTAGACAAGTTTTAGATCAAGAAACTGCATATAAGATATGGACTAAGCTAGAAAAGTTATATGCTACTAAAGATCTTCCTAGCAAAATGTATCTTAGGGAGAAATTCTTCACATTTAAAATGGATTCATCGAAAACTTTAACTGATAACTTAGATGAGTTCAAGAAAATTGTTGCTAAATTTAAAACTCTAGGAGAAAAACTTGGTGATGAAAATGAGGTGTATGTGCTTCTAAACTCCTTGCCTGAACCCTATAAAGAAATAAAAAAAATGCTCTAAAGTATGGAAAGGATAGTATAAGCATAGACACTATAATCTCAGCCCTAAGAACTAAAGAGTTAGAATTACAGATTGATGGAAAAGATCATCCTAGTGGTGAAGGTCTATTTGCTAAAGGAAACTTCAAACAAAACCATTCAAAGGACAGAAAACCTCACAACTCAGAAGATAACAAATCAAAACAAAAAATAAAATGTAAGCACTGCAAGAAAAAGAACATCTAATTAAGGACTGTTTTATCTTAAAAAGAAAGAATCAAGAGAAAAAAAAAGACTCAAAAAGAAAACAGCCCTAGGCATTTATTGTAGAAGGATCCTTCATCTACTCAGATTCTTTAGCCTCAACTTTAGACAAATCCAATCATATAAATCCTCTAGGAAAACATGATTGGGTCCTAGATTCCGGATGCACCTACCATATGACCTCAATGAGACCTTGGTTTAACACTTTTAAAGGTTTAACACTTTGGCTTTGTTTCCATGAAACTTAAGGATGGAACTATTAAACTTCTTAGGAATGTGAGATATATTCCATTACTTAAGAGAAATCTAATCTCCTTGGGTATGCTAGATGCAATTGGGTGTGAGTACAGGGGTAAAGGAGGAAGCCTTGAGGTACTAAAGGATTCTAAGGTGATATTAGTTGGGGAAAAGATAAATGACTTATTTGTGGTCAACGGAGTTGAAATGATGACAGGGGCATATGTTGCCACCACAAATGAGATCACATAGGCTGATGTATGGCACAAAAGATTATCTCACATTAGTGCTAAAGGCCTAGAAGTCCTATCTAAACAAGGGATTCTTCCTAAAGGTCTATCGGAAAATCTAACCTTTTGTGAACACTGTGTTTTAGGGAAAGCCACAAGCCAAAGTTTCACTAAAGCACAACACACCACAAAAGCTATCCTAGACTATATACACTCTGACCTATGGGGTCCAGCTCCTACACCTACCCTAAGTGGCTCAAAGTATTTACTTTCTTTTACTGATGACTTCTCTAGGAAAATTTGGGTCTACTTCCTTAAAACTAAGGACCAAGTGTTTGATAGGTTTAAGGAATGGAAACTCATGATAGAGAAGCAAACTTCTAAAGAAATCAAAAACCTAAGAACTAATAATGGATTGGAATTTTGTAGTGAAGAGTTTAACAAATTCTGTAAAGAAATAGGAATAACTAGGCATAAGTCTGTTAGATTCACTCCTTAACATAATGGAGTAGCTGAAAGACTAAATAGAATAGTCATGGAGAGGGTTAGATGTCTCCTATTAGATGCAATTATGAGTGAAAAATATTGGGCTGAGGCTGCAAGCTACACAGTGTACACCTTAAATAGGTATCCACATTCCTCCCTAAATTTTTTGACTCCTGAAGAAAAATGGATCACACATCCACCTAACCTAGAAAACCTAAGGGTATTTGGATGTGTTGGATATATTCATCAAAATCAGGGGAAATTAAAATCTAGGGCAGTAAAGTGTATGTTTGTAGGTTTTCTAAAGGTGTAAAAGGATTTAAGATATGGAATCCTATTGAGAAAATGTTTGTTATAAGCAGCGATGTCACTTTCAGAGAAAAAGAGATGTTTATGCAAAAAGAAAAGACAACTTATGAAGTTCCTAATAGCCCTAATACTGCTAGGATTGAGGTGGAGAACCTAAAGTTTCTTCCACTAACCATAACCCTCTTACTGAATCAGAAGAAGAAGAAGAAGAGGATGTCTCAAATGAGAATATAGGGAATACTGAAGTTGTACCTGATTTAAGTCAGTATTCTTTGGCTAGGAATAGACAAAGAAGAGTGATAGTTCCTCCAGCTAGGTATACTAAAACTAACTATATGAATCTAGTTCTAAATGCCACAATAGCTCCTAATGACCAAGAACCAGCCACCTTTGAAGAGGCAGTAAACTGCCCTAATGCTAGGTCTTGGATTCAAGCTATGTGTGAAGAAATGAAGTCACTCACTGTCAATAATACTTGGACCCTAGCTCCTCTTCCTAAAGGATGCAAAACTATAACCTCTAAATGGATATATAAACTAAAGGAGAGTTCGGTTCTTTGTTTTTTCAGGAACATTGTTAGAAGACTTCATGTAGCAAGCAAACTTTTCTTGTTTGAACTTTTTTGTAATGTATCTGTTTTAAGGACCAAATTAGTGTTAAACCCTTTATTTATATGTCAAACTTTTCTGATGTGCTATGTAACATTATTTTTTATTTAGGTATTATATAAAACATTTGTAAGACATTTACTACAATATTGAATGAATTTGCGTGTTATTGGCATATTTGTTTGTTATTAGGTACAAATCAAATTATATTTTTTTTTTAAAAAAGAAAGAATACAAATTTAGAATAGGTTTTTTCCAAAAAATAGCCTATGTCAACACCACATTGATTATGCGACGTCGACATATTGAGGATATGTCGACAATAATCTCTAACCGTCTACATGTAAGAAATGTCTACATCTGGCATTTCGACGATTTGTCGATGATAAGCTTCAACCATTAACATGTAAGAACTTTCGATGCTATATATAAGTGTCGGCATAGATACCTTATGTCGGCACTAAGTATGTGCTGTCGGCTTAGGTCGTATATTACGATTTACTGTTTGATATTGGCATAACTGACCTATGTCGATGCTTAACTATTTTGCATCAACATTGCTTGTCTCGACAGACATATGCTGCCGACAGTTATTGTGCGTCGGGATATAGCCTATGCCGACAACTTTTGGAGTTATGCTTACGCTTTTTAGCGTCAGAAAAGGCTTGATTTTTCATTCTTGCAGCGCAAGTTCAACTTCGAACTAAGTTGAAACTCTCCTTGTTATGAACTTTTTATTTTGGTAGAGGAAGCTTAGTCTGTCTTTCTTTCTTCTTCTTCTTCTTCTTCTTTTCTTTTCTTTTTCTTTTTTTTTTTTTTTTTGTTTTATTTTTTGGTTTTTTTTTTTTTTTGTGGCTGTGGTGTAAAGCTCACTACATAAGCTTTTTGGTGGTTGTTTTGAAAATTTGCTCTCTATGTGAATTGTGGCTTGAGGTTTTTTTTTTTTCAAAGGAAGATGAGCCTTTATAACTAAAATTGTTTCTTCATTTATCTTTTTAAAATTATTAACTAGTTTTTTTTTTTTTTTAATTTGAAAACAATGCCAAATGCAGCTCAAATCCAATAACGTATGAAACTTTTGAAGCAAAATACAATTCAAAAGCTTACTTCTTTTGGTTTTTATTCTACCAACAGTATATTTGGTTTAACTTTTCAAGTGTTTGATTCTTTTTAAAAACAAGTCATTTTTAATAGAAAAATTGAAATATTTGACAACTATTCAAAATAGCTTATGAAACGCTTTCAAAGTATATTTTAGATATTTTTTTTACCAAAAGTGTTTAATAAAAGTGACTTTTTTAAAAAATATTTTTTCTCTAATCAATCCAAACAGAGCCTAAACTAAGAAAAAGGCCTATGGATCAAAAAAAAAAAAAAACTAAAAAAAAAAAAAAAAAAACCAATGGTTGTAGAGGTCAATGACATACAATTAATTTAATTAGCAAAAATGTTTAAAAGAAACAAGTAATATAGCAATCAGTTTTATATAATAAGAGAGTTTGACAAAAATAGGTGGCTACAACTATCACCACCTCATTATTGGTCAACCATTGACAATCATATTATTGAGCGATGGTTGGCCGAATCATAGTGCTTTAAATACAAGTTTTATACTCATTCTTTGTAGTAATTACTTGTGTATAAAATTACTCGAGATAAAATGTAACCAAACATGTGAGCGTTTTATTTCTAAATAACTTCTGTAAGAAGTGTTTTAAAGGAAATGTGTTTTTGAAAACTCTTTTTTCTCCGGTAATTCAAATCAACCTTTAGTTATACCAACAAAATTTCAAAAGAAAAAAAATTCATGACTCTAAATATGGTCGATTTTATCATATCAACTATAAACTTATTTTTCATCCCTTTAAACCTCAAAACTTGAAAAGTCTATCAATTTACACATGTAGCTCTAGCCTATATCTTCATCACACTTGTCATCATTAGCAAACAAAATCATAAGAGGGCGTTTGGCGCGTAGGTTTGGAATCTTAAACCTGAAAATGTTAAGCCTGGAGGATTAAGCTAGAAGGTTTAGGTAACCTGGATTTAAGAAAACTATGTTTGGAATGCAGGTTTTAGAAGTCTGGGTTTAAGACGCCTGTGTTTAGAATGCAGACTTAAGTAGCCTATGAATAAAGTGTAGATTTATAAATATTTAGTTTGTGAAATATTTTCTTATATTTAATCGCTGGTTAGATTTTAGATTAGTTTAAGCTTGTCATCTTAATTAATTTAATATAGTTAAGTTTAAAATAAACTAAAAAATTTAGAAGAATATTTTTTTAAAAAAAATTGAAATAGAGATTTTGACTAAAATTATAATTTTATTTAATCTATTGTTTTAATAAATTTTTATTTTAATCTTACTAGATTTTGAAATAAAACTTCATAGACTTTTGTCATTTTAACTAATTTTAAAACGATCAATTCTTTTTTACCATAATAAGCTTAACTTAAAATTGAAATAAACTAGTATTTTAATATTAAATTCAATTATTGAAAACCTATACTTTTTTCTTATCAAATTACATTTTAGGAATAAAAAATCATAAATTTTGAGTTTTAGTTATTATTTGGTCGCTAAGTTGTTTTAAATATTTTGAATCTTTACGTTTAGAAAATAATTCTAAGTTTTCGAGCTAGTTAAATTAACCAACAAAAAAAATCAAAATGTTATTAAATTAAATTAGAGCTTTCAAACATGTATAGTTCTACACTTATAACCTAAATAAATATAACTATACAATTGCAGTCTAATGGCATGTTTGAAATGACTTAGAAAAAAATTAAAAAATTCATTTTTAATTAAACACTTTTGATAGAAACTCATTCAAATAAGAAAAGATACATATATTGCAATTCTTTCTTAAAAGTGTTTTTATATACAAATTTGTCTAGTTTGTTATATACTAAGAGTAATTTTATTAATGTTTTTCAAGGTTGGTTGGTGGTGGTTGTTGGAGGTGGTAGTCGAAGGGTGGCCAATGGAGTTGGTGGCCAGAATTTTGCCAGTGTGGGAGAAGGGGATTCCCAGAGGTTGGTCGATGGTGGTCGGAGTTGGTTAGTGACGACTAGAGGTTGGTCGATGATGGTCACTAAGGTGGCAGCCAGAGTTGGCCGGTGGCGATCTAGGAGGTGGCAGCCAAAGTTGGCCAGTGGCAGTCATAGGGGGTGGCGGCTAGAGTTGGCCGGTAGCGGTCGTAGGAGGTCGCCACCCGAGTTGGCCTATGGCGTTCGTCGGAGGTGGCGGCTGGAGTTGATCGACAGCGTTCGCCGGAGGTGGTTACTGGAGTTGGCCGGAGGTAGATGCCAGAATTGACCCCAGCAGTCGCTGGAGGGTGGCGGTCGGAGTTGGCCGAGGTGATCGCCGAAGGTGATGTCTGGAGGTTGACTGATGTACTTCCTAGGTTAAATT
>NC_052351.1:60306226-60526386 GCF_009727055.1 Benincasa hispida
AAAAAAAAAAGGAGGGGGAGGGAGGAGGGGGTAACCTATAAGTTTGAATAATAAATAGTAAACACTATTCAAACACATGGAAAAAAGATGTAGGAAGCCAGACTTCCTAAATCCATGCCCTTGGGCTTAGGATGCCTAACTCATCCAATCTCAACTCTTGAAATAAACACCCCCTAAAACGACGGGAAACATAATATTTTTGTTTTGTTCCATGTGGCCTTTTTCTTTTTATTTTGTGAGTTGAACTTCATATGTCAAGTAACATATAAATGGTATAACTACATGTTTAAATATGTTGGGAAAACAATCCTTATTTTTAAATTTTTTATTTTTGAAATTTAATCACTTGTTTTAAAAAACACACCTCAAATTTCTTCATCAAATTCTAAAACAAAAAGAAAAATGAACTTTTAAAAACTATTCATTTTACTTTTTAAAATTTTGCATGGTACTTATAATAAAGAAGGAAGAAAGTAGGTAATAAGGGGAAAAGATATAATTATTATCCAATGGAGCATTAATGATATGAAAACTATGGTATAAAAAACTTCCTTTTATATGTGGAAGGTGGTGTGTTTATAGATTTAACTTTTAAGAACTAAAATTTTATAGATTACTTTTAATAACTAAAATGAAAAAATAAATTATCAAAATTTAAGAAAAATTATTTTAAATGATAAAATTGTTAAAAATATTTATAAATAATAATAAAATTATCACAGCTTATTTGTAATAAATTTTTATAGATAGTAAAATTTTACTATATATATATATTTGTTAATTTTCTTATATTTGAAAATAACCTAAAATTTAATATGAATAGTGTTGGGTTTTAGCAAAATATTAGAAGTGCAGTTGTCGCCATAAAAATGATTTAGGAAAGTCATGGACTTGTCCTACATTGAAAAGGTTTAGGAAAGTCATGCGTCTACATTGAAAAGGTTTAGGAAAGTCATGGGCTCCAAACCTATAAATAAAGTTCATGCGTTTGGTTTCGTTCCCAATAAAAAACATTTAAGTTTGAGTGTATTAACTCTAGTTAAATTTTCTTTATATATTCTCTAGTTTGAGAGTGAAAAAATGATGTGAGTAGTATAAAAGTACTTTGAGAGAGTGTTCTCCTAATTGGGATTTGGGAGAGAATTGTTCTATTTGATTGTAACAATTTATCAAATAGTGGATTTTCTTTTGATGGGTCGTGGTTTTTACCTAAATGATTGTGTTTTCAATTTTATTGTTTTTTTCAATTCCTCTATTATTTTTCTGGCCTGTTCCTACTGTAGAAGTGGGAGGTATTTTCAAACAAATAGGATCGTTTTCTATTTTTTCTTTTTTTCCTTTTTTTTTTCTCTTTTTGTTTTGGTCGAGAAGCTTCTTGGTGTAATTGCAATGCCACGTAGCTGCTGCTCTCATGGCCGTCGTCTTCTCCATTTGTACTGTTTTGTAGCTTTCTCTCTGTCTTTCACATGGGGATTTCGTTAACCCCAACCTCAAGGTTTAAGGTAAGCTGCTTCTTTCAAATTCCTCTTTCGCATTTAATTTCTTCCACTTTCTGTGCTATTTATTACATATCCCTTTGTTCTTGAGCTAAACTACCCAACAGAATGCTCCTTTCTGTTCATGTTCTTCTAACCCGTTTCGGTAATTATTGGGAAGTCGATTCGAGCTCATAGTAGTTCATTGTTTCAAATCGATTGAATTTCTGTGATTGAATGAAATCAAGTTCATCCAAAATCAAATGGCCCCTGAAACTGAAAGGGTTTTATTTGAGGAATTTCTGAACCCCTTTTGGTTTATTTGATGTTATGAGAGTTTGTTTGGGGTTGGAAGGGTTCTGTTTGTGCACTTTTCTAACTTTATTTTACTCATTTTTCATGTGGGGTTTGGGGATACCTTTGTTTAATACCCTATAAATATTTGGGGCTTTGAAGAGGATTCCCACATCGCTTAGCTACACTAATGAGATATCCTATATATACAGCATACTGGATGCAGAAAACCGTCCCTTCGGGGACATCCGATAAATTTGGAACGATACAGAGAAGATTAGCATGGCCCCTGCGCAAGGATGACACGCACAAATCGAGAAATGGTCCAAATTTTTTTTTTCTCCTTTTGCCCTTTCTACCATAATATACCCTTGGTTGATTATAATGGCCATAAAAATTTTCTGCTAACTTTGTGTTTGGATGAGAGATCTTGTGAGAATTCTTTTTCCCCTGCTTATTTGATTTGCAATTTGCTCTTGCAAAGTTATTACATTGCTCAACCATTTACTTATTTTATTCCAAAACTCATGAAGAAGAGTTTTCTCAAATATTTACTTCGATTGAAAGTTTGAAACAGACCTTTAAAGGCAAACTAATTTGAGGTTGAATGTATTTGTCTTAGAAAGAGGAAAACGAGGGAGGAAAGGCACTACTTTGTATTAATTGGGGTTGTACACTGAAATAAGTCACTTTCAGCTACTCGTGAAAAGGTTTAAATATTATTTTGGTTTCTGAACGTTTAAACAAAGTTCGATGCTCCAAATATCTTTATACTCTTTGTGTTTTTGACTCTGAGAAGGCAGACAAGTTGAAGCAATCTCTTCCACCAGGTTAGTTTCACTTTTTTTCATAACTAACATTGCAATGATATATTCCAAGTGGCTATAACTGTAGGTTAGTAAAGATCTTTAAATGGATGGTTAGATTTCATAATTTGTTTTTTTGATAGCCTGCTGAGTTAATTTCTGTGAGTTCCAATGTACTATACTATATAGACTTTAGTTTGAAGATTAGCTTGAACATGGCTTAAGATTTGGGCATAACATATATGGAAAGAGGGAGCCTTTGGATGAGTATGATTGAACCTTTTTTTGTAGATAATCTGCTTTCAGTTCTTTAGTTACAGCTCTAGCTGTAAAGGGCTGGACATCGAACCTATAGTAGAAATTCCACTTCACTTGCAAAACTTGGTTGCCTCTCAAAGAAATATTGATGTTCGATAGAGAGAAGATTAGCATGGCCCCTGCACAAAGATGACATGCAAAAATCGAAAAATGGTCCAAATTTTTTCCCTTTTTCCCTGGTCCTATATCATATTCCCTAGATACCCCAGTGGATTAAATTGGTCATAGAATTGTCCCTTTTTGCCCTTTGGTCCTATATGATATTCCCAAGATACCCTTGTTGATTAAAATGGTTGTAAAATTGTTCAGCTAACTTCATGTTTTGGATGAGAGATATTGTGAGTCTTTTTCCCTCTACTAACTTAATTTGCTTTCAATTTGTTCTTGCAAATTTATTAAATTACTCAACATTCCTTATGCTTCTTTTCTCCAAAATATATTTCATCTAAAAAGATTTATTGAGAGACCTTTCAAGGAAAAATGAGATTTTCTTTTTCTTTATTTTACCCTCTCCAAGTTATTAAAGCAGGTGGATTCTATTGTTTTTTCATTATTCCACTACATACAAATTCTCTCTTACCCATTAGAGAGGAAGTATATTTGTGTTTGGAAGAGAAAAAATAGGAAGGGAAGAAACTACTTCGTATCTCTTATATTATTGCTAGGCTGATTTAAATAGTTCGATTCTATATATTTAAAATATCTTATAAGAATAATATCACATCATATCATAAAACATCCAACCTTGTAAAAAAAAGAGAATTTGAACTCAACAAATCCACGTTGTCTCATTAAAATAATTTTACTCACTCTAGTGCTTGAATTTCAAGAATAATTGTTTTTCAAGATAGAATAGATAATCTTTTAGTGTAGACGATAAGCAAGTGGGAGAGAAAATGAAGCTATTGTATAGCTAAGTGCTTATTGTTTAGAAGAAACTACATGATTGTGTAGGTTTTACTAAGCGATCGTTTAGTAAAAGGTGGACAATCGTTTAGAAAAACACGGTACACTATGCGATCGTTTAGGAAAGCTAAGTAATCGTTTAAGGACTAGCGTGCAATCGTTTAGGCGCGAGGTGTGCGATCGTTTAGGCACTAAGCGACTATCGAATAGGCTCTTAACTTATGCGATCATTTACATTTCCACACCGATGCCCAAATTTTTCGAATCTTGTAAAATGAAACTAATTTTTATTTTATTCTTCGGTTACCATAACCGAAGGGGCTGCTCCCACTAACGCACATTCGAGAGAAATTTTAGGTCAATTATCATATAATTAACCAATTTAATAATTAATAAATATAATCATATTATCTTCTTATTCTATAGTTTGATATCACATATCTACTATAGTAATTTCTCCTCTACTTGATATAAATCATATTTATATCTAATTTTCTCCAAAATAATGTATCTCATATATTTAGTTAATTATATCATATATAATTAACCAGTTCAATTATATCATATATAATCGAACTTCCCTTTGTCAATTTGAACATTTCAAATTAACCCAAATACTGATTCTCGACTTTATCCAAGCTACCTAGGGGATCTAATGGATCTGTGGCTCGAAGCTCCAACGGTTCGTGAATAGTTGATTAAACTCTTTAGTCACGAGATCTACCATCCGTTAACTGTCAGGCATTCCACTAAAAACCAACAGCTGGACTCTTCTTACCACAGATATATTTCTATGTCCATCGGATATAACCAATCATGAGTATGATGACCTTTCACAGATGCTCGTAAGTATAACTGGGTCAATTTACTGTTTTGTCCCTGTAGTTACATCTCACTCCTAAACTATCACTGATTCTTCTAATGAATAATACAACATTGTCCAACTATGTGTGAACACCTCTCGGTCCAAGAGAAGGTGTGTGGCGCCACATCGTTCAAGCCCTGAAATCAGTCCTTAAGGGAGTTATCTATCTACTTACCCCTGCTTCGAGGAAGGAGCGAATTTCATCTTGTGTAGCTGAGTTCCCAGCTCCCAAATCAGACAAATTCCCAAAATAGTAGGTTTGAATCGGCGACCTGGTCACTTGCATCCATACAAATGAAAGGACTTCCCTCAATGGCAGGAGTTCCCAACTCATTCAGGATTGAGGTCATGTTATCTATGGTCATTCTAGTGAAGTGAAGTCTCTGTCATGAACGGTATTATATAATGAGATGTTAACACTTCGTGGCCAAGTCTTATACAAACTCTTTGTATAGGACACCACTGCTCGCATGTCCCCAACACAAATGATCAGGATGAGACCATATGTGACAAGTCACAACACTTGTGACTATTCCACAAAGCGGGTCGCATCCGTAGCATTACTAGGATAAAGTTTCCCTCCTATATCCATATGCTACAGACCATTTTGGTTATCACTCAAGACATGATCCACTTGTATGTTACCACATACATGCTTAAGTTACACATAGATAACTAGAGATTTTATGTTTATTGATTTGTGGTAAAGCAAATAAAACATGCAACTGAGCAAAATACAAGATGTGAAGTAAAATATCATATATTATACAATGCAAGCATTCGTACAAACTGTTTACAAACTAGAGGACACAATACTTTAGGACATCAACCCCAACAATTTCCCACTTATCCTAAAGTGAAGGGGGGTGTACATTAAAACTATTACAAAACAATAAACTAGGGCATAAAAGCCCAGTACAAAAAAATCTCCCACTTGCCCTAGTCCAGCCACGGGCGATCCTGTAGACCCATGCTCCGTAGGTGACCCTCAAACACTGTAGTCATGAAAGCCTTCATAAACGGGTCAGCAATATTGTGCTCTGAAGTGATCTTTGTGACAATCACGTCCCTTCGATGCATTATCTCGCGGATCAGATGATACTTTCGCTTTATGTGTTTTCCGCGCCTGTGACTTCTCGACTCCTTGGAGTTCACCACTGTTCCACTATTATCACAATATAGGGTAATGGGCCTAGACATATCTAAAATGACTTTTAGTTCTGTCAAGAACTTCCGGTGTCAGACGATCTCCTTAGCAGCTTCGCAAGTTGCTACGTACTCTGCCTCCATAGTGGAGCCGGCGATGCACCCCTAATTAGTGCTTCGCCACACTACAGCTCCTCCGTTACGAGTAAAGACTGACCCTGATGTTGACTTACGAGAGTCCTTATTAGTCTGAAAAACAGAATCTGTGTATCCTGTAAGGATCAAATCCCTAGAATCATACACAAGCATGTAGTTCCTCGTTCTTCGAAGATACTTGAGGATGTTCTTCACTGCGGTCCAGTGACCCTGGCCTGGGTTAGACTAATACCTACTGACTATGCCTACAACGTAGTAGATGTCTGGACGAGTACAGAGCATCGCGCACATCAAACTGTTAATGGTAGACGCATGTGGGACCTGTCTCATCTCCTCAACCTCTTGAGGCGTCTTAGGACACATGTCCTTAGACAAAGTGGATTCATGCCTGAACGGCAGTAGGCCCCTCTTGAAGTCCTGCATCGAGTATTTGAGCAACATCTTGTCAATGTACGATGCCTGAGACAGTGCTAGCACTTTGTTCTTACAATCCCGAAAGATCTGTATACCAAGAACAAACTGAGCTCCTAAATCTTTCATTTGGAATTGGGTCGTAAGCCATTTGCTAGCCATTTCTTAACTGCAGTCGACCTACATCATTCCCAATGAGTAGTATATCGTCTACGTACAAAACTAAGAAAACTATTGAAGCATTGATGATCTTCATGTAGACACAAGATTCATCAACGTTTTGGTCAAAGCCATACGACTTGATCACAGTATCAAACCGTATGTTCCAAGATCGAGACGTCTGTTTCAGTCCATAAATGGATCGATTCAGTTTGGAAACCTTTTTCTCTTGACCTTGGGCTATGAATCCCTAGGATTGCACCATGTAAATGGTCTCCTCAAGATTGCCATTCAGAAAGGCCGTCTTGACATCCATTTGCCAGATCTTATAATTATAATAAGTTGTAATGGATAGAAGGATGCGGATCGACTTTAACATAGCAGTAGGCGAGAAAATCTCCTCATAGTCGACTCCCTCTACCTAGGTATAATCTGTTGCCACAAGTCGAGCCTTGAAAGTCTGTACCTTCCCATCAGCACCCCGTTTGCACTTATAGATCCATTTACAACCTATAGGTCTTACCCCATCAGGCTGATCTACAAGATCCCATACTGAGTTGAAGTACATTAACTCCATCTCGAGATCCATGGCCTTGATCGATTCATCCCGATCAACATCCTCCATTGCCTTCTGATAAGACAACGGATCCTTAACATTGTCATATGCTATCATAGCAAGGATTTCCGTGAAACCTAGATAGCGAACGGGTGGGTTCGCAACCCTTTCACTACGTCGAGGTTCCCTCAACTCTTAAGGTGGAACCGACCTACTAGATGAACTCCCATAAACAACTCTCGCTGATATAGCAAGCTCTTCAACAACTCTTATTGAAGTTTCAGTAGTTGCATTGGAAAGCTCACGCAACATGCTTTACTTCGTGGACTGTGTTCCCTTATATGATCCTCCTCTAGGAAAGTAGCGTTCGTTGAAACAAACACCTTATTTTCCATCGGATCATAAAAATAACCCCCTCGTGTACCTTTGAGGTAGCCTACAAAGAGGCATAACCTCGATCGTGGTTCCAACTTCTTGGGATTAGCCTCAAGCACATGTGCAGGGCAACCCCAAATGCGGAAGTGACGTATAGCTTTATGCCTGTTCCACAACTCCAGAGGTGTTCTCGCAACACTCTTAGAGGGAACACGGTTGAGTATGTATATCTGTCTCTTATACACATCTAGATGTGTATAAGAGACAGTTCCACAACTCCAGAGGTGTTCTCGCAACACTCTTGGAGGGAACACGGTTGAGTATGTATATCATAGTCTCCACTGCGAAACCCCAAAACGAGTTCAGTAAGAAAGCGTAACTCATCATCGAGCGAACCATGTCTAACAAAGTCCTATTTCTCCTCTCCGCTACACCATTTTGTTGAGGTATACTCGGCGTTGAGAGTTGAGAAACGATTCCATATTCTATCAAATAGTCCTGGAATGCTGAGTCCAAAAACTCTCCACCTCGATTCGATCGAAGTGTTTTAATCCATCTATCCAATGCATTTTCAACTTCAGCCTTGAACTCTTTGAACTTTTCAAAGGATTCATACTTTCGTTGGATAAGATAAATATACACATACCTGGAGTAATCATCAGTAAAACTGATAAAATACTCATAACCACCAGGGGCTCGCACATTTATAGGACCACAAAGGTCAGAATGTACTAACTCAAGAGGCCCTTTGGCTCTATAACCTTTTCCAGTAAAAGGTCGTTTAGTCATCTTACCTTCAAGGCAAGACTCATACACTGGTAAAGAATTTTCTTCTAACTTACTTAGAAGTTCATTCTTCACCAATCTCTCAATCCTGTTGAGATTGATGTGCCCTAAACGTAGATGCCAAAGTTGGGAATTTTCTTTTGGAGAAATACGTCGACGTTTTGATTGAGTTATGGTAGTTCTAAACAATTCAATATCATGGAGGGAATTAATGGCTAATGGCCTTAGCACATATAAATTTGATTCTAGATTTGCAGTACAAATAAAAACACCATCTTTATTAATAAACGCTTTATCCACATTAAAAGAGATAGTATATTTACATTGCAATAAACACTTTACAGAAATAAGGTTTCTCTTTAGTTTGGGAATAATATATACATCATTCAAAACAAGAAACCTATTCTGTAAAGCTAATTGGAGCCCTCCTACTGCCACAGCTGAGACGACGTGTCGATGCCTACTCGCATCGTCATCTCACCAATCTCCAAATGTCGTCAAGATCTAATCCCTTGAAAATAAGAACAAACGTGGTTAGTGGCACCCGAATCAGTTATCTAGGCAGAATCATCATTTTCCACTAAACAAGTTTCAAGTACAAGTAAATCATATTTACCTTTATCGGCCTTGGCCTTAGCCTTGACTGCTTTCTTCTCGTTTAGATAGCAAGGATAGTTCCTTTTCTAGTGTCCATCTTGGTTGCAGTGGGAACACTTTCCCTTTTCAACTGGTGGATGCCTTCTTGGGGCGACAGTCGGTGGGTTAGCAGGCGCCTTCCTTTTTCCCTTACCACCCTTCTTCTTCTTCCCCTTGGCAGAGTTAGAAGTAGAAGGTGCAGACTTCGTTCCTGAGGTCGAACCTCTACGGAACGTCCTAGAGGATGAAGCAACATTTGCCTCACCCTTCTTCCTATCCTTACTTTTCAGTAAACATTGGTAGGTTTACAACTCGTTGATGAGAGTTGTAAGGTTATATTTCACTTTGTTAAGAATCACATTGCTAACAAAGTGTAGGAAACTCTCCGGCAAAGAATGCAGGATTATGCTAATTGAAGGATCTCTTGACGAAGAGCATCCACCAAGAATGTATATGAAATTCTTTGCAACAATGAAATTGGAATATTAGAACCTGGCTCTGATACCAATTGAAGGATCTCTTGACGAAGAGCATTCATGAGCGCGTTCGGATCTTTTCGATTTCACCGTGACCGAAATACAACATATACATTCTAACATACAATTATGCAAATAAACAGTAATTAACGGCATGCTTTGAACACTAAAGAATAAGGGAAAGAGTTCTCATACCAGTTGAA
Source organism: Benincasa hispida (assembly GCF_009727055.1). NCBI lineage: Eukaryota > Viridiplantae > Streptophyta > Magnoliopsida > Cucurbitales > Cucurbitaceae > Benincasa > Benincasa hispida. The sequence goes on from NC_052351.1 coordinate 60,315,795, forward strand.
GACCCTTTTCAAGCTTTAGAACTCAGATGCAATGGCAGAACCTCCACTCGTACTCTATCGCCCAGCAAATGCATCATCTGCAGCAGCACGATCAATCACGAACAAATGAACGTAGCGGGGACGACACCACCAAAATGAAGCCCTTGGTATTCTCGGAGTGAGAACCCAAAGTGTGGTCTTTGGTGAGTTTGGTAGAGGTTGGAGAATGAACTAATCGTGTAGACGATAAGTAAGTGGGAGAGAAAAGGAAGCTATCGTATAGCTAAGTACTTATCGTTTAGAAGAAGTTACACGATCGTGTAGGTTTTACTAAGCGATCGTTTAGTAAAAGGTGGACGATTGTTTAGAAAAACACGACATACAATGCGATCATTTAGGAAAGATAAGCGATCGTTTAAGGACTCGGTGCGATCGTTTAGGCGCGAGGTGTGCGATCGTTTAGGCACTGAGCGACTATCGTATAGGCTCTCGACTTATGAAGATCGTTTACGTTTCCCATCGATGCCCAAATTTTTCGAACTCTTGTAAAATGAAACTGATTTTCATTTTATTCTTCGGTTACCATAACCGAAGGGTTGCTCCCACTAACGCACGTCCGAGAGGAATTTCAGACCAATTATCAATATAATTAACCAATTTAATAATTAATAAATATAATCATATTATATTCTTACCCTATAGTTTGATACACATATCTACTATAGTAATTTTTCCTCTATTTGATATAAATCATATTTATATCTAATTTTCTCCAAAATAAAGTATCTCGTACATAATTAACCATTTCAATTATATCATATATAATCGAACTTCCTCTTGTCAAATTTGAACATTTCAAATTAACCCAAGTACTGATTCTCGACTTTATCCAAGCTACCCAGGGGACCTAATGGACCTGTGGCTCGAAGCTCCAACGGTCCGTGAATAGTTTGACTAAACTCTTTAGTCACGAGATCCACCATTCGTTAACTGTCAGACATTTCACTAAAGACCAACAGTTGAACTCTTCTTACCACAAATATATTTCTATATCCATCGGATAACCAATCATGAGTATGATAACCCTTCACATATGCTCGTAAGTACAGCTAAGTCAATTTACCGTTTTGCCCTTGTAGTACATCTCATTCCTTAAGTACACTGATTCCTCTAATGAACAATACAACATTAGTCCAACTATGTATGAACATTTCTCGGGCCAAGAGAAGGTGTGTGGCACCACAATCGTTCAAGCCCTGGAATCAGCCCTTAAGGGAGTTATCTATCTACTTATCTCTACTTCGGGGAAAAGAGTGAATTCCATTTTGTGTAGTTGAGTTCCCAACTCCCAAATCAGACAAATCCCCAAAATGGTAGGTTTGAATCGGCGACCTGGCCACTCACACCCATACAAATCAAAGGACCGCCCTCAATAGCAGGAGTTCCCAACTCACTCAAGATTGAGGTCATGTTACCTATGGTCATCCTAGTGCAGTGAAGTCTCTATCATGAACGGTGGTATATAACGAGACGTTAACACTTTGTGGTCATGTCTTATACAAACTCTTTGTATAGGACGCCCCCGCTTGCATGTCCCTAACACGAATGATCAAGATCAGACCATCTGTGACAAGTCAAAACACTTGTGACAATTCCACAAAGTAGGCCGCATCCGTAGCGTTATCAATATAAGGTTTCCCTCCTATATCCATATACTACAGACCATTTTGGTTGTCACTCAAGACATGATCCAGTTGTATGTCACCACATACATGCTTAAGTTACATACAGATAACCAAGGATTTTATGTTTATTGGTTTGTGGTAAAGCAAATAAAACATGCAACTGAGCAAAATACAAGATATGAAGTAAAATATCATATATTATACAACACAAACATTCGTACAAACTATAGGACACGAGACTTTAGGGCATCAACCCCAACAGATAGTTGTTTTTCTATTATGGTGTCACAAGAGATGAAGCACCTTAATCTGGTTGGCCTTATGGACAATAGAGGTGGCTGGAATGTTGATATGATGTGGTCATCCTTTCATTGGGATGACGTCGAGGCTATTCTTCAAATCTTGTTGTCTTTGCAAAGACATGACTGACAAGATTATTTAGTGCGCAGAGTATTTTAATTATTTAGTTTTAATGAAATCTCTTAATTTACATTTTTTATTTGATTCTATTAAGTTATGTCTTTTTAAATTTCATGCATGCATATATGTATGTAATAATGGCCTATCTTGAGTCCTAGGGAGTCAGGTCGTTACATCACAATTCTATACATGGCTAAATTTTCAAATGAATTTACTGATTAGATTTTTTTTAGATGGATGATTGCATTTTGATTTTTAAATTTTGGAAAAAAAAAATTAAATTTTACAAAAAAAAAAAAGTAAGATAAGAAAAATATATAAAATCTTGGTATTAATCTGCCCGAAAATTCATTGATCTCAATGTTAATTTGCTCGAGATTAATATCGAGAATTTATATATTTCTCCTATCTTACCTAATTTTTTAAAATTATTTTAATATTTTCCAAAATTTTAAAAATAAAATCAATCACTTGAGATCTATTTAAAAAATCATTTGGATAATTGGTAAATTGATTTGGAAATAGAAATTAGGCTAAAGATTTAAAAATTAGGTAAGATTTGATATGATATTTGGTAAAGAAAATCAATTTGGAGAAAATTTAAAAGTATATAAGATTTGGTATAAAATTTGGTAGATTACATAAATTTTCGAAAAAAGAGTAGAAGCTCTGTGTTTAATATGTCAAGGTGTATGGGAAAATGCCAAATACGCCAAAACATTGATAAGTTAGAAAAAAAAAAGTTAATTTTTAACTATACGTCGATGGTCAATCTTGTTCGATATAGATCGAGAAAAACTATTTAAACCCGTTTTGTAAGATGAATACTTCAACATGTTATTTTTGAAAATTTCTCAAAAAAAAAAAAAAAAAAAAACAAACAAACAAGTATCTATCATAAAGTGGCACTTGACTCTACAAGAAAAAAATTTCTTACGTGATTGAATTGGAAACTTAACCGAGCCAAGGTTGTAAATTGAAACACTTATTTAAACTTAAGATTTAAATTGGTGAATTGGAAAGTCATGGTTAGAATTGATACAATCTACCAAGTTGGAAGTTTAAATTTATGAAATTGAAAGTTTAGAGTTAAAATTGATAAAATTTGACCAATAGTAGATTTAACTTGATTAAATTAAAAGATTAGGATTAAAATCGATACAAATTATTCAAGTGTCTCGTACCACTTGAAATTTTTTTTTTATTATGTAATGAATTGAAATTCATTTTTCTTGTAACATGTGAATGGTGTAAGCACATGTTTAAATATGTTAGTAAAACAATAATTTAGGCTTATTCGATAACAATTGGGTCTTTAGTTTTCTATTTTTTGAAATTCAAGTTTGTTTTCTTGCAATTTTCATATTATGGTTTTTATATCTTTTAAAAAAAAAATATTAATTTATTTTTCAAATTCTAAAAACAAAAATAAATTTTCTAATATTTTGAGTCTTCAAAACAATTTTTAGTTTTAATAAACACTAATAGAAAGTAAACAACAAAACAAAAAAATTCACAAGGAAAAACGGATATTATAATTTTTTTTTTAATTAAAAAAGAAAAATGAGAAAAAGTTCCAATTCATTGCTTCCCAGGGTAGCATTGTTCATATTTCCTAAATCCAAGGCTTGCCATGAAAGCATCATTTAAGAATTACTTGGGGTCCATAAAATAAATTAATATATCATTTAATAACGTGTTAAATTATGAAGGAGGTGTTAAATCATAAATTAATATATTTCATTTAATAACATGTTATGTTAAATTATGAATGATGTGTTAAATTATGAATGAGAGTGGTAGTTACTATAGTAAATTTTTTTTTCAAAAAAATGGAATTCTTTCAACGTATCGACTTTTCACGGGGGTCCTAAGCCTCGAATGGGTCCGACTCCGATCCCGACTCTCCAAAATGAGAAATGAGGTAGGGACAGGGGATGGGGAATCTTCCTCCGTCCCGTCCCTATTCCATTGCCAACCCTAAAATGCATTTAAAGATCATATTTCATAACTTTTCAACTTAAAAGTACATGGATTAAAATGGAACAGTATAACGGCTATATTTGAACAAGCGATCGTTGCAAATAATCAGATTTAAAATATTAACAGATAAATTTTAATAAAAGTCTGATAGATTTTATTATATTTGAATAATAGATTTTATTATATTTAAAATTCTATAAAAAGGTTGGTATAGTTAAATATTATCGTTAAAAGTGCTAATGATGGTAAAAAGACCAAAATAATATTTTAAGTTTGTTTTTTGTTTTGGTCGAGAAGCTTCTTGGTGTAATTGCAATGCCACGTAGCTGCTGCTCTCATGGCCGTCGTCTTCTCCATTTGTACTGTTTTGTAGCTTTCTCTCTGTCTTTCACATGGGGATTTCGTTAACCCCAACCTCAAGGTTTAAGGTAAGCTGCTTCTTTCAAATTCCTCTTTCGCATTTAATTTCTTCCACTTTCTGTGCTATTTATTACATATCCCTTTGTTCTTGAACTAAACTACCCAACAGAATGCTCCTTTCTGTTCATGTTCTTATAACCCGTTTCAGTAATTATTGGGAAGTCGATTCGAGTTCATAGTAGTTCATTGTTTCAAATCGATTGAATTTCTGTGATTGAATGAAATCAAGTTCATCCAAAATCAAATGGCCCCTGAAACTGAAAGGGTTTTATTTGAGGAATTTCTGAACCCCTTTTGGTTTATTTGATGTTATGAGAGTTTGTTTGGGGTTGGAAGGGTTCTGTTTGTGCACTTTTCTAACTTTATTTTACTCATTTTTCATGTGGGGTTTGGGGATACCTTTATTCAATACCCAATAAATATTTGGGGCTTTGAAGAGGATTCCCACATCGCTTAGCTACAGATTCCTATATATACAGCATACTGATGCCGAAAACCGTCCCCTTGGGGACATCCGATAAAATTGGAACGATACAGAGAAGATTAGCATGGCCCCTGCGCAAGGATGACACGCACAATCGAGAAATGGTCCAAATTTTTCACCCTCCCACTTTATAACTCGCTTTCAATAATGACACGCACAAATCGAGAAATGGTCCAAATTTTATTTTTTTCTCACCCTCCACTTTATAACTCGCTTTCAATAATGACACGCACAAATCGAGAAATGGTCCAAATTTTTTTCTCACCCTCCACTTTATAACTCGCTTTCAATAATTGGCGGTGCTAAGGTTTAAATCTTATTTTAGTCTTTAAACTTTTAAATTATTATATCTTAGTCTCTAAACTTCTAAAATGACCCTTTTAATCATATTTTAGTATTTAGTTTTATTTTAGTCTTTAAACTTTTAAATTATTATATCTTAGTCTCTAAACTTCTAAAATGACCCTTTTAATCATTTAACTTTTAAGATTGTTTTTAACTCACTTTCAATAATTGGCGGTGTTAAGGTTTAAATCTTATTTTAGTCTTTAAACTTTTAAATTTGTCATATCTTAATCTCTAAACTTCTAAAATGATCTTTTTAATCATTTAACTTTAAAGATTGTTGGATTTTTGTATGTGAACTTTTGTCTATTTTAGTCTCTAAACTTTAAGGAAAAAAGAGATCATTTAGGTTCTTCTATTCTACTTATCTATCTTAAATATGTTTTGTCCGATGTTCTATTGTATTTGGCTTGAAATCATATGTTTGTATTAACATGCTAGTACAAATATTTGAAAGTTTAAACAACACATTAATTTACTAAAGTTAAAACAAAAATAAGATCAAGATAGTTATTTTTTGAAAGTTCATGAACTAATATAGACATTTTAAAAGATTAGGGATCAAAATAGAATAACTTTGAAAGTTCAACGACTAAAATGGAAAATTTTAAATGTTTAGTGACCGAAATAGAAAAAATTTAGAAGTTTAAAGACCGAAGTAGGATTTAACCTCAGCGTAGACTTGGGAACCAAGATAGGTTCGGCTAGCTAAATTAAAGAGAAATATTGTAAATTTAGTTGACTATGAAGTCACCAAAGTAAAATATCTTATGTTTTTCATACATCAAATGTTACAGGGTTGTCTCATAACCTTTCAGTTTGATCTAATTCAGAATAATGGTATGAAATTATTCCTGTAGCTTGGAACCATGTGATTTCTTTGGGGACATCCAATAAAATTGGAACGATACAGAGAAGATTAGCATGACCCTGTGCTAGGATGATATTCACAAATCGAGAAATGGTCCAAATTGTTTTTCCCTTTTTGCCCTTTGGTCCTATGGTTATAGAATTGTCCCTTTTTGCCTTTTAGTCTTATATCATATTCTCAAGATAACCCTGTTGATTAAAATGGTTATAAAATTGTTCAGCTAACTTCATGTTTTGGATGAGAGATCTTGTGAGACTTTTTTCCTCAACTAACTTAATTTGCTTTCAGTTTGCTCTTGCAAATTTATTAAATTGCTCAACATTCCTAATGCTTCTTTTCTCCAAAATATATCTCATCTAAAAAATTTACTGAGACTGAAACAGATCTTTCAGGGAAAAGTGAACTTTTCTTTTTCCTTATTTTTCCCTCTCCAAGTTATTAAAGCAGGGTTCTATTGTTTATTCATTATTCTACTACATACAAATTTTCTCTTACCCATTAGAGAGGAAGTATATTTGTGTTTGGAAGAGAAAAAATAGGATGGGAAGAAACTACATGGGAGGCTTTTGGAGCAAGGAGTTGGTTGTTATAGTCCAGGTTATTATAATTGGGTTATAATAGTTTGTGTTTGGGTATAGATTATTTTAGTTTGGGTTATAATAGTTTGTGTTTGAGGTGTATACTATTTTAGTTTGAGGAGAATATAGAAAAATGATTAATGTAAAATAGTAAAAACTGTAGCAAATAGGAGTTTTGAAATAGTATTTATTGTACCAAGAGGTGGTTATAGTAGTCTTATAATAGTATTTGCCCCAAACACCCCTTTAGTATTTTTTATATTATTGCTAGGTTGATTTAAGTAATTCAATTCCTCATGGTGAAAGAGAAATATCTAAAATCTGTTATAAGAATAATTTCACATAATATCATAAAATACATAACCTTGTATAAATGAGAGATATGAGCCCAACAAATTCATGTTGACGCATTAATACAATTTTGCTCACTCTAGTTCCTGAATTTCAAGAATAATTGTTTTCCAGGATAGAACAAATAACCTTTCTAATGGAAGCTACACCTCATCCCACAAGATCCAACGATCTCTATTTTGTGGAATAAACTGAACTAGAACGAATTTATAAAAAGGAAATAAGTTTTATAGGAGAAAAGTGCTTATGAAAAAGTGAAGTTCCAATTTAGAGAAGAGACATATTTATAGACTAATTCATGGTCATTTGGATAGTCATATCTCTTCTTCAAGTTGGTTAATACTTGAAAATACATATTCATTCATGAAAAAATACAACTCATGGAATTGAAAGGATATGCCCCTAAATAAAGAGTCGCATACACTTTATTCCAACAAAAATATAGTGTTATAAGGAAATAATTCACTTTCAATATTGTGTCTATAAATCTGGGAATCATTATAGGTTGGCTTAGCTAAACCAAAGGTGTAAATGTGTAAATTATAAATTTAGATGTATTTAAAGTCATGCATATATCATGGTGGTCACTTACCTAGAAAGTAAAATATCATATGTTTTTCAGCATCAAATGTTATGGGTTGTCCTATGACACTATTCTTGTGGCATATACTCTAGCATGAACCTTCACTATAAAATATATATATATATATATGTGTGTGCGCGCACGCGTGCGCGCAAGATAAGCGGTTGAGTATAGTCCTCAACAATGAGCTTTGTTTATATTCTTTATTTTATTTGTTAAAAGATCATCATTTAAATTGATCCTTCTCAGAATAATGGTATGAAAGTATTTGGGTAGAGGTAGCTTTCTGTTATTGATAAGATATGAAACTAGGCTTAAAATGGCCTGCTGGAGTTATTTTCTCCTAGTTCTCAGATACTTTGTTTTCTATATAACATGCTTTCATTTATTTATAGTGTGTTCCAGCTTAAAGGGGCTTGACCTGGGGCGCAAAACTTGACCAATCCCACATCTGTAAGGAACACCAATTATATATCCTATATATACAGCTTAGAGTAGTTATAATATCATCCCTTTGAGGACATCCAATAAAATTGGAACGATACAGCTTAGCAAAGGCATATCATAATCAGAAGGCAGATGCAAAAACAGAACAGGGTAGAATCTGCAACAGTTGCTCAGATCATTTGGATCCATTTCCTTCATTTTCAGCTTCTGGGTATTGGAATTTTCTTCTGAATCTGTGTTTGAAAGCTTGACTTTCAGTTTGGTTTTTCTTTGCTTTGCTTTTGTGCTGTGGTTGTTATTGTATTGGGGAAGTTGTAATGGAGAAGAGTGATGCAGGTTTTTCTTCTTCTTCCTTCTGTTCTGTCATTGTAAACAGGGAAAAATTCAGAGAGATTGAAACTTTGAGATTGGGTTGCAAAATGAAAATGAAGTTGTGGCTTGTTTTAGTGAAGAAGAAGAATGGAGAACAAAAGGAAAAAGTGACACAAAATCTTACAAGAACAGATGTCAGAAAGGAGTTAGTTATTCTATTTTTCTTGACAAAAGGTTGCTTTCCCATCTGTTAAAGAAACTTTGAAAAAAAAAAAATAAAACTTCCAACTTTAGAGAATTAGAACTTATGGCTTTCATAACTATATTTTGATTTTTGAAAACTAAACTTATACATACTCTTTTTAACACCCGACTAAATAAAATTTAGGGTCTTCTACATATATAGCTTAAATCAATGAAAGTTAGAATCGACAAAAAGTTTCAAAGAAGAAAATAAGGTATATTTGATATATATTGTATTATTTATTTGAAATTTCTAGATATAAATTAGGGTATATTTGATAAATGCATGACAATTTGTATAATATATCGTCTAATATACTGAACAATAAATGTGATGTATATTTATATTTTTCAGTATCTTTGTAAATGCACCAAGAAAATGAACCATGGTATATACAATGTATATTTATATTTTTCAGTATATTATCAATATATTTGACAATGACATATACTCAAGATCTCAATAGAGAGATGATCGATTTTTAACTAAGAATATAATAGAAAATAAATGACAACTCCTAAAATGAAGAAAACATTCGTTTGAAATAACCAAATTTATAAATGATGTCGATTTAAATAATTTGAAAATTATTAATGAGAGATAATATAATTGTTAATGTTTTAAAAAATGAAATATGATATATTTTTTATTTTAAAATATTAGAGTCTATTCAAATGTTAAACATGTTTCAAAATGTTGCAGAAATCTAATTATGATAGTTAAACATGTTAGAGTCTATTCAAAAGTTAAACATGTTTCAATGACATAAATTTCAAAATGTTCCCAAAGCTTCTTTGTAAGCTTGCAATATGTGGTTGCAGTCGTAGTGGAATCTTTCCTCTCTTCAAATTGGTCATCTTCTTCTTTGTTTTTTTGTTCTACTCGGATTTTTTTGTCCTAAAATCTCGTAATTAATTTATTATTTAATAATTATTTAATTTGATTATTTTATATATAATATTATAATATTCATTTTAGTTAATATCCAAGATTATTAAATGTAATATTGAACAAAATGTGAACGATATATGGGTGGATTATTTTCAAGAAATAACATAAAGGATCTATAATATGTGGATAAGGTTGGGTGTCTTATCCTTATGACACTATAAATATGACCCACTTTGTAATTGTTACAAGCAATTTGATCCAAATCATTCATGTGGAGAGATGTGAGTGGGGATATTTTGAATAAGAAAATATTTAATCTCTTTTTAATTTGAGAGTAATATTTCATCTAATGATCATATGTGACTCGATCTCAACTCTGAAAGGGTGTTTGGGACACCAAATTGAGTTATAAAGGCCAAAGTTAATGTGTTGGAGTTGTGAAGTTTGTGTTTGAGGTGTAGAGTTGCAAGATGAAATCCCTCAATATATGTGCAAAATAGAGAAAGAGTTAAAGATGGAGTTCCTTCATAAATGTGCAAATTTCAATAGTGTTTACTATTGAAGATGAGATGTTTAATACCAATTAATGAAATTGGTGGGCCAAACACCTTTTGAGTGATCTATGAATTCTTGGATGTGAGGGTTCGCCATTTAATTTGCATAGGTGAGAATGATTCTAGTAGTCGATGCAATAGGCCTACCAATTGAGGGACTTAACCAAACGTAATTTCACAATATGGAATTCACTCATTCTCATATAGGATAAGTAGATGAGTAATATTCTTACGTGCCAATTTTGGGATGAAAAATGAGGTCTCACTCTTTCACTAGCTCAGGAGATACTTGGTTTATGGTTGGATCATAAATATATTGTTTATTAAAGGATTCGTGGTATTTAAGGTTCAAGATATAATTACAGATGTTTTACACAACTATAATTACAAGCAACTCATGAAAAATCGACTTGTTTGTAATGATTATATACATGGATTCAACTTGTTCTAGGATGCATAAGAGTGCAACTATTCGTCTATAGCAAAGTGACCTATGGTTATTGATTAATTAAAGTCTCGTTTGGTGACCATTTGGTTTTTTGTTTTTAGTTCTTGAAAATTAAACTTATAAACCTCTCATCTAAAAATAAGCTTTTATATATATATATATATATAATCAAAATATTTGAATTTGATTCAAATAATTTAATATATTTATATTTTAATATAAGATATTAAAATATAAATATATTATAATTAAGAATGGCCTATAGGCCACTAGAAATAGAATTTTTATAAGGTTGGAAAGGGTTATTGATAAGAACCCAAGAATGTTGATTTGCAAAATTCTCCAAATTCACAAAGAAGGGTTCTCTATCAAATTTCCAAATTCTTTCTTCTTTCAAATAAGCTCTCACAAGCCTTTATCCCTGTTATGAGTCATAACAAAGAAGATCTTATGGAAAAGATGAAGATGGATATTTGTCTTCATAGAGCTCGAGCACAACTAAAAAAAAAAAAACCGTCAATCTCCTTAATAGTTGAGTTATGTAATTTGCTTAATCCTTTTATTTATGTTTGATTCCAAATAAAGACAAAGTGATCTAATGCTTTCATTGCATGATGAAGTGTTAATTCCTTTCATGTTCTTTATTACTAATTCAAAGCAAATGGTTTTTTAGTTGATTCTAGCGTATTGTATTTTGAAATTAATGATTCTTCACGACACAACAATGATCAACATTTGTTCTTCCATTAATCGTTCACGTTTCTTGTTATTAATTTCTAGAAACTTTTTTAATATTGGATAGTAATTTTGAAAATAACAAAATCAAATTTCTTTTTTGTAGTTTGTGTTTTTTGTTTTAGTAAATATAAACAAAACTTTTAATTTATCATCTTTTACTTCTAAAATGCATAGAAATATATCTAAAAAAAATTATGACAAGCGTTTAAATTTTTATTTTCGTGTAAAATTTTTACATTTTTAAAAATACATATTCATATTGATATAAATTACTCAATTTAACTAAAATTTCACAAGCGACTCTATAAAATTATTCGGAGTCTCGTGCCCGCCGGAAATCTTCGAGCGAATTTTCTCCAGAAAATTTATGGAATCTACCAAAAACATGGTTTGTTTAGGAAATTCTTTCCATGGAAATATGGAAAGCCAAGTTTAACAAGCTAAGGTGAGTTTGATTTTTCGAATTTCTCTTCAGCATTTCATTTTTCTGATTTAGTTTCTGTGCAACGAGATATGGTTTATTTCTTCTTGAATAGTTGAATCCACCATGTGCATTTGTTATTGCAATTTGTTCATCGAATTCGAAGCTCATTTGTTGAATTTTTGATGAGAATAGTTCTTTGTGTTCTTAAGCTGTTCTAGGTTATGATCGAAGTGGAATGAATCCAGTTCAGAGTTATACCCCCTGATTGAATTCTTAACATTCCATTCCAGTTCTTCCTAATTAAATTGAGTGGCCTGTGATGGATTTCCGAAACCTGTTTGGCTTGTTTGAAGTTCTTAGAGCGTTGGATTAGAAGAAGGATATAATTATTGGATTTGATTTTGTTTATGTGTCTGGGATTCAGGGTTTTAGTTTTTAGTAATTTTCTTACTTAATTGCTCATTTCATGTGGGGTCGAGGCTGGTTTTATTCAATAGTGTTTCCTAGAGAAATCCCACATCGGTTAGATTCAGCAATGAGATATCCTATATATAAAACATAGTGCAACTAACGTCCGTCTCTTCGGGGACATCCGATAAAATTGGAACGATACAGAGAAGATTAGCATGGCCCCTGCGCAAGGATGACACGCACAAATCGAGAAATGGTCCAAATTTTTTTTCCTCCCTTCTGCCCTTGGTCATATATCATATTCCTAATGTACCCCTGTAATTCAAATCCTTAGAAAACTGTTCAGCTAACGTGTTTTGGATGAAAGATCTTGTGAGGTTCTTTTTCCCTCTACCTAACTTAATTTGCTTTCAATTTGCTCTTGCAAATTTATTAAATTGCTTGACAAACACTGTTACCACGATTTCTCTAAATAAAGGACCTTTCTTATGGTTCTTTTTTACAAAATGTATTCATCAACATGAATTATCTCATCTCAAATATTTCATGAGACTGAAACAAAACAGACCTTTCAAAGAAAAGTGAGCTTTTCTTTTCCCTTTTATTTTTTATCAAGTCATTAGAGTAGGTGGGTTCTATTGTTTATTTATTATTCCACTACTTACAAATTTCCTCTTACCCTAAGGGAGGAAGTATATTTGTTTTTGAAAGAGGAAAAATAGGAAGGGAAGATACTACTTTATATTTCTTAAAATTATTGCTAAGCTGATTTGAGTAATTCAATTCCTCATGGAGGAGAGATATATTTAAAATCAGACACATTTTCCATCTCGACGAGATGGATGGATTTCTTTTAGATGGTTAACAACTTTTTTAACCGTAAGAGGGAGGTCATTCAGAACCCGCTAGCTCCAAAACTGGTGGAAGTTCCCCACGCTCGACCCTAAACGTGAAGCGCTTCAAAGTGCCATTCACACTTTGATTCTTTAGCAAGTTTGGGAACATTATGAGAAGGGGGAAGGGCCGCTGCACATACATGCTTTTAAAAAAAAAGGTAAAGCCAATAGACATAAAAACTGGTGCTATTGCAATTACACCTTGTATAATCCACATTTTGCTGGATTATTCCCGATGTAATCATAAAAAGCTAATTTTCAAGAATTAATGTCTTTGTAAGTATGGAAATCATTATAGGTTGGCCTAGTTAAACCAAAGGTCTAAATTGTAAATTTAGATGTCTTTAAAGTCATAGACATATATCAGAGTGGTCACTTAACTAGAAAGTAAAATATCATATATTTTTCAGCAATGTTATGGGGTGTCCCATAACTCTAATGTGTGGCATATAGTCTAGCATGAGCCGTCACATCTATTAAAAAAACACCTTGTTTGGAAGAGATTTTCATTGGAATTATGAAAAGAAAATTTGCAAGACGAGCTATTCATTATAGTCCTCAAGAATGAACTTTCTTTATATTTCTTTATTGTTATTCGTTAAAGATCCATCATCTAAATTGATCCTTCTTAGAATAATAGTATGAAAATATTTGGGTAGCCATAGCTTTTTGTTATTGATACGATATAAAATTAGGCTTAGAATGGTCAGTTGAGTTATTTTCTTTTATTTCTCAGGTATTTCTATATATACTTTAGTTTATAGATTTTTTTTTTTTTTTGACAATTTCTGAGGTATGGGAATTAAATCTCTGATTTCGAAGTTATAGGCCAAGCACTTTATCAATTGAATTAAGCTCATTTTGATATTTATTTTATAGTTTACATGCTCAAGATTGGAGAATAATATATATTATTAGAAAGGGAGGATTTGTTTATCATTAACTTTGTTTTCTTTATAAGTTATAACATGCTTTCATTTATTTATAGTGAGTTCCAGCTGTAAAGGCCTTGACTTGGGGCAGTAGATAGGACTCCCAGATTGCTTGCAAAACTTGACCAATTCCATATCGCTAAGGAACACCAATGACATATTGTCCATCTAGGGACATCAGAAAGATACAGAGAAGATTAATATGGCCCTTGTGCAAGGATGACATGCACAAATTGAAAAATGGTCCAAATATTTTTTCTGCCCTTTGCCCCATAATTAATTAGTTCCCATTTTCCCAAAATATCCCTGCAAGTCAAATCCTATTTGTTTGAAAGAAGATGTTGATTGAATGGTTATAAAATTGTTCAGCTAACTTAAGCTTTGGATTTAGAGATCTTGTGAGAATTCTTTTTTCCCGCCCTTGCCCCAAAAAGCCTAACTCTCTCTGAGAAAATCTTCCCATTTTGCATCCCTATGGTGAGTCCATTTACCAAAGGCATGTCTTAATCAAAAGCCAAATGCAAAAACAGAACATGGTAGAATCTGCAACGGTTGCCTACATCATTTGTGGATCCATTTCCTCCATTTTTAGCTATCTGGGTATTGGAATTTTCTTCTAAATCTGTATTTGGAATCCTGATTTTCAGGTTGATTTTTCTTTTCTTTGATTTTGTGCTGTGGTGGTTCTTCCTTTTGTTCTGTTCTGTTAAACAGATAAAAAATTCAGAGAGATTGAAACTTTGAGACTGGGTTGCAATATGAAAATGAAGTTGTGGCTTGCTTTAGTGAAGAAGAAGAAGAATGGAGAACAAAAGGAAAAACTGACACAAAATCTCAGAATGACACAGGTTTAGAAAGGAGTTAGTTATTCTATTTTTCTTGACAGAAGGTTGCTTTCCTATCTGTTTAAGAAACTCTGGAAAAAATCAAATAAAACTCTGAATTTATGGCCTGTCTTTTTGGTTTTGGTTTTTGAAAATTTAGCTTAAAAACAGAATTTTTTTTTTTTTTTTTTAGAGGAGAGTGGTTGAAGCCTATAATCCTAATTCTAGAGATAAACACTATTTTCATTTTGTTCAGCTAGTTTTATGAGTGTTTTAAAATACCTAAGTCAAGTTTTTGAAAACTAAAATAATAATAATAATTTGAAAGTGGTGTTTGTTATTGAAATTTTAACAAAGGATTCAACGGTTTAGTTTGAAAAGATGAAAATAATTGAAAAGATTAGTAAATATAAGTTTGGTAGACAATTCAGATTCTGTTTCTGAAATATGTGATTCAAATAATAAAATTTCTAAAAACAATATTTTTATGTTTTTATTGTATCTAGAGTTTTATATTTTAAAATGTTGAATTATATTAAATAAAGATAAAAATATTTAGAAATACAAGGTTATAAATTTAATTTATTTTTTTAAAAAAATATAATATATATTGTGTAATGTATTATAAATTATATAATATTACTAGTTACATAATTTGTTTTACATAAACTATATTCATAAATAATTTAATAATAGTTTATTGTCAACTAAATATTAGTGAATAACTACAATAGTTTGATAATTTATAAATGTATAGTATCAAATACATTTTAAACAATTGTTTAAATTGGAATCTAATTTTTAATCGGCTATCAAACACACATCTAAAAACATGAATACAACTATGTTTTCATTGAATCGGTTGTTTTCAAATTTCTATTTTCAAATTCTCTACAAATTCTAAATTTCACAAAATCTATCTTAGAATTCATTTCCATTTAGATAGAGCCTAAAATTTACTTGTATCAAATTTGGACATATTCTAAACTTTATGGCAAGTATTTTTAGAAAAATATAAAATTCAAATTAGGTCATTTGAAGTTGATCTCAAATTATGAAAATTTCTTAATCAAATTTGAAATCAAATTTATTGGTATTGAAAATTTCGGTTAAAATATAGCTTTAATTGTGTTGTACATACAAAAAAAATTATCCAAAAAAAAAAACAATAATAAAAATAAATAAAAGTTAGTCATAACTCCATGTTAAACTTTTGCACCCTAAAAACAAACTTTCTATCCCTAGATTAAACAGCCTTATACTTCAAACTCAAATTTTTTTAACTCCTCAAATGAATTAATCCTCTTGATTTAATAATTCTATATTTAGGCTCGTTTGGTAATGATTTGATTTTTAAGTTTTTTGTTTTTGAAAATTAAATCCATAGGCACTACTTCTACTTTCAAATTTTTTCTTTTGTTAACTACTTATAACGCATAGTTTAAAAAACTAAGTCAGATTAGAGAAATTAAAAAAATAGCTTCTAAAAAGTTGTTTTTTATTTTGGAATTGGACTAAAAATCTAAATATTGTACTAAAAATGTAAATCATGGTAAGAATTGGAGAGGAAATAGACTTAATTTTCAAAAATATAAAATGAAAAATAAAATAGTTACAAAATAGGTCCTAATAATTTTATAATAATTTAGTTTCTCAAACATTAATCAATAAGCTTATAAATAGGTTTTTTAAGGTTAAATTAGCATTTTGGTCTCTGTACACTTGTTCAATGTCAGTTTCTTAAAGTTAATTTTTATTGAAATTGACTAAATATCCATTAACAATACAGTTTGTTTTCAACTATAAGAAAATGAACTAAAATATTTACAAATAATAGCAGAATGCCACAGTTTATTTGTTTTCAACTATCGATGTCTATCACGGTCTATCACAATTAAACTGTAATATTTTACTATTATTTGTAAATATTTTTAGCAATTTTTTCATTTAAAATAATTTTCTATTATTCATGTAAGTAAGTATAATATGTGAATTAACAAAAAAAAATTGAACAATAAACTAGACTAACATTGAGTATGATCTATAATTGAGCCTTTAAAATACATTGGTTAAATTTTAACAAACTTTACGATATAAAGACCAAAATAATATTTTAACATTTATTCCAATATTACCCATGGTCCTAACAAAAACAAGAGAGGACAATAGTGTGGCCATCATCACCTGCAGACCCTATTTACGAAGCAATTATGTGAAAAGGAAATATGAGTATGTGTGTGTGTATATATATATATGCGGTGTAGGTAAAGATAGAGATTGTTTTATTTTCAATATCTAGTCATTGTTTCATTAAATTTTTATTCTTTACCATATTTTTTATTTTTTTAAATGTCAATGTATACCCTTAAATTTTAGAAGTCGGGACAGTTGCAAATATAACATGATGTAAAAAGAATTACAAATATGATCAGATTTAAATAGTCTATCAATGATAGACTATATTATTAGTAGGAGTCCATCAATAATAAACTATATCACTGGTAAGAGTCTATATTTATAATTTTTTTAAATGATGTTATACATTTGGTTATTATTCCTAAAATTGCTACCAATTGCAATTACCCTATAAATTTAATCATTAAGTAATAATTGTATTAATTTGAACATGAATTTTTTAAGCATATCTATAATTAAGTTGATATTTGAAGAAGTCATATGGAATCAAATTGTAAGGTTCACATAATATTGTTGAAATGAAATTTGGAAAATATTAAATTATAGATAAGTGGTCACCATGGATTGAGCCTATGACCCGTTAGTATTAGTCTTTTATCAAGGTCATCTTCCTATTTATCGCAAACTCAACTCATAATGGTTAATCTAAGTTGGCAATAACATTAACAAAATTAACTACAAATTTAGGTTTTTTTTTTTTTTTTGGTAACATTTGATTTTTAGTTTTTGAAAACTAAGAGTGTTTTCTCTTAATTCCTTATCATAATTTGCATCTCTCTTAAAAAAAAAGAGATGAATTATTAACTAAATTTCAAAGAACATAAGCTTTTAAGAATTATTTTTTTTTTGTTTTAGTTTTAAAAAATAGTTTGGTTTTTTAAAACATCAGTAAAATGTAGATAATAATTTAGAGATGAAACGAGTGTTTAAAGACTTATTTTTTAAAAACTAAAACTAAAAATTAAATGGTAATCAAACGAGGCATGATTAAATTTTTATTGTAGTCAATTATGGCGATGTAGTTTCTTTCGTTTATTTTTTATCTTTTATTTGTGATAGTTGTCAATAATTGTAAGTTATTAATTAAGCAACAAGTCTTACGGTGTGTTTGGAATACATTTTCATGTGTTTAATTTAAAAAATAAGTCATTTTGGAAAAATTGAAATGTTTGATAACTATTCAAAAAAGTTTATAAAGTGTATTTTAATCGGTTTTTATCATAAACGTTTAAATATAAATGAGTTTTTTGAAAAATATTTTTTTCTCAAGTCAATCTAAGAAAACCAAAATCTGATAAAATAAGAGAATAGTCGGACAAAATAGAATATATCAAATTTGATATAATGCTTTGAAAAATAGAAGTGTCATTTGAAATACTTAAGTCAATCTTATCCATTTTTTTTACAAGGATTCACTAGTAAAGTGTATGGTTAAAATACCAGTTTTCTATGCATTTGGAAATTTGTTCAATTTTAGTTCAGGTACTTTCATCAAATGTTCAATTTTAATTTACATACTATCAATCAAAGTTATTATAATTTTTTAAAAATCAAAATTGGTATAATAATAACAATAACAATAACAATAATAATAACAATAACAATAACAATAACGACAATACACCTATGTGATCAATATCTTTCTAAATTTTAGAGTAGAAAGACTATTAGATAGTAAAAAATTATAGAAAAATCAATGATAAACTAGTTGTAATAACTAAATTTAAGATTTATTGAAAATACAGAGATAAAATGAACAAGTCTTTAAAATACAAGAATCAAAATGATATTCTAGCTAAAGTATATTTATATTAATGTCTCATCAAATTTTTTTATAAAATTACTCCTAAACTACAAACAATAATGATCTTTTAGAGAAATATTTTAGTTGGTAAATTCTTCTTTTGGTTAAATTATAAATTTAGTCTTTGAATTTTCAAAATTTTTAAAATTTCAAGAGATATTAGACATGTTTTTTAAGACAAAATTCGAATTTATATCTAAAAGATTAATTTTAAAAACAAAATGAATTTGTTATGAACCCTTACACACAAAATTGAAAGTTCAAGAATCTATTAAATGTTTAAGAATGTATTAGATACATTTAAAACTTCACAAACTAAATAAAATTACGTAACAACAAAGTTACAAATTAAGTCACTTATGATTTAATTAATTTATAGAAAGTGAAGGTACTTGGATAGATTCTAGACAACATATCTTTTTACGGTCCATTTAACTGTTCAATCACAAGTTGACATGCGACATTTTCTTTTTTAAGAAAAAAATATATTTTAAATATATATTCTTTTTATTTATGATTGACTGGGATGCATGGAGATCGGTTCAATATTACTCTTTTTTTTTAGTATAACCATAAAGTGAATGAAAATTTTGGAATATGAAAGGGATTCATGTTAATTATCGCCGAGCATATTTTGGCTAAATTATTAAATGGTTAATTACATAATTCGTGCCAGATCGTATACACTAAGTATATTGATATCATATTTTAATTGTATACAATAAGTAAATGTAGGAAAATAAATAAATACACAGATAAAATCATATATATATATATATTTTTGAAGTACTTTCCACAAATAAAATTACTATAATGCACTTTGAAAGATAAGTTTCATAAAACATACTCCACTACAAAACAACAATGAGGACCAATGAAACAGTGGTAAATGGCAGATTTACCCCTTAAATTTATTCTCGTGAATAGACATACACTAAAAAAAAACAGCATTAATTACATACTAACGAGGGTATATGATGAGTTTTTTGAAGTCTAAAATTTAAAATGTTGATGTTGAAAAAAATATATTATAAAAATAAGAAATTAAGAAAAAAATGTTTAAATAAACAAAAGTAATTATTTTAGACTTTAAAATGAGCTAAAATACTTGTAATGGGTGAATTTGAACCTGAGAAAATAGATCAAAAGATCGAGGAAAGACGAAGAAAAATGAGTTGATGATAAAAGTAGATCTAAATTCAAATAAGTTAGAATGTGAGGTTGAAGGATATTGCTGACTCACGCGGCAAGTCGAAGTGCTTGTTGTCGTTTGAAGAGGTATACGACTGGATAGTAAATGATAATGCTGGAGAGGTAGACAATAACGTTAGACGATAGTGTTAAGAGAAGGACGATAGCGCTTAGACAAGGTAAACGATAGCGTCAAGAGATAGACGATAGCGTTTGGTGGAGTTAGACGATGACGTCTAAATGAGGTAGATGATAGCTTCAAGAGATAGACGATAGCGTCAGGAGGTAGACGATAGTATCAGAAAAGGTAAACGATAGTTTCAATCAGGCAGACGATAACTCAGACAGTACATGACAGTGGTAAACCAACTTTTCCTTTATAATTTCTTGTGTATTGAAATGTACATAGGTGATGTATTTATACAATATGGAATCCCTAATTTGGGAATGCAAAAATAATTCAACAAAACAAATGGTTAGACACTTTGTTGTAACCAACCTATTCTTTTGGTAAGCCCTATTCTTTTAGTAGAGAGACAATATTGTATTTTATGTGTTGGCATCCTTAACATCCCCCCTCAGACGAGAGGGTAGTTCTACTACACCGGAGTTTGGACCGAAGCTGGAAGAACTGTGAGTGTGTTAAGGTCTTGGTGAGGTATCAGCGATTTGGTTAGAGGATGGTCACATAACGAACATCAAGTTGACCACTGAAAACTTGATCACGAACGAAGTGAATGTCGATCTCAATGTGCTTGGTCCGCACATGAAACACCGGATTAATGGCTAGAGCATCAACGCTGAGGTTGTCACACCACAGGACTGGGAGCTGACTTATGTTTGACACCAATCTCAGACAGTAGTCATTGCACCCAGATGATTTCTGCAGAGGCATGAGCGAGCGCTCTATATTCAGACTCTGTGCTGGACCGGGCAACAATGATTGTTTCTTTGAGGACCAGGAGACAAGATTACCTCCAAGGAAGATGCAATAAGCAGCAACTGATTTTCAATCGTCTATGTTGCAATCGGCATCGGGAGAAGGCCGAAACAGACAGGTCGGACCTGAAGGAAATCAAAACTCGAGATTTTCATGAGCAGCGGAACAAGACTATTCCAAATTATACAATCATGAATCAACAATACATTTACAATCGACTTGAACACAAACTGTTATGCAAATATACAGAGAAATTACAGCATGAACATCAATAAATGTACAAAGAGACAAACTCTATACGAACATTGACAAAAACGTCTCCACGCTCCGATGCGCACTCTGATCGAACCACAGCAACCACAAGCGTTCGATCTACACGATCGCAACACCGCACGAACACTTCGCGCTCGTTCTCAAGATCTCCTCGATCACGATCTCCTCCACAACACCACGAACGGACTCCTCCAAAGCACCACGAATGGCCCTCCGAAAAACCTCGACGATGTCGAGTTAAGTCTGACACCCCCAACAAGGCGACCTTTATATTATCAGTGTGAGAATCCAAAGGGTGAGCTCTGTTCGGACTTGGTGTGAGGCAGAAGAATGGAAGAAAGACAGATCGTATACACGACTGGGCAAGTGGGAGAAGTCGGAGACCTATCGTATAGGTCGATGTCCAATCGTTTAAGTAAAGCTATGCAATCGTCTAGCAAAAGCTATGCGATCGTTTAGCTCGACAGACTCTACACGATCGTTTACCTTAGGCCAACGATTATTTAGCAAAGCTATGCGATCATTTAGTAAAAAACTGCACGATCGTTTAGCTAGCACCTGCACGATCATTTAGCTCAGTCCGTCGTCGTTAGTAAATATGTATTTACTTGACGACTTTCGTAAGTTTTCTTTTTGCCGGAGAGAAAACTCAAAATCTTTTAAAAAATTTTGTGAAAAACTTCCTCTTTTTTTTTTTTTTTTTTTCAAAATAGGAAACCGATTTTCTTTTAAACTCACGGTTACCATGATCAATAACCACCCACTTCATTTGGTTATTTAAAAGAAAAAAAATTGATTATCTAATAATTAATATTATTATAAATATAAATGATAACCAACTTATCATACTATATTTATAACCTATAATTTTAATATTTCATCTCATGAAACATATAAACCATAGTCCTTTTCTATTCCATGGTACTTAATGTAATCTCATTTACATTAATCCTCCACTAGATGTATCTCATACATCATACCGATTATATTCATATATAATCAAAATACCTTTCGTCAATTTGAACATTTCAAATCAACACCAAGAACTTGATCCTTCAACATGAATCCAAGCTACCAAGGGGACCTCATGGATCTGTAGATCTAAAGCTCCAATGGTACGTGAATAATTGACTAAACTCTTTAGTCATGGGATCACCATCTGTTAACTGCCAGACATTCCATTAAAGACCAACAGTTGAACTCTCCTCATACAGATATATTATGTGTCCATCTTAACCAATCAGCAGTGCGACAACTCTTCACAGATCGCTCATAAGTACAGCTGGGCCAATAACCGTTATGCTTCTGTAGTTACATCTGTCTCCTTAAGTACCAACCGGTCCCTCTAATGAATATAAATTATAGTCCTACTGTAAACACCCTCGGAGTTTTTTTTTTCAAGAATGAACTTTCGAGAACGAAAGTCTTTGAGGGCATTTTTGAATTTTGGACTTCAAGTGTAAGTGCGGGAATTTAATTGTTGGCGTGAAATTATTCAATTTGGAAATTAATGACAGGAATTAATTTTCTTTTGAAACGGAAATGAATTTAATAGTATAAAATGGAAAGGAATTAAATGTAATTATATTTATTTCCTTTTTTGTTTTTATTATTATTATTATTACTATTTTTTTTTATAAAATTCAAACCCCACCCCCTTTTCTTCCTCACATTCGTGAGCTCGTCCAACGCCGCCCAAAGCCGCCGCGTCAGTTTCTTCTTCATGACCTCCATCCACCACTGCTCAAGCGCTTCGCTTTTGCCGTCACTGGATCTATCGATTTGGGTAAGATTTCTGCCGTTTGGGTTTGTTTTCGGTTGATTCTTGAATACTCATTTACTTTTGGCATCAATTGGTTGATACCCATTGTGTTTCAACTTTGGATTCAAGTTTGTGAAGGTATTGAGATGTTGTTCAGTGAAGTTGGAGTTTGTTTAGCGAGTTTTGGTAAGTTTTTATGCTTTGATTTACCCTCTTGTGGGTTAAATTTTAGTTGTTGAGAAATTTTGGTAAAGTCATTTGAAAGTGATCTTTTTGACGAAGCTACATATGGATAATATATTTGAGACATTGGTAGTGAAGTATGTATTTGATTCAAGCTTTAATCATGTAAGCCTAATTTCAAATTATGATTAGGGGTTGATTCAAGAATTTCATTTAAGATGAAGAAGAGTTTAGTTTGCTAATTATTTGGGCTTAAATTGGAGGTTTGGAAGGTAAATTCGAATTGGACCACACCTTAGGTAAGGTTATCTAGAAATATTTTGTAATATTTGGGTGTTTGGAATTTGGCCTTAACTATTAATTTTAAAGCCTGGTTTATGTTTAGGCTTGATTAAGGATTCAAGAATTTCACAAAGATTCAATTGTTTTTTGGTTCGACCTAATATCAAGGTAAGTAATCTTACTACTGGAACTGCCCACGGGCCAGGCATTAGATGTATGCTAGCATGATAAATGTACGTTATGGCAGAATGTTAGCATGATAGACTGATAGTATAATATGATCAAAGTGTGTTCTGGTACGAGATCTGAATTATTTATTTATTCACATAGACACTTGAATGCTAGTATGAGATGGTATGTGCTTCCATATGGTTGTATTTGATCTGATGATGTTGAGGTACACATGTATGTTGCAGAACCATGATGTTGAGGTATATGTGTATGTTGTAGAGCCATGATGTTGAGGTTTATATGTATGTCATAGATTCGTACAGTGATGATTATGATGTTGAGACTATGCAAATGTCCTTACTGATTAATTAGATGCCTATTAGATTTTGTGTTTCCTTCGGGATTCACCAGTTTGTGTTTCCTTTGAGATTCACCAGTTTGTGTTTCCTTCGGGATTCACTAGTTTGTGTTTCCTTCGGGATTTACCAGTTTGTGTCTCCTTCGGGATTCACCAGAGGTAGTTGGCATACTTAACTACAGTAGGATAGGACTCAGTCTCCTTCTTGTTTCATGTGTATATGTGTCTTATGAGGACTAGAGCAGTGTATATGTTTCACCAGAGGCGGGTATCTAGAGGACATAGATGTCTAGCTTGACCCCAGTAGTGGGGTTAATTACTGAGTATTTTATACTCATTCTTTCTCATGTTGTTGTTTCAGGTAATGGTAGAGATGCATCGGCGATGGACAAGCAAAATTCGTGATCGAGCCACTGGGACTAGTTTTTACGCTTCCGTTCATGAGATTTAAAGTTCTTTTCATGTTCCTCTTAACTTTTAGTTTTGATGCTTAAAACTTACTTTAGAATTGTTTTTCAGACTTATTTATTGTTCTTTATGATTTATGGGTATCTTATTATTGTTTTAATATTTGAATTTAATGAAAGTCTTTTGAACTTACCTTATTTAATTAGCATTTATTTCGCCATAACCGAGTGTCGTTTTGAGTTTCATGCATACATGTATTTAGTAACGTCCTAACTTAAGTCCTAGGGGGTCGGGTAGTTACACCTACTATGACTGAGTCTTCTCTTCTAAAGAGAAGCTGTGGCCATTATGTTCAAGCCCTCGGAATTAGCCCTTAAGGGAGCAATCTCTCTACTTATCCCTGCTTCGGGAAAGAAGTGAATTCCATATTGTGAATTGAGTTCCCAGCTCCCAGATCAGACAAGTCCCCAAAAAGGTAGGTATGTTGAGTTGGCAATCTGGCCACTCTCACCCATACTAATCAAAGGACCGCCCTCAAAGGCAGGAGTTCACAAAACACTCATGATTGAGGTTGTGTCACCTTTGGTGGTTTAGGTGAGATGAAAGTTTCTAGTATTAACAGCGTTATATACAAAGTCTAGTCATCTCGTGGTCCAGGTCTTATACAAACTCTTTGTACAGGACACCCCCGCTCCATGTCTCCACACGAATGGTTCGGATCAACCATCTGTAGTAGTTTACAACACTTGCCTCTACAAAGCAGGTCGTATCCGTAGTGTCACCAGGATCAAGTATCCCACCTTAATTCTTATACTACAGATCGATTTAGGTTATCACTTAAGGCATGATCCACTTATATATCATATATACATGCTTAAGTTCACATAAGATAACCAAAGAACTTTGTTTATTGGATATGAGTAAATGCCAGAATTAAATAACATTTATTTTATTCATTGAACAATGTGTATCTTTACAAAACAATGAGACTCTGGGAGAATTAAGACACCAATCCCAACAGGACCCATGTTGAATATAGAGGCCAAAGTGTCGAGTGCCACTTACATATCTTAGTACTCTCTTCACCGCTTACCAGTGAACGTCCGTAGGTTTCTTTAAGTACTGACTTAGATGATTAACCGCATATGTAATGTCAAGTCTCGTAGTGGTTAAGTACTGTAGGGCACCAATCGTGCTTCGATAGATATAGGGATTGTCAAGAGGAGTGCCATCGGAGATGGAGAGTTGATTGTTTAGAACACTCGGAGAGGGTGCCGGTTTTAGATCTCCAAGGTCAAGATGGTGAAGTAGGTCCTTGACATACTTTTCCTGCTTCAGTAGAACTCCATCGAGGACAGTGTGTAGTTGGACTTCAAGGAAGTAATGGAGTTGGCCAAGATCCTTTACAGCAAACTTGGAGTCCAAGGTTGTTACAAGCTTGCTGATTACCCGCGGATTGGTGCCAGTGATAATTATATCATCAACATATACTAGTAAGAGTATCAAGGTAGAAGTGCTCCGATATATGAAGAGAGATGTATCAGACTTAGCATTCTGAAAGTCCTAGCTACATAGTGCTGTTTGCAGTGTGTTGTTTGAGGCCATATATGACCTTGTGTAATAGACATGATTTGGTAGTTGAGGATTAACAAATCCTTGCAGTTGGCACATGTTAACTTTTTCATCGAGGACCCTATTAAGGAAGGCGATATTGAAATCTAAATGTCTCAGCTGCCACCATTTGGATACAACAAGGTTAATGACGATCCGAATGGTGGATGTCTTTACCACTGGACTAAATGTCTCAAAAAATCAATGCTTGAGTTTTGATGGAAGCCTTTTGCTACAAGGCGTGCCTTGTAGCATAGAATAGAGCCATTAGAACTCCATTTGATTCTGAATACCCATTTATTGCCAACAACGTTCATCGACGGTGATGGAGGAACTAAAGTCTAGGTCTGATTTTTCATTAGTGCTTGAAATTCATCACTCATCGCTTTGTTCCACTGCGTGGTTTTGAGCGCATCACTAACTCGGGTAGGTTTGGTTAGGGACCAGTCTTTTTAGGTTTGGGAGGACAGTATTTTGGGTTTGAAGATGCTTACTTTTCCTTGGGTAATCATGGGATGAGTAGACACGGGTACAGGGTGTGGGACAGTATCGGGTGAAGATTGGGCAGTGGACGACAAAGGTAAACGATTGGTGGGTTGGGCGGTAAGTGATGGTGAGTCAGGTAGTAAACGATCGGAGGGTAAACGATCGGTGGGTACACAATCAGTGGGTAAGTGGGTGGTGGTAAACAATGGCTGGATAAACGATCACTGAGTAAATAATCGTTGGGTAAACGATCGGTAGGTAAACTATCGGTGGGTAAATGATCGGTGGGTTGTACATTACACGATGAGGGTAAACGATCACTGGGTAAATTATCGGTAGGTGAATGATCGTTGGGTGAACGATCGCTGGGTAAGCAACTGGTAGGTAGACGATCGGTGGGCTAGACACTAGATGATGAGGGTAAACGATCGTTGGGTACACAATTGGTGGGTAGATAATCAGAAGAAGAAGGTGGGAAGGTTGGGCTGTCTGTAGAAGTATTAGTTGGTGATTGAGTGTGGGTTGTTCTGACAATTGGTGAAGGTGAGGTTGTGGACGTAGAGGGCATAGAGTCACTGTGTGGTGTGTCCTGACTGAGGGACAGCCAGGAAACCAGGTGGATGGTAACTGCTTGCTTGGCTGGTCTGCAAGCTGAAGGAGACATTTGACAAGGAAAGTTAGTTTCATCAAACACAACATGCCGAGAGATGAATAGCCTACCACTGGGGTTAAGGCCTTTATAGCCTTTGTGATTCACAACTGGACCGAGATAGATGCACTTCTCTGTGCAATAGCTTAACTTATGTAAATTGAATGGTCTCAAGCAGGGGAAACATGCACACCCAAATATTCGAAGCTCCTCAAACCTGAGCTTCTTTTTTAACATCACTTCCATTGGAGACTGTCCATTTAGGACATGGGTGGGCAGGCCATTAATCAGCAGAGTTGAGTATAAGAAAGCATTCCACCAATGATGTAAAGGAAGATGTGCTTGGGCTAGTAGGGTTAGCCCTGTCTCCATTATGTGTCTATGCTTCCTCTCAACCCTTCCATTTTTTCCTGACGTATATGGACAGGTGTACCTAGAGGAAATGCCAAGCTGATGACAGAATTTGTGTATCTTGACAAATTCTCCACCATTATCCGACTGTAGGGACTTGATCAGTGTATTGAACTGAGTTTGTATCATGGTGAAAAAGTGTTGAAAAGCTGCCAGTGTGTCACTTTTTAACCTCAGAGGATAGATCCATATGTAGCTACTGTGATCATCAACAAAGATAGCATAACATTTGTACCCATCTGTAGACAAGAGAGGAGTTGGACCCCACAAATCAGTATATATAAGTTCAAAGGTTGCATATGTTCTTGAGTTAGAGTTAGGGAAGGCTAAAGAATGTGATTTGCCATAGCTACAAGAATCACAAAATTTGAGCTCTTCATTAGATAACATAGGTAGATTATAGCCTTTGATAATAACTCTAGTATTTTTTACGAAGGATGGCCAAGCCTTCTATGCTATGTAACCTTAGACATCCTATGCTTCGAAGATATGCTAAGAGCAGACAGATCTTTATTCTTGTGCACTGGTTGCGATGGTACTCCGTTTCCTACTGACTTCGAGTTAACTTCTGCACCCTCTAACTGATATAGTCCATCTTTAAGCATTTCTTTCATTACTGTTTGTCCCATACCCTTGTCTTAACAAGACAGTAATCCGTGTGAAATTCAATAAACACGTTATTGTTTTTTGTTAGCTTAGATATACTGACCAATTTTTTTGCTATGGCCGGCACACATAACATATCATTCAGTTTCAAATTGCAGGCATCACTAGATAGACATACAGTTCCAACATGAGAAATTTTTAGAGTATTACCATTAGCTACAGTGACTGTTTCAGTACCTGAGTATTCAGTCGAATTGTCAAGATTGTTGAAGTCTGAGGTAACATGATTGGAGGCACCACTGTCAGCATACCAATCTGCATCAGTCATGTTTTCTTATCTTGTTAGAAAGGGGTTACTTCCATAAGCAGTGACTAGGGCTATTGGGTGAGGTTGTGTGTTTTTGGTCTGGTTGTTGGGGAAGGGTTGTCCCATGTTTTGAGGAGAATTGGGAACAAAATCTCTATTATACCTATTGAAGCAGTAGAACGCTATGTGTCCTACCTTCCCACAGACTTGACACACAGGTTTGTTGTTGTTTCTTCCCCTGTCTCGACCTCTGCCATGGCCACCACCACCTCGTTATCCTCCCCCAGTAGACTGGTTGCTGCTATTGGTCTTGTTATTTTGATTGACATGTCTAGTATTTGTCATATTCACTGATGCATTACTGACTTGGTTGAAGCCTACTGTCGTCTTTTGGTTTGACTGATGTTCCAATCTCCTTTCATACAGGAGAAGTTCTGACTGCATATCAAGCCACGTTTGCTATCCCTTGGATCGTGGCCACGATGGCATTGTACTCTTCATTAAGTCCTAGTAGTACCTGTGAAACAAGAGCTCTTGGTGGCACAGGACTACCAGCTTGCTCAAGATTGTCAGCATTCATTTTCATAGTTTGAAGGTACTCTTCCATTTTCAAATTACCTTTCCTGGTTGTTTGAAACACATGTCTCAGATAATCTTCTTCAACCCTAAACTGAACACCAAAGAGTTGTTAAATGCTGGTCCACAGATCCCTTACACATTCACATCCCATCACTTGAATGGCAACCTCTAGTGTCATGGAGTTATACAGCCAGCCGATGAGGAGTTAATCTACAGCCATCCGCGCTTTTTATTGAGGATTTACCTCAAGTGCTGTCGACGAGCTGGAAGCACCACTGCCATAGCTTCCTTCTGTGCTACGCGGAGTAGCTCCTGCTCCAGTCGATCCAGTCGGTATGCTCTTATCAACTGCAGGTTGCAGAAACATTGGGAGACAAACCTTTTGTCTGGTCAGATGTCCTTCGAGTCAATAACTCCAAAGGATTGGAAGCGCCAAGTTTTTCCATAGGAGTAAATTGCTACGATGAGTTTAATAGAGGTTATCTGATTGAGGAGTTGGTTCAAGGGTGGGCCGTTGAAGTTGGTTGTGCCGAGGGTGGCTCCCAGGTTTCCTTGATTGACGTTGTTCATTATTAGCTCTGATACCAAGTTAGAATGTGAGGTTGAAGGATATGGCTGACTCACGTGGCAAGTCGAAGTGCTTGTTGTCGTTTGAAGAGGTATACAACTGGACAGTAAGCGATAGTGCTGCAGAGGTAAACGATAACGTCAACAGTTAGACGATAGTGTCAAGAGGCGGACGATAGCACTTAGACAAGGTAAACGATAGTGTCAAGAGATAGACGATAACGTTTGGTGGAGGTAGACGATGACGTCTGAAGGAGATAGACGATAGCTTCAAAAGATAGACGATATTGTGTAGACGATAGCGTTTGGTGGAGGTAGACGATGACGTCTGAAGGAGGTAGACGATAAATGATATCGTGTAGATGATAGCATCAGGAGGTAGACGATATCGTGTAGACGATAACATCAAGAGGTAGACGATAGTATCAGAAAAGGTAAACGATAGTTTCAATCAGGCAAACAATAACTCTGACAGTACACGACAGTGGCAAGCCAACTTTTCATTTATAATTTCTTGTATATTGAAATGTACATAGGTGATGTATTTATACAATATGAAATCCTTAATTTGAGAATGCAAAAATAACTCAACAAAACAAATGGTTAGACACTTTGTTGTAACCAACCTATTCCTTTGGTAAGCCCTATTCTTTTGATAGAGAGGCAAGACTGTATTTTATGTGTTGGCATCCTTAACAAAATAAATCAGTGTCAACTAATCATTTGGTTAATCAGATTTAATACTAACTTGTTCAATAAATTGAACTTCTTGTTTCTTTTTCATTCTACGGTTTTTTATTTTTGACTCTTTGGTATCAGGGTTTTGTTTTACAGGTTACTTCTTCCCCAAATTACAAATTTATCATTGAACCATACGAAGCAGGTGCGCTTTCTTCCATTTAGATTTTGGCACCAACATGTAGTATATTCACATAGTGATATTTTTTGTTGCTTCTTTTCTAATATTTAATCATTTTTTTATGATATATTGAAAAATATTAATTCACTACTTGGAAACATATTATGTTAATTCCCTTTCTGGTTCATTTCTATTTTTACACCCAGTTCCTCTGTATAATGTTACATTATTTGACTGAGGTTAGTGTTATGTTAATATCATTTTAATTTTATAAATAATCCAAAATCTCACATTCTAGGAGAAACATGATAGCACTGAAAATATGTTATCTTAGTGTCTCTAATCTTATCCATTTATGATTTTTTTTATGTGCTTAAAAGTTTATATTTATAGGATCTCGAGTAATATAAATATTCTGAAACGTTATAGGTCATTCGGAGTTAATTTGGAGTAATTAGGTACTAAAAATGGCATTCGAGGCTCAAAGGGGAGAGAAAGTGACAAAAGTGCCCAAGGCGAGAGCGTCGTGATGCCCAATGACGTTAAGGCATGGCACTCTTCACATAATGCTGAAAAATAGTGCAATGTCATGGTGCTATTGCACGATTATAAAAATTGCACTTCGGTTTTTAGGTCATATTTTTTTTTATTCAGGTGGCCGTTTTGGGTGAATGACCACTCGTTTTCTTCGTGTTTTGCCCTCAATCCATCTACATAACATTAGTTTTTAGGTATTCTTTCATCTTCTTTCTGTAATCAAGCAAAAACGATGTTGGGTTCTATCTTTTCCACCACCATAGAGAAGGTAAGATCTATGGTTTTCTACTTTAGGGAATTTTGGAGGAATCCGTTGTACTTTTTGGAGTATTTTGATAGTTTGATTGAGATTTCTTGTGTATGAGTTTTACTCTTGGTTTATTGATTATGAATTACATTTTTTTATTATTGATTGACAACCAATGCTTGATTGTGCAATTTGATGCTTTAGATTAACGTATAATGCGTGACATATAATTGTATGTTAATCTCCAAGACGCAATAGGTTAGATAGGCTTGTAATTTGTTGTCGACAATAAAGAGTATTGTTCTATCGATCTAGGAAAAACCGTATTAGATTTTTAATTAGCCTTTTCCTATTGAAAATTTATCATAACGTAATCCTAAAGCATAATGTAGTTAGTTAAATTGATTAGGATGCTTCTCAACTAACTAAATTGGCTAATTTGGTATTTTGGACCATTGGTTAGCTTTTCTAATCAATTAGGCTAAGCATAGGCAAGAATTTAAAATCATGCTTTGATAATTTGAAGATGAAAATTACATTGGATGATTCTGTTCCTCTAAGTTAGAATGTTTCGTTTAATTGCATATCTATCCTTTATTTTTCTTTCTTGTACTTTATTTTCATGCATATTCAAATCTCAAACCACACAACCTCCATTTATTGCTTTAACGAAATAATTAACTTTGAGAAACTAATTTTCGTGCTTCCCTGTGGATGGATCCTATCTTACCATTTGTACTATTTAATAGTATATATAGTATTAATTTGTACAATCTAAATTTTATTTGATTGGTCATTTACATGCAACAACAAAAGACTGCAATCAAATCACAACAAGATATATGTACCTTCTTAGACTTCTTTTCTACTTCACATTTGAATGAAGCTCCCATGCTATTTCTTTGTCAATGTTGTCCACATTTTCTCTCTTTCTACCCCATTTTAAAAATTTTGGCATTATCCTATGCCTTCTTGTCTTTTTATGCATAGAATTTGGATCTAATTTGCATATGATAGGAAACCTAATAAATCAATGATAATTTAAAAAGTGGACTTTATTTGATTATGTTTGTTGTTGTTGTTTACGTGTGTTTCATACTTGAATTGAAATGTGAGGTCCACTTCGAAATTTGTAATAAAGAAAAATGCAAACTAATTGACGAGTAGATGAGTAATCCAATTGTGTTTGAAGATTACATGAGATCCACTTTATCGATACCATTACTGTTATAGATATTGTTTTTATTACATTACGAAAATTATGTATCCAACACATTTTTTGTTACTGTTACCATTATCATTAGAGTAAAACGGTAACAACAATAATAAAGATGAGAATTTCATAATAAACGTGATAAAAAAAACAATATAACATTTGCAATTGTGATCCATTACGATTGATCTATCAAATGGAATCCCATTGCAATTACACCAATTTTAATTACGGATTGATAAACATGGTCTAAGTTATAAAAATATATGGAGAATTAAAATCACTTTTTTTTAACTATTTTAGTTTAGATCTCAGTTTCAAAATATATATATATACTGTCTCTTATACACATCTAGATGTGTATAAGAGACAGATTTAAGCATGATCTCCTTAAAATCTGTCTCTTATACACATCTAGATGTGTATAAGAGACAGATTTAAGCATGATCTCCTTAAAAAAATAAAAATAAAAAGAGAAAAAAATTATTATGTAACCCTCCAAGATCAGGATTAAGAATTTAGATTTTGCACTTGGTTAGGCCAGCAACCTGGCAACATTATTATTTGCTTGTCTTAAATTTGGAGTTTTTATGATTGAGCTAATTAGGAAAGAAAAGTTGCACCTTCTTTGGTTTAAGTAGTAATTATCAATTTTTTAAAATCTTTCTTAACAATACTTGTATATCCTAATGATCTCTCTCATTTCATATATGATTTGTTCATTCATGTACATTTCTTAAATTCAGACATTACATATTTAAATAGGCAAATGAAAGAAATATATATATATATATATATATATATATATTTTAGTATACTTGGAGATATAGGGGATTCTAATTAGGATATAATTTAATCAATTCTTTTATTTATAATTCTAAATTTTTCAAATTTAACCCTCAAACTTTCAATAAACTTCCCATTTTGGTTCCTACCACAAATCAATTATTTTGTCTAACTCATTGATAACACAATGTAAGTTGCCACAAATTATTATTATCACTATCTTTTAGTATAAGATGGAAGATTCAAACAATCACTTTGGTGACCCAACCAACTTAGTTAAGGTTATTTCAACACTAAAATATAAGTATATAATAAAGTGAAAACGTAACTTTTATTTTGATCCATATACAATTTGATTTTAATTAATAATTTTGTTAACTATTTTGATTATTTTTTTTTTACAATACGAGATTTTCATTTAGAAAAAAACAACTCAATGTTGATTTTCATTTTTTTTAAAAAATAATCGATTAACTAAAAATTCGAATCGAGTCGAGTTGTTAGTAGAGAGACCAAAACCATATTAGAACATAAAATCAATCATTTGAATTCATTCTTAGTGAAAAGGATACTCAAACATGAAGATTAGGTATGGTGAGATATGAAAGGAAAGAGACAAAAGGCCATCAAATGGTCAAATAGCAAAAGGAAAGTTGAAAAGATGAAAAATAGAACAAAAAGAAAGTAATTACCATTCTTTCCAAATTCCCATCATTGTCTTTTTTTTATACTCATTCCTTTCAAATAAAAAATATATATAGAGAGAGAGAGAGCATTCAAATTTCAATCACCACCCCCAACACAATGCCTTGAGCACCCCTTCTTATTTCTGTGTACCCAACAATCATTTCAATGAAACACTTCCTATTTCTTTCTTCTTCTTTTCTTTTATATAATTTTCACTATTTTGTATTATTATCTATATTTTCCAACAAAAGAAAATTATTGTTTATTTTAAGTTTAACAATGATTTAGAAAATAATTACTACTACTTATTAGTATTTCACTCTAACAAGATAAAAGATAGAGATTCAAACCTTTGTTACAATTATTACTTAATTATATATTTATTCAAATGATTTTATTATAATTGAATTTATAATACAAATAGTCCAAATTAGTTTAGAACTTATAATTCATAAACTATAAAAAAAAAAAAAAAAAAAAAGTCTCATAGAGGTAGACATGACATGGTGGGAGGATGAATGAGAAGGGGGTAAATTATAAGATACAAAAAGTGGGTCCTTTGGCAATCATTCTATACAAAGAAATTAAAAAGGATGGGGGAATGGCTTTTTAGGAATTCTTCAAATTAAACTACTCTTACCTTTTCAAAAAAAAAAAAAAACATTATTTTATGAATCCTCATTAACCCAAAAAAAAAAAAAAAAAACATGTTTGAGAGCATTTAAAAACTCAACCTTATGTCATGTAAATTCATATATTTATGTGTGTATAAATATGGGTGTATTTAATCAAATTTTCTCAGCTGGAAAAAGAAAATGCAAGAGGAAATTTTCTTTTGGAAGATTAAAACCATAATGAGATAGAGAAGAATAATCAATATTCATCAATCTAAACCCTCAATGGAGGGAAAATTTTAATTTAAAAAAAAAAAAAACCAAACCAAACCAAACTAATACTCGTTGATTTCAATCTTGTTAATTACAGACAGAAAATTAATTACATGTAATTTTTCCTAAACAAAATCTCATTTACATATATATTTGGAAGATTATAACTTCAACATATAACAATAACAATAATCCTCCTTTTTTCCAACCAAGAGTACAACCAAGAAGAACAAGAAGAAAGATGAAGAAGAAGTTCACTTTCAACCCCCACAAAAAAACCAAAAAAAAAAAAAAAAAAAAAAACCAAAAACAAAAATTTGCTAGTGTAGAAGAAATTTTGATGAGGTTTAATTTTTTTTTTTTCCCTCTTCTTCAATTACTTATCTGTTATGAAGAGGATTTGGGCCAGTGTAGACTCTTCTCTTCTGAGCACCAAACATGGCGGCGCCACCGTCATGAGGGTGGCTTTTAGGGCGGAAGACGGTGGTGGCGGAGACATCGACATCGGCATTGGCGGCGACGGCGACAATGGCGGAGGTAGGTATTACTCTTTCAATATTGAAGGGAAGAAGAAAAAGAACAAGAAGAAAAAACAAGCTTATAAGCTCTATAATGTTCTTCAATTTCATTTTTTTCTCTCTCTCTTACCCCTCCCCCCAAAAAAAAAATTGTCTTTGGCTTAATGGGTTTTCTCTTTTCACTCCAAAGTGTGCATCTTTGTCTCTCTCACTCATAAAAAGATTTAATATTTTTTTTACACTTCCTCTCTAGAATCAATGAAGAGTGAGTCCAAAATGCATAGAATTTGATGCTTTTTTTAAAAGAAAAAACAAAAATGGTTTATTGGGTGTTGTTGGAAACTTCTTTGGTTACTGATTTCAGAGCCCTTTTATGTTTCTTACTTTGGAAAAAACCCTTAAAACTCAAAGAGAGATTAAAAAAGAAAAAAGAAAAAAAAAAAAAAAAAAAAGACTCTTGTTTAGAAAAATAATATTGTAAAAGGTTTTCTTTTTTTCTTTTGGGACAAAATTTTGAAGTAGTCTAAATACTTTCGTGGACCCTAAGGCAAAGAGGAAAAGAAAAAAAAACAAAGCAAAAAGTTACCAACCTTTATTTTCTATATTTATTTATTTATTTTTAATTTTTTTCTTTCCTAGAGATATGCAAAATTATGGTCGGTGGGTGTGGGGAGCTTAATTGAGTATTCTTAGATGTTACGATTTGAATCTCTAGCTAGTTATTATTATTATTTTTAATGGTTTAAAAAAAAATGGCCTATAGACCATACTACTAAACGTATCACTTTAAATTAATGTGAATCAGAATATAATTTAACTAGTCTCAAATAAGCATGGCTCGATTGGTGTAAAGAATATACTATAGTTTCGAAAAGCTAGAGGTTTGAATTCCTTTTTAGTTTTCAAAACGTCTTCGAGTTTTTTAGAATAAGTGGATTTGATTTCTGAGTTTTCAAAATGTATCTTTTTAGTTCCTAAGTTTTTAAGAATATATTTAAAAAGTCGTTGAGGTAATTTTTTATTATTTTAAATAATTATATGACCTTATGAGTTAGGAAATTAAGTTTAAAAAATAATTTTAGAGATAAGAAATAATTTTCTACTTTAAAATAAGAAAAAAAGCTACCGCCAAACATTTTTAGAACCTATTTTTAAATACTCGAGAATTGAATGCACATATTTTTAAAAACTTGAGAACTAAAATCATGAACCAAATATATATAATTGTATAATTAAATTAAAAAAATATATATTTTAGAACCGCTATTAAGAATTTTGACTTAAAACTATAATGCATATATAATTTTCACATGTGTTTAATGAATAAAATTGAGTTGAAACTACACATAGAATTGAGGAGAGTTAAATAGATTAGTGTACGTGTATAATGTAAATATACCTTTTAATTAACTCTTTAAGAAAAACCGCATGTGTATAATTTTGAAAATAAGTCACTTCGAAAAGAATTGAAATTTTTGGTAACTATTCAAAATAGCTTTTCAAATATATTTTAATTCGTTTTTATTAAAAATATTTAAATAAAAATAAGTTTTTTAAAAGATATTTTTTTGTCAAGTGAATCCGAACATGTTGTTATAATTTAAAATTAGAAACACACATGGTTGAAAATTTTTAAAAGTTTAGATAAAGTATTAAAGGGTTTTTAAATTTTAGTT
The DNA here is from genome assembly GCF_009727055.1 of Benincasa hispida. NCBI lineage: Eukaryota > Viridiplantae > Streptophyta > Magnoliopsida > Cucurbitales > Cucurbitaceae > Benincasa > Benincasa hispida. The sequence goes on from NC_052351.1 coordinate 60,352,809, forward strand.
ACTTAAAAGAAGGAAATATCAAACACATAGTGTTGGATTTTTTGGTTTAGGTTTAGTCATAATCAACTTCTCTTGTTCACTAAGCAAACAACTTTAACCTAAATAGTACTTGAAAGAATACTATCAACTACATCAAGTTATCATAAAACACAAAATTGTTCCTAGGTATTTGATGAATATTATACTTTTTCTTCTTCTTAAATTTGCCCATAATTTTTTATTAAAATTGTAAATATATATATATAAATACTTTTTTAAAAATAGAAAAAAGATCCAACCACAAAAATACAAATCTAGCCGCAAAATAAAAGCAAAAGAAAATAAGTAACCCCTCAAATCCAATTAAGGCTCTGTTTAGTTATTGCTGTAGTTTTAAAAGCAATTGTGACAACCGTTTGTTTTTAGAAAATCAGCCGTGAAAAGAAGTAAAATGATATTTGATAAATTTTAACTCATATTTTAAAAAGTAGGTTAAAGTGTTTGATAAATAAATAAACATTTTATTTTAGATATAATAACTAAAATAGACTTATAATCAACTTTTTTTTTTTATAATTTAAAATTTTAAATAATTGTTTAGTATGATAAATTGTTTCTTATAGATTAATTTTTAAATTTTAAGGAAAATAGTTTTATTTTAAAAAGATGAATATGGTATATTTTTTTTAAAAAAAAATGATGCATTTAATTCATGAAAAATAGAATATAGATTTGATTAGGGGAGAAATGGATAAATATATAAAATAAATCTTATTTTTAAAGTATAAAATTTAAAACTAAATATTAATTAAAATTCTACTTGATTTTAGGAGAATCTAAAAGCTAAAACTGCTTTTAAAGTCAACGTGAAATTAACTTGTTTCTAAAAGTGATTTTAACAAATTTAGTGATAAGATTTCATCTAAATGATTTTTTGAGACAACTAATGCAATGCCAAACGCAACCTAAAACAGATGGGCCCTAATCGAAAAGATGGAGGTACCTCACAATTTTTAAAAGTGATATGACCAACTCCTTCTATTGTTAATTGATTTTTGTATAATATGGTATCCTAGCCCATGAAGTCAAATAGGTGTTCAATCCAAAAAAAAATAAATAGATCCAAACCAAAAGAAATATCATCTCGACGAAGCATTGCTAAGGATCTCATTAGAAAGATGGTCGGGAGACCTCACAACGTTTACAAGATACATGAGCTATACTCCTCCTGTTGTTAATTGATATTGAAGATAGAACTTCATGTATATCTAATAGTGCCAACATTAATCTAGTTCAACAAATAAAGAATTTATAGCTCAAATTATCACTCATTTACCTTCTCTCAACCTTGTAATGGAATCGACAAAAAAAAAGAGGAAAAAAATAAAAGAAAACGTAAACAGTAGAAAATCGACACAAAAATTTACGTGGTTCACTAATAGTATGTTAGCTACATCCATAGACAAAGGAATAGAACCATTTATTATAATTAGTTAGAAATTATCATATTATACATCTAGAGGTACTAGTAGAGTTAGAGAATTTATATAATGCACCTCTCTAAACCCTATGACTAAAATTTAACATTAATACAAATATAATTTAGGGGCTTATATATTTTCTCATTAATTTAAAAAAAAAAAAAAGAAAAAAAGAGCAAACAAGTTAAAAATAAAAACAAGAGTTTTTTTGTTGGGCCCATCCTACTGCAATCTCTGCTGTGATGAAGAGCCATTTGAATGTGGGCAGTTGATGATCAATGGCTCTTGTCATTATTAAACTTGGAGTTTTTTGAAGTATATATTATAGTGTTTGGGAGAAAAGAAAATTTGGTGAGAGAATTCCAGTGTAGTTTTCTTGGAGATAAGAAAATTTTTGCCAACTTTTGATTATTTAAGAGAGAGAGACATAGAGGATTGGACCACTAAATTAAAGAAATGAAAAGAGGTGAAAGTCAGATATAAATTTGAGTTCTCGAGAGAAATGATGATGTCTTTTGCAACATTTTAATTATAAAGAGAGGAGAAAGGAAGAAGCCATCAAAAGGGTATCAACTAAAAAAAATTGATAAAACATCTCTTTCTTTCAATCTTTTTAGTTATTAGTAATAGAATCTATAGGTATACTATCTCATTCGTATTTTCATTCCGTGCATTATTCAAACCAAACTTGAGTATAATTCAATTTATCACATATCATAGTCAACGTGATATTTGAATCTCTCAACTTCCACTATTGTATTTTTTTCTTCTTATTTTTTGTAATGTGTCCTCTCTCGATCACCTTTTCCTTTCACCTGAACTATTTGAACGCCTACTAGAATGTCTCATTGGTGTTGCACAAAGCGAAGCATTATCTCTTCTCCAAAAATAGTCTCTCCTCGATGTTTGTCAACATGTCATGATAGCTCGTGTGGAATTTTTTCTTGGTATAATTGTGATGGAACTTGTTCGTTGAGAATGGAAATCTTATTAGCTATGAAGGTAGTTGTTAATAAAGATTAAAATATTCGTCAACATTTTAAAGTATTTGTTCAATATATCGGTAAATCAAAAAGTTTAGCATATTGAAATTTAATATTTGTATTAATGGAAGAAGAGAGAAAGGGAGAGAAGGTTAGACTTGGAATGTCGTAGGTAGTATAGGACTTGCTGAAAAACAAGACTTTTATTTTTTTTGTTAAAAGAAATTTTAAATTAAAATCATGATTTGGAACTTGTTTAAGGGTTGTTTTTAAATAAAGAAAAATGAACCAACTAATTTATAAATGTAGCAAAATTTTACTGTTTATGATAGATGTTTATCACGGTCTATCACGGTCTATCATTGATAAACAGTGAAATTTTAATGTACTTGAAAACATTTTCAATAGTTTTACTATTTAAAACAAGGGACAGTTGCAAATATAACAATCAGGCTTAAAGTATTAACCGATATAGCATCATGCAAAAAATTACAAATATGTTAAAATTTAGATAGTCTATCAGTGATAGATCATATATCATTGGTAAGCGTCTATCGGTGACAGACCATATCACTGATGAGATATTGGTTGTTGATTTGGTTGCACACTCGCTAGTTAGGATGGCTGTTTCTTTGATTTTGTATTCTTTTTTTGGGCTCTTGTACATCTTCCTCATCATTAGAAGATTTGAAGGTGTGTTCTTTGTGAGGAGAGTGGTTGTATTGGTTTGTTTGCTTAATGAATGTTGTCTTTAAAAAATAAAAGTGAGATATAGTTTGTGTTAAAGTGAAATTATGTTAAAAAAAAAAAAAAAAAAAAACATCTCTTAACAAGTAGTATATCGATTTTTTTACTGTTTAGTACTCGGATTTTAAATTTATTTCTATTTAAAAAAGTATCTAACAAAGTCTTTAAGATCCAGTTTGATAATCATTTGGTTTTTTGTTTTTGTTTTTTAAAATTAAGTCTATTTTATGCACATTTCTTACTATGATTTGCATATTTATTAAGTACAATGGTTGAATTCTTAACTAAATTTTTTTTTTAAAAAAAAAAAACCTTTTGAAAGCTATATATTTTAGTTCTCAAAATTTGGTTTAATTTTTAAACCATTGGTGAAAAGTAGATAGCAAAAGAAGAAATTTTGAGGTGAAAATAGAAAAACAAAAATAAAAAACAAAATAGTTATCAAACAGAACTTAAATTTTCAGTTTCATATTTAACTAATTTCTTAACTTTAAGAAAGGTTTGATAAATTTCTATTTTGTGTTGAATATATCTCTATATTCCAAATGTTTAAATAGTTAAACCAGACCTATTAGATTTAAATTGAATTTTTTTTTCTTTTTATTTTAATGAGACCACTTTTGACTTTTTGTTTCTAGCCAGTTTATGATTTTAAAATTATGTTTAATACGTTAAGAACTTATTATACACAAATTTAAAAATCCTATATAGTAATTATTTGTTTTTTTTTAAAAAAAAAAAAACCGAGCCTATCCATACTACTTTTTTTACCTCCAAATTTTTTCATTTGTTATTTACTTTTTCCAATAGTTTAAAAAACCAAACCACATTTTCAAAACTAAAAAAAATAGTTTTTAAAAACTTGTTTATATTTTTAGAATTTGGCTAAGAATTCAATCATTGTATTTATGCAAATCATGGGAGAAAATAAGCTTAATTTTTTTTAAAAAAAAAACAAAAAGCAAAATAGTTATGAAACCTTACCAATCAATTTAACAATTTTTTTAAAAAAAATAAAGTTTAGTTACCAAGTACACACAAACTCAAAAGCTATTTGAAATTAAACTTGTAATTTAATGTTGTTTTCGATCAAACAAAATTTTCAAAGTCATATTTTCTATTACAAAAAATATAATATTTTTGTAATAAGTTTCAAAATTGTGTATTGTCCAAAATTTTTCATTCCACAAGGCAGAGAAACAATGTTTTATGTTTGCACCTACAAAGATTTTTGTTCTAGTATTTTAGAGAAAGGAAATATAAATATATCATTGTATTTATAATGTGTTTACAAACAAATGTGTCTTAAATCAAACACATATATTAATCATATAGGAAATATTGTGGAAAATAGAAATGAGTTGCATTTAAGTTTATATAATAATTTGGACAAGCAATAAGCAAAAAGGATCAAATCCTTTAGATGAGGCATTGTCTCGATGAGTACACACAGCATCATTAAGTTTAAGAATTTTAATAGCTAACTTTTTCTTTTGTTGGTCAAAGTAATTGATAGATTTATCATTGTTCTTTTGTTTTTTTATCCCCACATTCTTATAACATATTTCTTTAATTTTAATTTATTTGCATGGAATTTCTTAAGAGGGTATGTTTTCACATTAAATATATTTTAAAAAGTTCAAAATTTTGAGTCAAAACATCATTATTATTAATCAATTTGATGCATATTTAGATTTATTGGAGGGAGGTATATATCTAAGATGTCTGGAAATTAAAATATATGAATTACAAGAGTATTCAAATGTTTAATTTATAAAGGGTAGCTATATGAAGAATGTAATAAAGTGATTAGCTGATCAAGTAATATATGTCCCTATGAACTATTATATAGTAGCGTTTTATATTTGATTTTAATTGTAATTAAATTAATTGTTGATGGTAATTATTGATGTCAAATTTTGGATAGAAAAATGTACCTGACTTTCACGTAATACTAGTAGTAAATTTGTTTGAAGGAGAAGAATGTGGTTTGCAAAAGAGAAAACTTACACACCATGTGGTGCTTGTCGCACACACTCCGATAAGTCAGAGAGTGAAAGAGTGTGAAAGCTAGAGAGTTTGAGAGTAGAATTCCAGTTATGATCTCATATGAAGTTATAATGATATATTTGTAGAGAAAGTTGACCTAGGTTGGTCCTAGGGTTTTGGAGTTACCTTAAGATAATTAGATAACCTATCGAGCCGAGGGTCATGCCCGGTTTCATGTTTGACTAGGGTTAAGGCCTTGGTTGAGGTTAAACGTCTACAATTAGGTTCAAAATGGGCTTAGGACAATACTTTGGGTCGAGGCATGCGTAGGACATGCCCTTTTAGATATTTTTCCAGGGTTGGCCTCGGTCTTGGTCGAGCAACTCCCTTTAGGCCCAAAATGGGCCTAGGCGATGCTTTGGGTCAAAGCATGCTTGTGACATGTCATTTTAGTTACTTTACTAAGGTCAACTTCGACCTTGCAGCCAATTTAGGCTTTGACCAAGTCTAACTATCTTCTCTAGGTCCATTTTGGCGTAAGGTACTACTTTTGACTCAAACATTGTTACTTTATTAATCTTGTTGCTTTTATTCTTATTTTTTTTGTCAATTATACCATTCAATCCAAAATCATTCATAACAGTAACATACGACGCCAAAGCGAGCATGACTCTTCTTTTTAGAGATTGAAAGTTTGATCCTCTATCCCTATAGTTGTTGTACTAAAAAAATTGCAATATATGATTTCATTTACATAATATTATCGAACTTGAGATTAGAGATTTGATCCTCCAATCCCACATAAAAAAAAATCTAGACATAGCTAAACTAGTTAATATATATTGGCCAAAAGATTTGAATCCCCATATTTCACAAAGACATGTGAATGTGCACACACATGCATATATATAGTACTTTACAACAAATGTTAACACACTGTAGATTTTAAAACAACGAGTATCTTATCTACTAAGTTATGTTTGGATTGTTTTGATTTATTTCAAATATATGTAGGTTTCTAAAGAGAAGAAAATTCATATTGAGTTTAGCTCTGATATGTACCTTTTAAAATTAGAGAGTTTGATCTCTCATTTTAATAATTGGTGTCTAAAAAATTAATAATAAATGTCAAAGTGAGTTTAGTTCAATAATAATTGAATCGTCTTCCTCTTTAGATATTTGAGGCCCGATAATTCACTCCACAATGTTGTACTAAAAAAATAATAATAAATAGATAAATAAATGGGAGAAAAAAGCCTAAACCATTTAAGGTTAAAATGGTAAAATGCAAATCAATTTGAATGCCGACGTCACCTATTATTGGCCGTTTAATTTTCGACATTTTGAACGTCCCCTCATTATTCAAACTATTATTATTAATCGAGGTCAAAAATTTGATTCTTCTTCTCCTCATATTATCGAAAAGAAAAATAAATCTATTTAATTGAAAAATGAATAAATATACAGTAATTAGCATGTAGTCTCGTTAAAAGGTTATACGAAACAAAAACATTTTATTAAAGTAATTTCATAAATTCTACAATTATATGTATGAGCATATATATATTATTAGTATATCTTTAATTATCATGTTTTTGTTTTTAATTTTTGTTACGAACAATAAAATTATGGACAATTTAAATTGACTAGAAAAAAAAAGTGTTTTAAAAAGTCATTTTTATTTAAATATTTTTTATAAAAAAAAAAAACTTTCAAATAAAAAAACTTATGTGTTTAGCTACACTTTCTCGAAAGTGTTTTTATGTACGAGTTTGTTTAGTTTTATACTCAAAGTATTTTTATTAATGTTAAATTACTATAAAGAACAATTATTAAATACTAAGAAATAATAATTAAAACACTTTTCATTTGCCAAGTTCTTTTGTTTGTTTTTTAGTATATGATTGATCTAATTGGTTATTAGAGTTAGTTGTTAAAGTTAGTTGTTGAAGATAATTTATGCAGTTGGTCAATGATGTTGGAATTAGTTGTCAAAGGTAGTCATTGCTAGAGTTGGTAGCTAATGTTGGTAACCGATGTGGTTGTTGTCACTGTGATGGTAGTCGCCGAAATTGGTCATTAGAGGTGATCGATAAAGGACAGTGGTAGCGCGGCAACCACGGTAAAAGTGAGGTAGAGGATTAATGAGTGAGAGCACTTTCAACAATTTTATATATTTAATAAATTTAGAAGAATAATCATTACACACTAGAAATCATTTTTTTCAAAAGTTGATTTCAAGAGTTTCTCTCGAACCAACTTATGTCATAAACTCATTTAAAAAAAAAAACCATTTTAACTAATTGTCAAACGCTCCAACTTTTTCTAAATGACTTTTTTAAGAAATAAAAATTTGAAAGTGAAAACAAACACATCCTTAGTGTATCGAACAATTCCCATTAAATCTTCTAAATCGTCCTTTCCACTATTAAATATTAACATATTTTTAATATGACTCTTTGGACAGAGTAGAGTTCGAAAGATGAATTTATCGAAAATTTTAAAATTTAGGATCTTATTAAACACAAAATTACAGACTAATTAAATACAAATTAAGGACAACTTGAAAATTTTTACAAAGTGGAGATATAGGCTAAGTAAAAAAATGAAAATTATATCAGCAAATAGAAATCAAGTTCAAACTACACTAATTAAAAGTATGGTTAATTAGCCTAATTTTAGTATGTTTTTCTTTGGTGAATTTTACAAGTACTCTTGAAATTATATGAAAAAAAAATTGATTCCCATTTTTCACCAAATGTAGTTTGATAACAAAATTTCCCAATGCCATCCTAAGCTTTTAATTTATTTCATTATTTTTTTTTAGTTTAAACATGATATGAGATTAAAAATGAGATTTTTTTTTTTTTTTTTTTGTTTATGATATAATGTCTTAACCAGTAAATTCTCGTATGCTCCACTTGATCAAAGTGTATTTGTTTTTTTATTATTTTATTTGATTAATTATATATTATATATTATATATTTGATTTAATCGACCACTCATTCATTACGAAACTACCCTCAATTAGTGCAATGAAACATGCTCTTGTTCATTTCTAATTTATCATTGATAAGATATGAAATTGACTAGCCAACTTATCAATTATCTTTTGATTTATTTAACTATAGATTTTACAAGAATGTGATAAAAATGGAATGAAACAATTGTGAGCTTTTATTCCACCTCTTTGATTAATATTTGAAAGTTGATTTTCATAGAAACTTTTTAAAAAATATGTAAAAATATAAAACAAATATTTATAAATAATTGCTAATCATGATTACAAATATAACCTCTCACTGACTTCCCACTTCAATTATAAGCTTTATTTGTTCAAAAGAGAAACACATGATGGCAAGAATTTTTGCCTCTCTTCACCATCACTATAGAAGATATTTTTATTCAAATAAAATGGCTAATCATGATTACATTTTGTTAATCAAATTAGAAATAAGGGAAATTATTTTAAAAGGTAGAATGGTTGAAAATATTTATAAGATATAGCAAAATTTTAGAATTATCAATGATAGATGTTGATATCAGTGTCTATCAGTGACATTGATAGACACTCATAAAAGTCTATTCGTATCTATTAGTATCTATTACTGATAATTCTAAAATTTTGCTATTTTATAAATATTTTGATTCATTTTTCTATATTTAAAAACGACCCTAGAAATAATCCCATGTTTTAATTGAATTAGTTTAAAGTTCGTCTAACATAACCAACCTAAATATAATTAAATTGGTTATAGTATATATCTCGATAAAAATTAATTGATCTTTTAGATTTTAGCAGCTAGATTTAATGAGTTTATATATATATATATATATATATATTATATATTATAGTTTCATTTTTCCTTTCTAAATTTAGGATTAAAAACACTTTTGGTCCTTCAACTTTTTTTTTAAAGTAACATAGTCTTTAAATTTTAGTTGGTAACCATTAGTCCTTGATCAATTCTATAACGATATATTCCCCACTATAAATATTACATCCAATCGTTCCTTAAACTTTCAATATTTTTCTTAATAAGTCTCTAAACTTTAAAGATGTCTAATTGATTTATGACAAACTTCATTCTATGTAACAACTTTAGACAACATATTTAAAAATAAATTAAAATTAACTATCTTAGGTTGAAAAAAATCACTCACTTCTATCACAAGAATAAATAAAAAAATAATAGAGAATTTAAAAGAAAACAATAAACCTAGGAAACACAAAAATTAACGTGGAAAACCACAACCCACCAAAAAGAAATTCACTATGTAAAAAGTTGTTACAATTACACATAATGATTCTCTCATTGATCTCAAAATAAGAGCACTCTCTCAAAACTTTTATACTACTCACACCCTTTAATCTCACTCTTAAACTAGATAATACATAAAGGAAATTAAGCTTAACTTGTTTTTAACTAGAACAATCGAAAACCAAAAGCATAAGTTATTTTTATAGTGCTTTGAGCTCATGACTTCCTTTAACTTTTTCCATGTGAGACAACTACACTTCTGATATTTTGTCAAAACCCAATATTTTAGACCTAAAATTTAATTTGTAGTTAATTGAGTTTTTTTAGTACGATAGAGGGCAAGAGAATTCAAACCGTAGATTTCTTAGTCACTAATACATACTATATGTTAGTTGAACTATATTTGTTTTTCATGTTTAATTGAGCCTTAAACTTTTCAGCTGGTACATAATAAATATGTTGTTTTTTTTTTTTTTTTTTAGAAAAAAGAGCTGAATGGGTTGAGGACTTATTGTATACAAAATAAAATTATATATACAATAGAAGATTTAAAATTTATTATTATTTTTTTTTTATTGACAATCGAAACGGTAAGAGTGTATTAGTTACAAAATTAAAAATTCAAATATTTATTAAAAAATTTAAAGTACAAACACCATATAGACACAAATATTTTTTTAAGTACAATATAGACACAAATCAATTAAGGGTCTATTTGATTTTTTTTTTTTTTTTTTTTTTTTTTTGAAAATTAAGCATATGGATATTACTTTCACCTCCAAATTTCTTCCTTCATTATCTACTTTTCACTAATAATTTTAAAAACCAAGTCAAATTTTGAGAATTATGAAAAGTAACTTTCAAAAAATGTTTTTTGGAATTTGGAATTTAGCTAAAAATTCAATCATTATACTTAAAAAGATGCAAATCATTGTAAGAAACGTTGATATAAAATAGACTTAATTTCAAAAACAAAAATAAAAATCAATGGTTGTCAAACGGTGCCTAAACTTGTAACTTAAGCTAATAGAAAACATACACCTTTGACATAAAGTTTTTAATATTTTATAATTCCTCACATTTTTAGAAGGCAAAGATTTGTAAAGATGTTCAATTCTAACATTTTTTGAAAATAACAAAACAACAACATTTGGCTAATAAGTTTCAAATATACATTATAATTACAATAAGTTTTTAAAAAACATTAGAGGGTGTTTGATAAATGGGTATGAGTTGAGTTGAGTTGGTGGGTATTTATTACCCATGTTTGTTAAGCCTATAAAGAAAATCTACGGGTTATTAAAATCCCCTTTTTTACCCATCAAAACTCTCCTTTTTTATCCCCTCAAAACTAGGACTTTTTGTTTTCAAAACTTATTATATTAGAGAAATATTAGACCTTTTATATTAGAGAAATATTGTTGTTTTGCTAGAAGTCGAGGTTGAGGATTGGATTAATGTAGAGGTCGAACATTGAGAACTCGACAAACAAAGAAAAACTTGGAAACAATATGTATATTATGGTTGTCGTAGGTTGAAGTTTCGACATACATAACTTGACAAACAAAGAAAAACTTGGAAACAATATGTTATAAGGGTTGTACATAAGTTGAAACTTCAAACCCTGGACAAGTGAAATCTCGCTAATTTTGTGATGAGGATCTCGCTCTAGAAGGAAATCTCGCTAATTTTATGATGAGGATCTCGCTCTAGAAAGAAATCTCGTTAGAAATGTGGGCTGAATCTCACTAATTTTGTGATGAGGATCTCGCTCTAGAAGAAAATCTCGCTAGAAATGTGGGCTGAATCTTGCTAATTTTGTGATGAGGATTTCGCTCTGGAAGTAAATCTTGCTAGAAATGTGGGCTGAATCTCCCTAATTTTGTGATGAGGATCTGAAGAAAAATCTCGCTAGAAATGTAGGCTGAATCTCGCTAATTTTGTGATGAGGATCTCGCTCTAGAAGGAAATCTCACTAGAAATGTGGGTTGAATCTCGCTAATTTTGTGATGAGGATCTCGCTCTAGAAGTAAATCTCGCTAATTTTATGATGAGGATCTCGCTCTAGAAGGAAATCTCGCTAGAAATGTGGGCTGAATCTCGCTAATTTTGTGATGAGGATCTCGCTCTAGAAGGAAATCTCGCTAATTTTTGTGATGAGGATCTCGCTCTGGAAGGAAATCTCGCTGAGAAATGTGGGCTGAATCTCGCTAATTTTGTGATGAGGATCTCGCTCTAGAAGGAATCTCGCTAATTTTGTGATGAGGATCTCGCTCTGGAAGGAAATCTCGCTAGAAATATGGGTTGAATCTCGCTAATTTTTTATGAGGATCTCGCTCTAGAAGGAAATCTCGCTAGAAATGTGGGCTAAATCTAGCTAATTTTGTGATCAGGATCTCGCTCTAGAAGTAAAATCTCGCTAATTTTATGATGAGGATCTCGCTCTAGAAGGAAATCTCGCTAGAAATGTGGGCTGGAATCTCGCTATTTTGTGATGAGGATTCTCGCTCTGTGGAAGAGAAATCTCGCTAGAAATATGGGCTGAATTCTCGCTAATTTTTGTGATGAGGATCTCGCTCTAGAAGGAAATCTCGCTAGAAATGTGGCTGAATCTCACTAATTTTGTGATGAGGATCTCGCTCTAGAAGGAAATCTCGCTTATTTTTGATGAGGATCTCGCTCTGGAAGGAAATCTCGCTAGAAATATGGGTTGAATCTCGCTAATTTTTTATGAGGATCTCGCTCTAGAAGGAAATCTCGCTAGAAATGTGGGCTAAATCTAGTAATTTTGTGATCAGGATCTCGCTCTAGAAGTAAATCTCGCTAATTTATGATGAGGATCTCGCTCTAGAAGGAAAATCTCGCTAGAAATGTGGGCTGAATCTCGCTAATTTTGTGATGAGGATCTCGCTCTGGAAGGAAATCTCGCTAGAAATGTGGGCTGAATCTCGCTAATTTTGTGATGAGGATCTCGCTCTAGAAGGAAATCTCGCTAGAAATGTGGGCTGAATCTCACTAATTTTGTGATGAGGATCTCGCTCTAGAAGTAAATCTCGCTAATTTTATGATGAGGATCTCGCTCTAAAGGAAATCTCCCTATAAATGTGGATCTCGCTCATGAAGAGGATCTCGCTCATGAAGATCCTCATGAGCGAGATCCTCATTTTTTTTTTATGGAAATATGTTATTTCTATTTACTTGAGTAAATATTTTACTTGACTTTACTACCAACGTGGCTATTACTTACTTTTCAACTAACACTCAAATTAATTTTACTCTTTAATTAATGAGGTTAAATTAATTTCACTCTTTAATAAATGCACCCAACTCTCTCCAACACCACTTCTTTCTCCCTCTTCTATTTATAGATGACTTCCCACTCATACGTTTTATATTTCCACGGTCTTTCTCCCACTATATTTCCACTGTCTTTTTCCACGTTTCATATTTCCACTGTTTTTCTCCACTAAAAAAGGTATGCTTTTGTTTGTTACTCTTTAGTTCAATTTACTTTTTTTGTTGTTTACTTCTTATTCAATTTATTTTATTTTATTTCTAATCTAACTATCATTTATTTGTGTTTCTTATGGGGCCAACTAATTGCACAAATCATTCCTAATTAGTTTGAGAAGGTTTGTTATTTTTGAGGTTCGGAGTATCTCTCTTTTTTTTAGGACTTATTTTTTTTTATTTTTTTTTTATGGAAATATGTTATTTGTTAATTGTTGGTCACATTTTTTTTGAAATACTAGTTCACAAATTTTTTTATTAATGGTTGGCGACATTATATTTTTTAATCTGATACTTTCAAATTTTTTATGAATTATGGGGAATAGTACTATTATGAATTTTTTTTATCTAATAAATAAGTTCATTTCAATGGGTGAAAAACAATGGAATCTCGCTCATGAGGAGAATCTCGCTCATGAGGGGGATCTCGCTCATGGAAATTTTAATTATTCAATGTTCATTGCTTACTTTTCTTTTACTATTGAATGGAATTTAATTATGGAACATTCCAAGTATGTCATGAAAATGTTTTGTGCCAAGACTCTGTGTGAACAAGTTAAATTGGAACATATAATTTCAGCAGTTTATCCTTTGTTTGTGCATGTGTTTAATTTATAGCATCTTTTTCATTCAACAAACATATGCATGCAACATAATGGCAAGTAATGGTAAGAGGTCTAAACAATATGGTCGAAGGTGGGGGACGCTAAGTTGGTAGAAGCTCTATTGTATTTGGTGGAGACCGTTGGAGGTCCGATAATGGGACATTTCGACCAAGATACACTACAAACACTTGGAGCGAATTCTGATGAAAAAGTGCCCGGGTGCGCACTGAATCAGAACACCATTGAGTGCAGGTTTGAGGAGTCTGAAGAAACAATACAACGCAGTATCAAAGATGTTAAGTCAGTCGGGGTTCGGCTGGAATGAGGAGTTCAAATGTGTCCAGGTCGAGAGGGAGATTTTCGATCTTTGGGTTCGGGTAAGATTCTAGAAAGAAAAATGTACGAATACGTGTTATAATATAAATATTAATAATGTGTATGTGTATCAATGCAGAGTCATCCCAATGCGAAGGGGATATGGAACAAGCCATTCCCACATTACGATGACCTCTCCACCGTATTTGGGAAAGACAGAGCAGTAGGGCAATCAAGTGAGGACCTATACATGATGGCGACGAATGCATTCAGAGAGTTTGAAGATGAGATTCGACTTGGATCACAGGACTGTCACACCCCTGAGGTTCACTAAACAGAATCATCATTAAATCAAGATGAAATAGATGAAGAGCCAGCAAAGCAATTTACAGGTAGAGCGAGTGTACATGCTGAGTCATCTCGAGGCAGTAAGAGGAAGAGGTCATCATTCCAAGTTGAAATGATCGACATCATGAGATCGACTGTTGAAATGCAGAGCACACACATGGGTAGACTTGCATCGTGGTAAAAGAAGAAGTATGAGCTGGAGTTCGGGCGTCGGAAGGAAGTAGTAAATGCCATTTACAACATTGATGGCCTAGATGAGGATGATCAGGTCACCCTTATTGACCTCGTTGTCACAGACATTCAGAAGACAGATTGCTTCCTTGCAGTACCAGAATATGCACGGAAGAGGTACTGCCTCCATTTCTAGGAAGAAACATGTAGACTGACCACACCCCTATATTTTGTTTATAGTTCTTTTGGATAACAGCAAATGGACAATGGACTGTCATGTCGAAAAGAATGATAACTTTTGCATACTTGAAAACATGTACTTTTTGTGTTTGTAAATATAATAATATTATAAGTATCGAAAAGAACATATATTTTGTGATTTTTTTTGGATATATACACATACAAACATTCAATATGAAATATATATACCTTCAATATATATACAAACATTCAATATATATACATACAATATACAATATACCAATTAATTGAGCAGCAATATGAAATATATTTTGTTGTTATGTTTTACCGATTGAAGAGAATTAGAATTATTACAGTTTTTGAAAAGAATATATGAAAAATAATCTATTATGTTCTACAAATTGAGAAAAAAATTGAGATTATCCAGTTTATGTCATAAATGATTTGAGAAAATACATATATATTTGAAAATTAATCAACAATAGTAAAGCATAAAACTAAAAAAATAAAAGAATGAAATAAAAAACAAACAGAAAAAAATAAAATTAATCTCATTCACAAAAAAACTGCATCAGATCCTTCAACTCAACTCAACTCAACTCTGCACAACAACACAGACAATAATTACCAACTTAACTCAACTCTGCACAACAAACACAGACAATAATTACCAACTCAATTCAACTCTACACAACAAACACAAACAATTTAACTCCCCAGATAATATAACTCTCCAGATAATAATTACCAACTCAACTCAACTCAACTCTCTACTTTTATCATATACCAAACACACCCTTAATAATAATAATAACTCCTAGAAAATGGGTTCAAAAAAAATAAGACAAGTATCAATTTATATAAAATTTGGAGGTCGTATCAATTTAAACTTTAAACTAATTATTGAATCAATTTAGATTCTTGAACTTTGAAAGTTTAAATTGATACAATCTCAAAATTCAAGATTTAAATTGATGCAATTATTAGTTTAAGATTTAAATTCAAAACATCTTGAAATTTAGAGATATAAATTGATATTTGCCCTAAAAAATACTACTCCACTTATAACAACCTAATCGTTTTGTTGAAATAATCTAGGTTAAAAATTCTCATGAAAGAAAATAGTTGAGTTCGATCCCATAATTTTTTTTCACAAACATCGTAGGTCTAATATTTTTCAAAACCATATCCTATAGTTGAAATTGATGTTTTTTTTCTCAATAATTTTGGTTAGATAAACATTGTCTTGGAGCTAAGGTCTAAATCTACTTCTATTCTGGTCCAATATTTGTTGATCCAAGTCAGAGACTAGAGGTAGATGTCTTTTCTAAATTTTTAATAAATCCATCTATGTTTACACCAATTGAAAAAAAAATCCATCAGTGGTAATGTAAAAAATAGACCCCAGTTAATTACTTTTGTTATTGTTTACCTATTTTCCGTAATCGTAATGAGATGTAAAACCTGCTTTGAAATTTGTAATGAAAATCGTATAATCCAATTGATGAATGAAGGGTGTTCAATCTAATTGTGATTGAAAATTACGTAGGATCCACTACCTTTACAATTACCGTTATCGTTACCATTACAAATATTATTGCAGTATGAAATTTATGAATTTGCCACATATATTGTTACATTTACCGTTATTGTTAAGTAATAACGGTAACGATAACGGTAACAGTAAAATGTAACGGATTCATTATTCTAGATAAACACAATTAAAAGCAATCCAATTATGTTTGCGGTTCAAACCTATTACGATTCACCCATCAATGAAATCTCATTCCGGTTACACCAATTTTCATTACGATTTAGTAAACGTAGCCTCAATCCTAAGACTACAAACAAAGTCTACATTGATCCAACTTCAATAGTTTTTTTAACCCAACCCTAAAGATGCAACCTAACTCCTTGTCAAGCTAAGTCATTCACTTTCATTAAAAAATTAAAATATATTGCAGCCTTGAAGATCAAAATGTGGTATGAGTGAAATAATTAAGAATATTTATGGTCAAATGCAAGCGTACATTGTCAACAAATAGTAATATGGAAAATATTCCAAATATCGTATCTTAAGAGACTATTTTTGTAATTTAAGTTTTTTTTTTTTTAAGAAAGAGCTTTTTGATGAAAACAAGTGGTAAACAATAAAATGAATAGTGTTTAGGTTGTTTTCAAATAATAAAAATAAACAATAATAGATAACAAGGAATTCAAGTCAAGTTTCAACCCATGGATAAATTTTCTTAAGTATAGTAGATGAAAGAAACACTAAAATATAATGTTGTAAATGGATAGAGAATGAAAAAATGAAAAAAAAAAAAAAGAAAAAAAAAACGAGTGGTCATTCGCCCAAAACGGCCACTCTAATAAAAAATTATGACCAAAATATGAATTGTGGGTTTTAAAGAAGCGGGACAGTGTCGCCCATGCGGTTTTTATGCCTCTTTTTGCCCTAGTTCTCCACTTTTCATCAACTTTGACCCATTCTCTTGCCCTCGGTCAAACTTTGACCTATTATAGGATACTTTTATCATTTTAATCTCAAAATAGCCCATTCTGATCCAAAAGCTCGATTTCTTATAATTAAACATAATAAAGCATCAACGAATATAAATTAACAATAAAACTAACAAAATTAACATATTAGATTCATTAGTAGAAACTTTTTAGCACATCCTTTGTAAGGCCAAATCTTTTCATCCCTTATGTCTGCAAGCCACATCCAATTCAAAATTCAGAAACTGACCTTAGATTTAGCAAAGTTTGTCTAGTTTTTCTCCTACTCTAGCTCATACACCAATCATCAATCATCAAGCAATCAAAAAGATCAAATATCAACTAAGGTGCCCGAAATAACACACTCAAGGGGAGGGGTGCACCTATGAAGGGCGAGGGTGTCTTTTTACATATATATATATATATATACTGTCTCTTATACACATCTAGATGTGTATAAGAGACAGGTATATTATTTTATTATTAAATATAAAAATATTTATTTATAAACGGTATATATGTTAAAGTGTGCCCCTCTAGTGGTGGTGGTGAGTCTCTATGAACTTGGCGATCGAAGTTTGAGACTACAAGGAGGCATTTGTTTTTTCTTTTTTTTTTTTTTGGAAACTAATTTTTGTTGCTTAAAATTTCATATATATTTGTATAATAGCTTAAAAGACTTCATCAATTTTTATTTTTTTTTTCACATATGTTCATATTTATTTACAAATATTTTTTAATTTTAAGCTTATTTGGTAACTATTTAGTTATTGATTTTTAATTTTTGAAAAGTAAGGCATATAAATACCATTTTCATAAATAAATTTTTTACTTTGTTATTTACTTTACCATTATTTTAAGATTACATTCAAGTCATTACAAGTTTAACTCTTAGTTTTTAACATTATGTCTAATAAATATCTAAACTTTTAAACTTAACTTTAATAATTCCCTAAAAAATATCTAATAGATATATAAACTTTCAATTTAGTATCTAAAACTCTTATAAAATATTAAGAATGCTTAAAAATTAATCGTAGTATTAGATAACAAACTATTTTTGTTTCCAATTGAATCTCACAATTTCAATTTTATAGCCAATAGTTACATTCCAAAAAAAAAAAAAAAAAAAGTTTGGTACTACATAGTAGACACACTAATCGAGTTGTCAATGATCTAGTTTATATTCTTTAGAATTCAAGAACTATATATGATACAAATTTTGATGTTAATGAGCTAAAGATTTTAACCTTATATAAAGTTGTGCTCGTAACATGAAATTCTGAATCTGCCACTTTTCATATGTCAGTTAGTTATGATCGTTTTGACGATATTATATGATTTGAATATTATATCGATGCATCTAAAATTATATTTATATAAACTTGTGTTCTTCTACATAAAGTCTTGGATCTGCAACTGCTCAAGAGTACCCTAAACTTATATATATTTAAATTAGAGGCATTAGTTTTCACATTCACTTTAGGGACTTTTACCTAGAATTTTTATGGACGTCCTAATTGATCATAGCAAAGAAAACTCTTTTTACCCCTATCCATGCATACTCATTACAAGTTTACATATATTTTTTCAAATGGTTATTTTAATATTCTTCTGTCGGCTCATTTTTTTAGCATAATTAATCATTTTTTAGCAAACAAATAAAACTTTTTTTCTTTCTCCTTAATCTAACATTACAAACTATCATGCAAGACAACTTTGTAACTAGTGGGGCTTTCAAGATGGTAACCAAATAAACTCCAATTAATTCCTCGTTCAGTTAATGTTACTCAAATTAAAGTGACTACATGCTCAAATATATAAGGAACTTAAAAGATAACTCAACTCAAGAATAGTTATCCTATTTCCATAGCAGATCATCTAACAAGGAAATCAAAATAACTTATAGTCATTCATAATTAATACAGACTTATAGAATATCTCTCATGATGCCACATCATCATATTTTCTTTCTCAAAATCGAAAAAAAAAATCCAAATTTTTAGCCGCTCAAAATGGTCATTTAATTAAATATTCACTTATAAGTTTTTTTCGTAATTAACATGCATAGCAAGAAAAAAACAAGCAAACAAGCAAAAGTATGCAATACTTCCCCACCCAAATTTAGAAACATGATTTGTCATCAATGTAATTAGAAACAAAATAAAACACAAAGACGGAGCAAAATTGGCCGGATTATGAAGTGGACCACGTGTCAAGTCTGCAAACCAATTCTTCATGTGAGGACTCCTGTGAAATAGACACTAGAAAAAGATAAGTCTGTCATGGAAGCAAATAATAATAATAATAATAAAGAAAATATAGAAAATATAGAAAATAACATAAACCAATAAAACACGGGTTTCCTCCCAAGAAGCATTGAGGCTAACGTTTTTTAAGCTAGACGACATGAGAGATTGTACGTCAAAGCACACAAAAATTCTCCTATTTTTCAGGACTCTTCTTGCTTGAATCAATGTAACCTATAAAATCTTGTAGCTAGGCTCACCCTTTTCTCATGGGCACCTGACAGCACAGAAATATTTTTGTTATTTTTCATATATGCAAAGTAGAAAGAAGAATAATCAAAATTAGAAAAATCAAAATATTTACAAGGCTCAAAAGAAATAGAGAAAAATAGATCAATAATAGGAGGTCACTCTAGAGATGGACAATTAAGCTTTTTAGGCTCAACTTCCATCACTTGAAGATCTTAGATCCTCACAAATATTAGACACACTTTTTTAACCTCATAAATCTCCTCTTTGGTTGACTCTAACTCCTCCACATCATCCTCACCATCAAAGCATACAAATCTAGGTCTCTCTACCTCGGTGACATCTTGAGTATTTTCTCATTTAAGGACCTAAGAGTATCAAATATCAGACTAAGTTGATTACTCATACAATTCATGGAAGCTCCAATTTCTTTTCCATTTGAGCAACCATCCTCTCCACTTGAGTTCCTAGCAAATTCATTTGAGATCCTATCACGTCCATATGAGCTTCTAGTTTATCCAACTTTTCTTTCTCTTCTCTAACGAAACTCTTCACCTTACATTCTAAGATGTACTCTATTAACACATCTTCTAGGAAAGGTTTATCCTTTATTGGGGTCGAAGTGTAACTCTCATCCTTATAGGAGGGATAACTTAATAGATAAAGATTAGGGTTGAAGGGGGATGGTAGTAGTGTTGGACCTAAGTTGGATTGAAACTCCCCATAAGGCCACATATAATTATTAAAAGCACAACATGCAAATACAACAATGAATCAATCAAGTAAAGGCTCAAAAACTAAAAATCAAACAAAAACGAGATGATATAAAATTAAAAAAATAAAAGTAAAAATAAACTAATGTATACTCAAAATTAAGATTAGCCAAATCTCATAAATATTAAAAGAAAATAAAAAACTAATTATCCGACAATGGCGTCAAAAACTTGATGTCACACAAGCGCACACATCGAGTTATAATATAGTTAAAACGGTCAAGAGACCGAGTATTGTCCTCTGAAAATTAGATATTTAATTCTTCTAGCTATCGGGAAATATTCTTAACTTTATCTAAGGATTCGAAAGATGATGTTGGGTTTGTAAACATAAATTAAAGAAAGCAATAAATGGTTGATTTAAGAAATTCACGTAGTAAAAATATCCTAGTATTGATTTTATTATACAAAGTTGTGGATTCAAAAGATTTTCATTTAATTAATTCAATTATTTACTTAGGCCTAGAAGTCTATTATCCAAGTTTTCTCTCTCGAGCTCAACTCTTTCTAATGTCTAGAAGTCAATCCTATTTTTATGCAATTGAGATAAAAGACGCTGCATTAAGTCCCTCATCATTAGCCTTTAATATTATCCCTGTCATTCACATGCAATTTTTAATGCCAGTTTAACATGATAGTTCTAGTTCTAAATTATTTCTCTCAAGCAGAATTGAAAATCTAAATTCAATCAAATGATGATTAGACATTCAATTAGTAAAACATAAGCATGATAAAAAGTAATAAAATCAATAAAATAAACTAATGAAGCAAAAATCCACAAACAATGTTTCAATCAATCAAACCTAAGGACTAAGAACAACTTAGCCACTCATAATGTCCATAATATCAACTCTAAACATGATGTACAAAAGTATAGAAGAAAAAAGAAAGAGAAAAAGATTAGTCGTTGATCTCGATTTGTTGTCGGCACACATTTCTTCACGATCAACTCTAATTAATGGTGAGAATTGAAATTTGATGATGAGAATTGATGCAAAGCCTCATTTATATGCACATGTTGTCTCAAATTGTGTTGGAATTGGAGAAATAAAATATAAAACTCGTCACCATTTAATTTGATTACAGAAATTAGATGATGGAAACTCTAAAATTTAATGCTTTATATGAATGGAAAATAAAAAGACAGAGAAGTCGATTAGTCATTCACCCAAAACTACCACTCAGATCAAAAGTTATAACTGAAGGAAATCGAACATGAGGATTTTCATAAGCAGCGGAATGATCGTTCCAAATTTGATCATTACATTTACAATCACAAACAGAAACATACGGTTATGCAAAATATGGAAATTATAGCATGTTATACAAAATATCAAGGATAAGAGCAACACATTTTTGCAGACTCATATTTAGTTCATTGATCGCGAACGCTCAATCACCGCACAGCAACACACGAACGCTTGTCCAACACGACCGCTACACTGCACGAACATCGCGCACTTAAACTAAGCGATCGCCTAGGTCACGAACACTCCGAACACTGCGAACGGCCTCCACAGAACCTCGACAGTATCAAGTTGAGTATGACACCACCAAGAAGGTTACCTTGGTATTCTCGGTGTGAGAATCCAGATGGTGGGCTCTGTGTGAACTTGGTTTGAGGCAGAAAAACGGAGAAACTACAATCGTGTAAACGATTGAGCATGTGGGAGATGAAAGAACCTATCACATAGGTCGATGCTTAATCGTTTAGCAAGAGCTATGTGAGTGTCTATCGCCTAAGAACACTTAATGTAAATCTCATTTATATTAATCATCCACTTGATGTATCTCATATACCACACCGATCATATCATATATAATCGAATTACCTCTTGTCAATTTAAACATTTCAAATAAACATCAAGAACTGATCCTCAACTTAAATCCATTGAGTTACCAAGGGGACCTTATGAACCTATAGCTCGAAGCTCCAATGGTACGTGAATAATTGACTAAACTCTTTAGCCACGGGATCCACCATCTGTTAACTACCAGGCACTTCACTAAAGACCGACGGTTGAACTCTCCTTACTACAGATATATTATATGTCCATCTTAACCAATCAGCAGTGCGACAACCCTTCACAGATCGCTCGTAAGTACAGCTCGGCCAATAACCGTTATGCTCTTGTAGTTACATCTAACTCCTTAAGTACCACTGATCCCTCTAATGAACATAAGTCATAGTCCTACTATGACTGAGTTCTCTCTTCCAAAGAGAAGTTGTGGCACTATTTCAAGCCCCAGAATCAGCCCTTAGGGAGCAATCTATCTACTTACCCCTTTTCGGGGAAGAAGTGAATTCATCTTGTGTAAGTGAGTTCCCAACTCTCAGATCAGACAAGTCCCCAAAAGGTAGGATGTGAGTTGGCAATCTGACCACTCTCACTCATACTAATCAAAAGGACCGCCCTCAAAGCCAGAGTTCCCAAAACACTCAAGATTGAGGTCATTGTTCCTATGGTCATTTAGGTGAGTGTAAGCCTCTAGTATCAACGACGTTATATACAGAGTCTAGTCATTCTCGTGGTCCAGTCTTATATCAAACTTTTTGTAGTACACCCTCAATCGCATGTGTCCACATGAATGGTCAGGAATTTGTAGTAGTTTACAACATGCAAACCTCTACAAAGCGCGGCCGGCATCCATTAGTGTCACCAGGATCAGGTATTCCACCTTACCTTATACTACAGATCTATTATGTTATCACTTAAAGCATGAGTCCACTTGTATATCACTACTATACATGCTTGAATTTTTTCATAAGATAACCATGAGGACCTTGTTTATTAGATAGAGTAAAATGCCAGAATTGAAATAACAATTATTTTATTCATAAACAAGTGTATAATTACAAACAACAAAGACTCTGGAGAATTAGACACCAATTCCCAACAATCTCTCACTGGTCTAATGTCTCGAGGACTTAATGTACATACAATAGAAAACATGTACAATATATAATAAACTAGGGCATACCCCAGTATCTCTCCCACTTTGCCCTAGACAAGGTATGGTCGCATGTCTCGCAGACCCAGACTCTCCAGGGTGACCTCACACTTTAGCCGTGAGAGCCGTTTTGTAAAGGATCACAACGTTGTTCTCCGACGCGATCTTCATGACTATCACATCACACGATGACAATCTCCCTGACCTCAAGTTGGTATTTTCTGTTCTATATGCTTACCTCGACGATTGACTCAAGGGTCCTTTTGAAGTTTGCCACACCTGTTGTTATCACAATAAAGAGTGATAGGCAAATCTCATATTTGGAACAACTTCCAAATCTGAAAGGAATTTCCTCAGCCAACAACCTTCTTATTGCTTCACAAGCGGCTATGTATTCGGCTTCCATAGTGGAGTCCGCAATATAATCCTTGCTACA
This sequence comes from Benincasa hispida, assembly GCF_009727055.1. Lineage (NCBI taxonomy): Eukaryota > Viridiplantae > Streptophyta > Magnoliopsida > Cucurbitales > Cucurbitaceae > Benincasa > Benincasa hispida. Next base: position 60,376,562 of record NC_052351.1, read on the forward strand.
GCCCCTCCATTCAGAAGTGAACACTTGACCTTGATGTCGCATTTGCGAGAATCTCTATTCAGTCTTTAGCAGCAAGTCCGTGCATCTCTTGTAAGGATCAGATGCTTTTATCTCATACAACGAGCTATTAGTCTCTCATTCTTTCGAAGATACTTGAGGATTCGTCTTGACCGTCGTCCAATGATCAAATCCTGGATTGGACTGATACCGGCTGACAATCCCTACTGCATAGCAAATGTCGGGTCTGGTACTCAACATTGCATACATTAAGCTTCCTACAGCTGAAGCATAGAGAATCCATCTTATCTTCTCAACCTCTTAAGGTGTCTTAGGACATTAATCCTTAGATAAAATGATTCCATGCCTGAAGGGTAAAAAACCCCTCTTGGAATCCTGTATTTTGTACCTGGTCAACATTTGATCAATATACGATGCCTGAGACAAGGCTAACCTTTTGTTCTTACGATCCCGAAAGATTTGGATCCCTAGAACATACTGTGCCTCTCCCAAATCTTTCATTTAGAATTGGGCAGCTAGCCATTTCTAAATGTTAGTCAGATACCCTACATCATTCTCAAAGAGTAAGATATCATCCACATACAGTACTAGGAAAGCTACTGAGCTGTTGATGATCTTCTTGTAAACACAAGGCTCATCAACGTTCTGATCAAAGCCAAACGACTTGACCGTAGTGTCAAATCTGATGTTCTGTGATCTAGATGCTTGTTTCAGCCTATAAATGGACCTATTAAGCTTGCAAACTCTTTGCTCTTGATTTGGAACTATGAACCCCTCTGGTTGAGTCATATAGATGATTTCCTTAAGATTACCATTAAGAAAGGCAGTCTTGACATCCATTTGCCATATTTCATAATCATAAAATGTGGTTATGGACAGGAGAATCCTTATAGACTTGAGCATGACAACAGGTGAGAAAGTTTCCTCATAGTCAACTCCCTCGACCTGGGTATAACCCTTTGCCACGAGTCGAGCTTTAAAGGTTTGCGCCTTTCCATCTACACCTCTCTTTCCCTTAAAGATCCACTTACACCCAATAGGTCTTACCCCATCAGGCAGATCAACAAGCTCCCAGACGTTATTGAAGTACATAGACTCCTTTCCTGGTTCATGGCTTTAACCCATTCATCTTTGTCAACATCCTCCATCGCTTTCTTAAAAGACAACAGATCCTCATCTCATCATTCAAAATGACGTTTTGGGCTTCAGTTAAACCCATGTAGCGATCTGATGGGTTCATAACCCTCTCACTACGTCAACACAATCTCAACTTTTGAGTTGGTTGACTAGAAGTTTCGATCTCAACAACTCTTGTTGATCTATCGGCCTGTTAACAACTCTTGTTGAACCCTCAGTAGTCTATTGAAGGAAATCGGAAACAAGATTTCTGTGAGCAGTGGAAGCAAGACTATTCCAAATTACAATCATGAATCAACAAATCATTTACAGTCGACTTCAAACAAATGGTTATGCAATTCATACAGAAATTACAGCATGTAAAAAACAAAGAAACAGAGAGTAAAACTCTACGCACATAGGCAGAAGTGTCTTCACACTTCGTTGCGCGACCGCTCGAACAACAGGGACCACAAACACTTGATCTACATGACCGCAACACAGCATGAACACCGCACGAACACTTCGTGCTCGTCCTCAACGATCTCCTCAGTCACTAACTCCTCCGCAAGACGAACGGCCTCCACAGCACCATGAACGGCCTCCAGAAAACCTCGACAGTGTCAAGTTGAGTCTGACACCATCAACAAGGCAACCTTGTTATTCTCGGTGTGAGAATTCAGAGGGTGGGCTCTGTTCGAAATTGAGACTATATACACATAATCCTAATAAAGATTATTTGATTACTCTTCGTCATTTATTAAGATATCTTAAGAGTACGATAGATTATTGTTTTCATTTTAATAATGTTCTATCATATTAGAAGGGTAGTATATGCAAACTGGGTAACATAGAATGACGAAGTCAACTTTACTAGTGGATGTGTATTCTTAAAGGAGGTGTACAATTGTCGGTGGGGGGAAAGAGCATCATTATGAGTGGCTTAGAAGCCTACTAGAAGATGTACCATTTTGGGCGGCTTCTGTATTAGTATATCTTTATTGTGATTCATAAGCCACCATAGGTACTGCCAAGATAGTGTGTATAATGACAAAAGAAGTCATATTCACCTGGGACATAGAGCTGTGAAAAAATTGTTGAAAGAGGGAATTATCTCCTTGGAGTATGTAAGGTCTGAGAGGAATTTAGTAGATCCTTTCACTAAAGGCCTAACAAGGAGATAATTCCATAATTTTCAACAAGTATGAGACTTAGTGCGACAACCCTTCACAGATCGCTCGTAAGTACAACTCGGCCAATAACCGTTATGCTTTTGTAGTTACATCTAACTTCTTAAGTACCACTGACCCCTCTAATGAACATAAGTCATAGTCTTACTATGACTGAGTCCTCTCTTCCAAAGAGAAGTTGTGGCCACTATGTTCAAGCCCCAGAATCAGCTCTTAAGGGAGCAATCTATCTACTTACCCTTGTTTCAGGGAAGGAGTGAATTCCATCTTGTATAAGTGAGTTCTCAACTCCCAGATCAGACAAGTCCCTAAAAAGGTAGGCATATTGAGTTGGCAATCTGGCCACTCTCACCCATACTAATCAAAGGACCGCCCTCAAAGGCAAGAGTTTCCAAAACACTCAAGATTGAGGTCGTGTTACCTATAGTCATTTAGGTGAGATGTAAGTCTCCAGTATCAACAACGTTATATACAGAGTCTAGTCATCTCGTGGTCTAGGTCTTATACAAACTCTTTGTATTGGACACCCCCACTCCATGTCTCCACACGAATAGTCAGGATCTACCATTTGTAGTAGTTTACAACACTTTCAAACCTCTATAAAGCGGATCGTATCCGTAGTGTCACTAGGATCAGGTATCCCACCTTAATCCTTATACTACAGATCGATTTAGGTTATCACTTAAGGCATGATCCACTTGTATATCACATATACATGCTTAAGTTCACATAAGATAACCAAGGAGCTTTGTTTATTAGATATGAATAAATGCCAGAATAAATAACACTTATTTTATTCATTGACCAATGTGTATCTTTACAAAACAACGAGACTCCAGGAGAATTAGGACACTAATCTCAACATCAGTCTCCTATAAATCTCACGTAAAATGAGCTTACTTCGTGGCTTATGATCCCGGATGTGGTCTTCTTCCAAGAAGATAGCATTTGTAGAAACAAACACTTTTTTCTCACTCAGATCATAGAAGTATCCACATCTCGTTTCCTTGGGGTAGCCTACAAAGAGACAAACCTTCAAACACGGTTCCAACTTCTTTAGGTTAGTCGCTAGCACATGTGTCGGATAGCCCCAAATCCGGAAGTGGCGTAAACTACCTTTACGGCCTCTCCATGGCTCAAAAGGTGTTTCAGAAACACTTTTCGAGGGAACGTTGTTCAGGATGTAGCATGCAGTCTCCACTAAAAAACCCCAAAACGAGTTTAGAAGATGAATATAACTCATCATAGACCGAACCATGTCCAATAGGGTTCTATTTCTTCTTTTACACCATTCTGCTGAGGTGTACCTGGGGCCAAGAGTTGGGACGCAATCCCATGTTCTATCATATAGTTCTGGAATTGGAGGTCCATATACTCTCCATCACGATCAGATCGTAGTGTTTTTATCTTCTTACCTAACAAGTTTTCAACTTCAGCCTTATACTCTTTGAACTTGGCAAGGGCTTCAGACTTACGTTGCATTAGGTAGAGATACCCGTACCTTGAATAATCATCTATGAAAGAGATGAAATATTCATAACCACACCGAGCTCTAACATTCATCAGACCACAGAGGTCTGAATATACAAGCTCCAAGGATTCCTTGGCTCTGTAACCTTTTCCAGTAAAAGGTCGTTTGGTCATCTTGCCTTCGAGGCATGATTCACATACCGGCAAGAAGTTTTCTTCTAAACTCTTTAGAAATCCAATTTTTACTAACTTCTCAATCCTATTCAGGTTGATGTGACCTAATCTTAGATGCCAAAGATGAGCATTTTCTTTAGGAGAAACCTTTGGTCTTTTAACTGTTGTGGCCGTATTAAACATTTCAGTATTAAACAAGGCTTTTATGAAAAACGACGTTAGTATATATAAGTTATTCTCCATTGAACCAAAACCAATCTTCATTCCATTCTTGAAAATAAACACTTTATTCTCAGAAAAGAAGACGGTATACCCTTGTTCAATGAGACAAGAAACCGAGATTAAGTTCATCTTAATATGAGAAACTACGAAAACATTATCCAATAATAGATAACGTTTTTTGTCAGCAAATAACTTTAGCCTGCCTACAGCAACAACTGAAACAACCTCACCAGTACCGGCTCTAAGAGTCATCTCTCTCTATGGCAATGTTTTCCATGAACTAAATCCTTGGTAAGAGGAACTGACATGATTGGTAGTACCTGAATCAAAGATCCAAGCAGAATTATCATTCTCTACCAAACACGTCTCCAAGACCAATAAATCAGATTTACTGTTATTCCTCCTCTTTTGGAGAGTAGTGGGATCAATGTCAAAACAACTGACACTACTGGTTTTGTCATCCATCCCTTTATGCTCGACAAGTAAGAACTGACGTTCAAACAAATCTTGCAATGAGTCCATGATCTCGCATGCAATGACCATGTTCTCAACCCTTTTGGCCAAAACATTAGGTATGTTAGCCAAAATATGAAGTCGTGCCAACGAATTAGCCTCCATCCACAACTCATATGCATTACGAACACTTCGCAATGCATCGAGGGTCAGGACTTGAGGACATTCCTCAACCATGACAAATTCGAGGTCGTTTGCCACGAAATATGTCTTATACGATTCTTTCCACTGTTTGTAATCGGTCATATTAAAAGCACTAAACGGAAATACTAACGAGTTGCTGAAAAAAAAAACAAATTGACCTACGTTAGGTTTTAAGCAAATATCCGTTGTAAAAGAAACAACATTCAATAAGGTTTTAGCAAAACTAACATGAACCCCGTGTAACATCTAGTTTCGCAATGACGCTTCAAAGGTTTAGGACAAAAGTCGCCGAAGGGAGGTCAATTATCCCTCTTCTAAATTGAGAAGTTCTCAACCAGTCATTAATACCATAACAACTATTGCTCCTATAACGACTAGCCATCATTGATTTGGCCAAGAGATAATTAACTTACTTAACAATCTCCCGTAAGTGTGACCCGCCATATTAGGCCCTAGAGATCTGCCCCAAGCAGCCAATCCGAAGAGAAAAAATCTGATGGGGCAAAACCTAAAGCGACCCTATCCATTTCTGGAGTTCACCTTGATCTTGACCAACTGCAAAAAACCCATCCGAAGGGGAATGCTCCCAGGGCGCCACGAGGGAATACAGAATGATCTCACGGTGTGAACCAATGATAGAGACCATAGGATGTGTTAACAACACCCTTCACCCACTTTCTATAAACACTCTCTCCGTCCACCTTGATATTGACTCATGCAAACACCATCCAAAGGGGAATGCTCTTAGGGCACCACGAGGCCAATCATGAATCTCACGCCGTAAACATACAGGGAGAAACGTGAGTGGAATCATAGACATATCAGATACACCTCTTCCTCCAACTGAGTATTTTATAACCTAGGGTTTAGTTTACTTAGAAAAAACATGGCAAAAGATTTTAATTAAGTGATTTTTAGGTTTTTCCAAAAGTAACTTTTACCTTGGTTAGTTAAAATAACTTTTGATCATCATCCATTAAATTCTTTAACAGAGTCTTTGATCAATTGTCACATGCTTGTAGAAAATCTATCTAATTCACCTTTCTAGGTAGGTTCCCAGGTAGGGGTATTCCGTTTCCGTCAACTTAAGAACCCCAGCCTAGAAAGACTTAGACAAAAGGTCCCTTATAGATAGATTTAAAATAAATTTAATCTTTTATGCTAATCAATTTAATCCTATTAAATTGATTTTAAAAGATTAATCTAGGTTACTAAACTCTTTAGAACTAGTGCACTTAGGTCTATCTCTATCCAATTTTAAAACCCTTTTAAAAAACTTGAATTCACCCTAAGTCCACATGTAACTCTTTCTTATCGATTTTAGTTCTAATTTCCTTTATAACACTTATAAACGGAAACAACCAAAATCAGAATGCAAAGCTAAGACATGTAAGGCATTCATAACGATTATAAACAACCTAAGTGTCATGCTCAATGCATTGTTCCTTCATTGCTACCTTTTATATAACACTTATACAAAACAGGAACAAAACAAACACAACATGCTTCCATTCACCCTTAGACTATAACACTTATAATAAAAGGATGATGCATGATAATGCTCACTGCATGCAAAATATAACTCTTATATTTCATGATGCATGCGCATGCTTTCATGTAATTTCTTCATGATAGATTATAACATTTATAATACATGATGCATGAAAATTGCACAACCTAAGGTGGGTTTTTGAACTATATGTCAAACATTTTGCCATATAAACAATATACATCATATGTATAATAAACAATGTTGATGAACCGTACAAAATTGCCTTAAATCCACAAAAGTACAAGCTAACTATTACAAAATTAAGGAGTCACCGGTTCAAACAGGTGAACTGGGTCTTGAACCGTCCGGGCGAACCAATGTGTCTCCAACCATCGTGTACCAAACTCTCTGCGATCGTCTACACAATATAACAAACGCTTCGCTCTATCGCTTACCAACGCTCCCAGAGCTAAACAATCGTTTAGCAACGATCATGTACCTTTTACTAAGCAATGAAGCCCGAGGTACGCGATCGCCTAGCGCACTCCACACAATGCAAGCCTTACACGATTGTCTAAACGATTACGATGCGGTAAAGCATCATCGCCTAAACGATCGCTTAGTAATTGCCTTCGTATCGTATACTGCGTGATCGTGTAGGTAGGAACTAAGCGATGGGGCTTGCTAACTACACGATCGTTTAGCATGCGCCTTTTACTAAACGATGAGCATTAAATGCTCCCACTACGATCGTCTACCTCCAACATCTAAGCGATCGGGCAACCAACGCTACGCGATAAAGTAAACAGTTTACCCCATCGTTTAGTAAATACTACACGATCATATAGAAAAATCTACACGATCGCTTAGTTAAATCCCAACGATCGTTTACCTTAGGCTACACGATCCGACCAACTCTTAGTCTTCTTCCTCGTTGAGAACAACATCATCATGCTTCGAAACTTCATCACGAACGACTCGACTAACTCAAACTCTTTGAATTACAGACTCGATAACAATTAAAGGAAATTGAACACGAGGATTTCCATGAGCAGCGAAATGATCTTTTCAAATTTCAATCGTATATGAACATTATATTTACAATCACAAACGGAAACATACGGTTATGCAAAATATAGAAATTATAACATGTTATACAAAATATCAAGGACAAGAGCAACACACTTTTGTAGACTCATCTTCTAGTTCCTTGATCACGAACGCTTGATCACCGCACAACAACACACGAACGCTCGTCCAACACGACCGCTACACTGCACGAACATCGCACACTCGAACTAAGCTATCGCCTAGGTCTCGAATATCGCAAACGACCTCCATAGAACCTTGACAGTGTCGAGTTGTGTATATCACCATTAAGAAGGTTACCTTGATATTCTCGGTGTGATAATCTAGATGGTTGGCTCTGTGTGAACTTGGTTTGAGGTAGAAAAATGAAAAAACCACAATCGTGTAAACGATTGAGCAAGTAGGAGATGGAAGAACCTATCGTATAAGTCGATGCCCAATCATTTAGCAAAAGCTATGTAATCGTTTAGCTCATCGCTTAGCTGAGTGTCTATCGCCTAAGAACACTACATGATTGTTTAGCTAACTCCAAGTTGTCGCTTAGTAAATCTAATTTACTTGACAACTTCTTCATGAGTATTTTTCGAGAGTGGAATCTCAAAAACAACCTTAATCAACATTCCCAAAAATAGGAAAACATTTTTTTCTTTTAACTCACGGTTACCATGAAACTACCAATAACCTCCCACTCAAATGGTTATTAGAGAAAAAAAGATAATTATCCAATAATTAATATTATTATAAATATAAATGTTAACTAACTTACCATAATATATTGATAACCTATAATTTTTTCCTATATTGATAACCTATAACTAACTTACCATCATATTTCATCTCATGAAACATACAAACCATAGCTCTTTTCCTATTCTATGGCACTTTATGTAAATCTCATTTACATTAATCCTCCACTTGATGTATCTCATACACTACACCGATCATATCATATATAATCGAATTACCTCTTGTCAATTTGAACATTTCAAATCAACACCAAGAACTGATCCTCAACTTGAATCCATTGAGCTACCAAGGGGACCTTATGAACCTGTAGCTCGAAGCTCCAATGGTACGTGAATAATTGACTAAACTCTTTAGCCACGGGATCTACCATCTATTAACTTTCAGGCACTCCACTAAAGATCGACAGTTGAACTCTCCTTACTACAGATATATTATGTATCCATCTTAACCAATCAGCAGTGCGATAACCCTTCACAGATCGCTCGTAAGTACAACTCGGCCAATAACCATTATGCCCTTGTAGTTATATCTAACTTCTTAAGTACCATTGATCCCTCTAATGAACATAAGTCACAGTCCTACTATGACTGAGTCCTCTCTTCCAAAGAGAAGCTATGGCCACTATGTTAAAACCTCGAAATCAGCCTTTAAGGGAGCAATCTATCTACTTACCTCTGCTTCGGGGAAGGAGTAAATTCCATCTTGTGTAAGTGAGTTCCCAACTCCTAGATTAGACAAGTCCCCAAAAAGATAGGTATGTTGAGTTGGCAATCTGGCCACTCTCACCCATACTAATCAAAGAACTGTCCTCAAAGATAGGAGTTCCCAAAACACTCAGGATTGAGGTCGTGTCACCTAGGTCGTTTAGGTAAGATTTAAGTCTCTAGTATCAACAATGTTATATACAGAGTCTAGTCATCTTGTGGTCCAGTCTTATACAAACTCTTTGTATAGGACACCCCCACTCGCATGTCTCTACATGAATGGTCCGGATCTACCATCTGTAGTAGTTTATAACACTTACAAACCTCTACAAAGCGAGCTGCATCCGTAGTGTCACCAGGATCGGGTATCTCACCTTAATCTTTATACTACAGACCTATTTAGGTTATCATTTAAGGCATGATCCACTTGTATATTACATATACATGCTTAAGTTTTCATAAGATAACCATGGAGCTTTGTTTATTGGATATGAGTAAATACAAGAATGAAATAATAATTATTTTATTCATAAACAATGTGTATAATTACAAACAACGAGACTTCAGTAGAATTAGGACACCAATCCCAACAATAAATATTAAGAAATGTGGGTTTTAGCCAAACAACATCGCACCCACGCAGTTATCATGCCTCTTGCCCTAATTTGCCACTTTTCATCATCTTTGATCCATTCTCTTGCCATAGGTCAAACTTTGTATTATTATAGGGATACTTTCATCATGTCACTCTCAAAGTAGCCCATTTCGGTCCAAATGCTCGATTTTCTATAATTAAATATAATAAAGCATCAACGTACCTAAATTAACAATAAAACTAATGAACTTCTAAGGCTAAAAATATAAATTTTAGTGCTTTTCAATTGTCCAGCCGCATCATGCCAACATCATGTCAACATTGACCAACTATGAACAGAGACCTGTTCAACCTTGTTTCACAAGTACTCGTAGAAGCCTAAGTAGTTATATCTTTAGCTTTGTGAGATCTGTTTATGTCTAAGGTCATGTGATATCCTATGTCTAGGTTTTTAGTCTCACATTTTATTGTGAGATTCGTTTATATCTTAACCTTTTCAGCAGTAAGACTTAACTAGGATGTTAATTTAAGTGACCAGTACATATTAACAAGATAACACAAGTTTCAACAAAAGAAATAGAAAATGGGAATGTTTGCACCTTGGCTTAAACCATGTTATCTTCTGAAAGCCATGATTAGATAAGAGCCTCTCAAGAGTGAATAGTAATCTTCTCTAATTACTAGTTCTCGAAAGCCCTTCTTCACCCACAGAGGCCCATCTATCACCTCTAGCACCAGAGTATGAGCCTTCGATCTTTAAGGATTAGCCTTTAGCCCGCGAGATGTCCTTTCCAGCTCAGTCGTCAGGCAATATGGCTGTACGACAGCAATGTCAAACTTTTAGAGTTACTGCACCTTCAGTTCGTGCCACAATTGTGGTAGGTTATATGTTTAAGCAGCTTGAGTGCTTCATGACACAATCTAGAGCTCACAGGGTCTATGCCAAAGCTTGTAATGAGGCATTTAGAAGATTTTTGTGTTTGATTGCCCTGAGGCATTATCTTGTTCTACCATCTTTCCTTAACCATATCCTCTGGGATCTCGTTGACAAAGATGACGATGATGGTACCCTCAAGAATAATTAAGGGAGTTCTTTGTTTCCCTTTATCATTAGTTTTATTTCTTGCATAGTTTTTTTTTTCTATAAATATGTTAGTTTAGGTTTATTTTGCTGGAAAATAAAAAACAAAGAAAAATATATTATCGATCATGTAAGCTTGAGCTTGCTAGTTTTTTTATTTTGCAAAGTTGTGCTTAATGATGATAATTAGAGCATATCTCTTCTTAGCATGTCTTATTGTCAAATTCTGAAGAGCATAAAACTAAAAGTAGAATAGGATTCTCCTTAAGAAATGAACGAACTCATCCTAGAGGGCTCTTTAGTTTGTTGCCATGATTCAAAGGCTCTATTTACTATTATCTATATATTTTTTTTCTTTTGGTACTTTGCTATTTTTCTTCATCCTTCTTGTTATTTCATTATTTGCTACATTATAACCCATGACATTGGATTTAATGAAGTCTATTCACTCTTATCTAATCATGGACTAAGTATTCTAAAGGATTCATGAGCCTCTACAATTGGTAGAGATGGAGGGGTCTTGCTTGCAGAAGGGTTTCCCTTCCCCATGGCCATATTTTACATTCAGCTTCTTCATGGGATGCACATCTATTGTTGGCTTTGTCTTACACCTTTCTATTAGGTTGTATGTTCTAAAACTCGTAGTTTGTAAGATTAAACATATACTATTTGCAATAAAGAAGTTATTAAAGTTTATTCAATAAAACTGTTATTGAATATGTAAATTGTACTAAATTCAATAAACTAAGATCCATTGAGTACTTGAAGTTTATATAGAGACATAAGAGTGGATCAAGTTTGAGTAGATAGCCAAAATAGTCTACAAGTATATGGATAAGGCTGGGTACCTTATTCTGGAAACACTATTGGATGCGACCCACTTTGTATTTAGTACAAATGATGTGATCCTGAATCGTTCATGTGGAGACATGCAAGTGGAGGCATCTATAGAAAGAGTTTGTATAAGATCGAACCAAGAAATAAGTCACTTTTACTTTATAATGTTGTTTACTGTTTAAGACTAACTATTTCAAAGCGATGACCTAGGTAACTTGACTTAATTTTGAGCTAACTATTTATTTGGGATTATCCTTAGATTTACATGAGTGAGGGTTGGCTCAACAATGCCAGCTCAATAAGCCTCCCATTTCAGAGGTAAGACCGAGTAGATAGCTGGGGATATAGGGTGCAAGACGAAATTCACTCCTACCCACTTTTATGGATAACAGAGAGGTTGTTATCTTAAGTACTGACTCCAGGTCTTGAACAAGGGGCTCCACCCTCTCATTGGCTTGAAAGGAACTCGGGTTGGTGATTGGCTCACAAACCAATTATTCATTTGAGGATCAATGGGACTTAAGAAACAAGATGTAATTTAGGGGGTAAAATAGCTTTTGACCCAACCGTTATTACGAACAACCTGTGAAGTGCTGACTTACTGATTATGGTTATATCAAGTGGACAGAAATATATCTACAGTGAGGGGAGTGTAACTACTAAGCTTTAGTGAAGTGATCCGGTAGTTAACAAATGTTGATTAATTCAATTTAAAAAGTTTATCCAATTGATCTCGGATTATTGGAGCCATGATCTATAGGTCCATTAGGTCCCCCTACTAGCTTTCAAACAGATTAAACATTAGTATAGCGTGATGAGTAATTTTGAAATGTTCAAATTCGATTTAAGGGAATCAGTAATTATATATGATATAATTACACATTTAATTATCGAATTAAACGAAATTGGATAATTGGATAATATTTAAATTTGATTTAAATATTAATTACATGAATAGAGATTCATATATTAGAAATTGGTGTTTAATTAATTTAATATTTGATATTAAATTAATTTAATTAATTAATTAGTTAAATTAATTATTTAGAATTAATTTTATCAAAAATAATTATTGGAATTAATTTTGGTTAAAAATAATTTTACAATATTTTTTCCAAATTTTGAAGTTTGATTTCAAAATTAATTTTTGGGTTAAAAAATCAATTAAATTGAAAACGGGATTTCAATTTTGATATTGATTTTAAATTCAATAAAATGAAAAGTTTGTGTAGTGGGTTTTTCCCATCTAAAACACCTAATCATCCACTCAATCTTTGAGTAGGTGGACGCCGATCTCTTGTGAAGAGAGATAGCATGCTGAAGGAGAACAAAACAAAGCTTAATCAGTTGAGAAAAAAATCCATGCAGTGTGAAATTTTGCTGGTTTTTTAAGAAGAAATGTTCTTCAACTCAAAATAAAAAGCCAGCCTCTCTCTACATAAAATTCCCTCAATTCCTACTCATTTTGGATCTCACAATCCAATCTAAGATTCAAGAGACTAGTAGGGAAGATCAAGTAGTGGTCTACAAGCATTTGGAGAGGAGATATAAATTGAAATTTGAAGATTTAAAGAGTTCAACAAAGGTAAATTTCAGAAACCCTATTTTAGTTCATGAACATGCTTGCTTATATGCTAAAATTGATTGAATTAGAGTGCTTAATGATCCTGATTGCTTTCGCTAATTACATACTAACTCCATCACTTTTCTCATCATCTTTTTCCCCATCATCTATTTGTAAGAATGTATTAACATGCAGCGGAAGTAACAAAGATCAATAAGCATTCAAATTCATTAATTTTGGCAGAAACTAAAGCATATTCATCTAATAAAAGAGGGTTTGTAGTCATACGTTTGTAAAACCCTTCAAGATCTTGATCAATCAGCTGTTATCTTCTCCAAAGAGCACTGTGAACCACCTCAAGATCTTCCCAACTATCCTCTTGGAGCTTTAGAACGAGTTGTGAGACTCAAGAACAGCTTGAAGCAATGAATAAACCAGAGAAAAGCTCACTACACCACTTGCTCGAAGAACTCTTCTTCAACCTGAAATTTCCTCTAAAATTTTTATTAAACGCATGCCTCAAATTCACTCCAATCTTCTTTATTTATTACAGGTGAACATGGAAAGAAGACTACTGCATAAGTTACAGCTCATCTTGGAGTAAATATGAAGAAGGGAAGTGGAGTTTGTGTGAGCATGTAGAAGATGGGTAATGGAAAAACTCAATTTTCCATTTTATGCACGTTCTTCAAATTTTTCAATTTTCTGTAATCAAAACCGATTTTAAAATTCAATTTTGATTTTAAAACTGAAAACATTATTAATTTTCTAAAATTAATTTTTAAAAAATACTAATTAATTTAATATCAAATATTAAATCAATTTTTGCACAATTCCATCTTCAAATATTTAAATCATATTTAAATATATATTCTCTTATTTCTTTAATTCTAATTTGAACTTTTCAAATTAACTTCTCAAGCTACTCTAAAGCTTATCCATTTACGAGCTAGTAGGGGGACCTCGCAGACCTATAGATCATGGGCTCTAACGATTCAAGATTAATCGGCTAAACTCATTAGACTGATCTAACCCCCATTCGTTAATTAATGGGTCACTCCACTATAGTCCATAGTTGAACTCCCCTCACTGTAGATATATTATGTCCACTTTATATAACCATAATCAGTAAGTCGATCCTTCACAAGTTGTTTGTAATCAAGTTGGGTCAAGATAACTGTTTTACCCCTGTGAATACATCTTGTTTCTTAAGTTTCTACTGACCCTCTAATGAACAATTCTGATTCATAACACCTATGAATCAAGTCATTTCTCTATCATGAGAAGGCAGGGCCCCGATTGTTCAAGACCTGTGTACTTAAGAGAACAACCTATCTGCTAACCTTAAATCAGGTAGGAGTGAATTCCATCTTGCAGGGCTATGTCCCTAGCTATTCATCTGGTCTTATCCCCAAAATGGGAGGCTTATTGAGCAGTGTTGTTGGACTACTCTCATCATTTGTAGATCAAAGGATAATCTCGAATAAACAAGAGTTCATAGCTAGCTCAGGATTAAGATCGAGTTAACCTAGATTATATGATAAATGAAATAGTCAGTTTTAACAGTAAACAGTCGTTATAAAGAAAAGTGACTATTTTTGTAGTCCAGTCTATATGCAAACTCATTTCATAGGATGCCTCCACTCACATGTCTCAACATGAACGATCTGTGGATCACATCGTTTGTAGCACTTTACAACTTCTTGTAACAACTACAAAGTGGGTCGCATCCAATAATGTTACCAGGATGATATACCCAATTTCATTCATATACTTATTAGACTATTTATACTATATATTATTAACTTGATCCTGTTTATGTCACCACATAAAGTTAAAGTATTCAGACTATAGCCATGGATACGTTTATTGGATTTTCATAATAGAATTTAAAATCAACAATTTATTATTATTGATAAATAGAATGTTTAACACGAACTGCGAGTTCTAGGACATTCTTAACACTATTATCTCAACTCTGGTTCGAGCATATAATCTTCCTCTAGTCTGAGGAACACACTCAATGAGCTCATGTCGAACAATGTTATTGACGTCAATCTACATGTCCTGTTTGAAGTAGTAAATGATCATGACTTGCTTCAAAGAGATGATGGGGTCGGGGGATGTAGGCATGATTCCGTGTTTGATAAAATATAGCCAAATTATCAAAATTTTGCCAATATCTTCTGGCCTCAATGTCCTGCCTTCCATAGGTGGGATGTGCTATTCAGATTATTCCTTCGCCACTAAATGTAAGGTCTCTCCTTTATTTAATCCTTAGATTGAGCATGCACCATCAAGTAGCTTTCTACATTACCATTTGTAGGTATCCAATATAGCTCATTAATTTCTTGGGCACATAATCAAACCTTCTCTCCTCTCACCATGGAGTAGTAATTCCCGCACTCCATCCCTAAATAAGATTCCCTAAAGGGAGATGTTGGTAGGCTTAGAATGAGAACATAGAAGCTCACAATGAAGGTGGTCTATAGTGAACGTGATGAATTGAGGGAGAATTCCTGTATGGCTAGAGAAGATGTTCTCTTAAAACATTTCTTTCTTTCTTAAAATCTCTCTCTTCTTAGTCAGATCCTCCTTAGTAACTAACTCACACATCATCATCATTGGAGGAGGAAATTTATTGGAGGAAGGACAGACTTTAAACGCGCTGTCCTAGTCTTTGGCCTCTTCTTGTCTGAAGGCTTGCCACTAGATATTGCCTTCCTTTTTGGTGCTGATGCCAACCTTGTCACTCTTCTAGGTGCAACACTTATGGCCTCATTGGGCCTTTCAATCTCCATCATATCGTTAGATGGTATGACATCCTTTTTTTGAGAGCTAGAGGAGCTGAACTAAGGTATCCATCCTCTAGTGTCATACTCAAACAAAAGGTCAAAGTCTTCCTCAACCATTGGAGCCTTGTGATCCCTAGGCCGCTGAAGTGATGCAATCAAATCACTCTCACTATTTTATTGCTCATAAACTGCAACACTATTAGTTTGATGTTAGCCAATGTGGGCGCATCGCTTGAATCTTATTCATGTTCAAGACTTTTCTCAGGAACTTGAATGCCACCTACGACATGCTTTGTTTTCTCTTCCCTCTTTTGGACTACCTTTTCCTCTTCATTCTTCTCTATTCTTCTCTATCTCTTTGTAACACAGCTCCTCCCTCATTTTCTCTCTTTCTTGATAAGCTCTCTCAATTTCTTCGAACCATCTCTACAACTCATATTCTCTTGCTATCTGAGTTATCTTACAGATGACACCTCTCACTATGGTCTCCCAATGATCATTGGTCATAGGATTAAGCCTAGTTGGCTTCGAAGTAGACTTCTTTTTTAACTTCACATTGGAAAAAGAAGAAGATGAAGGGCTAGTGAGCTTGCTCACCAAAACATTGCCCTTCGGTGGAGCCATTTGATCGAATTTTTCATCCAAGGCTCAAGAAGTTTCAGCCCCCTTCGTTTAATCCTATTCCATTATTCCTCAGCATGTTGCTTAAGGTCCATGTTATTGTGCATGGTGCACATGAAGGAGACATACTCCTCAATTTTTTTATGGGTGTTGCGGAGGGTTTTTTTTTTCTTGAAGCGACTGCTCGAGGAGGTGAAGTAGTGGACGACAACAGTTAGGATGATCGGGATGCACAAGTTGGTGTTGGCGATTCTATTTATTTAATCTTTTTAAACCATCTGACATTTTAACCTAATAGAATTTTTTTAGAATAAAAATTGATAAGTAAGCAAGAACACATGATCATTTAACAGCCCAATCAGCAAACTATTAAGTCAATTAACGGTCAAATGGGTCTAGGGGCCATTTAGAACCATTATTCAAACTTTAGGGAACTAAAAATGGCCATTATAAAACATCATGACCAAATAGATATCTACTTAAAACCTTAGCAAGTAAAAGTGTATTCTTTCCTATATTTAAAGTAATATGAGTCTCACTTAATAAAAAATGACAATGAGAAACCAACCATCGGAATAACTTTAATAAATTTAGAGTAAACTCTAAGTTTTATTCTCTTTTTTATTTTCATAAACTCGGTCAATGTGAAATTTAGAAGAAAAAAAATAGTAGACATTTTAAGTTTTTTTAATTATTATTATTATTAGGGTTGTTTTTAAATATAGAAAAATAGACCAAAATATTTACAAGATATAGCAAAATTTTAGAACTATCAATGATAGACGCCGATAGACTCATTGATAGTTATAAAATTTTGCTATATTTTGTAAATATTCTCTAACAATTTTACATTTTAAAATAATTCCCCTTATTATTATTATTATTCTTCAAGATCATTCTCATTTCAGGGAAGCAAACGTGCCGTAAGAACTTTCGAGAACGTCGGAAAGATTGACTAATTTACGAAACCACCCACAATGAGGATAAAAACTTTAGGATCGAACGATGTCTATTTACGTAATTTAAACTGAAGGCTGCAAAACCCTTCCTTAAACCCTAGGTCATCAAAAAGCTCATTCACAATCTGCAAATTTCTTCTTCATCGTTTGTTTTAGGGTTGAGGTTGAGATTCAGTTTCTCCTATTGCTTCAAATGGCGAAGCGTTTGGTTCCATTGCTGAATCGCGTTCTGATCGAGAAGATCGTGCCTCCTGCCAAAACCAATTCCGGCATTTTGCTTCCTGAGAAGTCCAGTAAGGTGAATCTTCCTTCCCTCTCCCCCCTCATTTCGATTGCTTGTGTATGTGAATTCGTTGGAGGATCGACGTTCTCTTGAAATTTTGCTTTTGTTTCCGTTGTTTTTCACCGAGATACTGGAAATTTTCGACACTGAATTCTCTCGGACGACTAGAGTCATTTTCGTTTATGGGTATTCTTATGGAGTCATTTCCGTTTATGGGTATTCTTATGGAGTCATTTCCGTTTATGGGTATTCTTATGGAGTCATTTCCTTTTATGGGTATTCTTATGGAGTCATTTCCTTTTATGGGTATTCTTATGGAGTCATTTCCGTTTATGGGTATTCTTATGGAGTCATTTCCGTTCATGGGTATTTTGTTTTTTGCCTGTTCTCGTTTGATAGTTATTTGGTTCATGGTTTCTTGTGCATTATTAGCCTATTTTTGATGGTTTCGAATCATTATAAGTGGTTATCTTACTAATTTTAATATTAGCCTATTTAGAGAGTTCTTATATAATGATTCGAAAGTGTGAATCTTTTCATTTCCTTTCATCCTGATTTCAATGTTAATGACTGTTCTGTTATACAATTTGTAACATATTTTCTCTTTTTTCAGAGAGTGAATTGTGATATAATTTAAGACCGAATGCTTAACATAGATGTGAATATAGCTGCTGAACTGTGTGCGTGGGATTGACGGATGCAATTTTTCATTTTCAGCAGAAATCCATATTAGTTTAGAAGTATTTTTCGTGGATGAGCTTTGCAGGGTAGCTTTGATTTAGGGTAATTTCTTCCATCAGAATTGCTTTCTTTAGATTCATAAACGACTGTTTCGTTCATGATAATCTTAGATAGTCAATGGATTCTGGCTTGTGTTTTACTTAATCTTACCTCCCTGCATTAGAAGGAAAAAAATTAGCAAAACCTTTTTCTTAATAAGCTAGTATGTCAATGGATTCTGGCTTGTGTCCTAGGTTGCTGTGGGTATGACTTTCTCATGATTTCCTTTGTAATTGTTCTGTCGTGCATAGTGGGAGCCCCTTTCTTTTAGTTGGCTTGTCTTTTGTGGGTTTGGTTTTTGTTATGCTCTTGTATTCTTTTTTCATTTTTCTCCATGGGAGTAATAAAGAAGGATTGTTGTGACTCACCTTAAAATTTGTGGTTCTTTTATCAAGCGTTGTTTGTACTGATTTTTGTTACTTATGTAGCTTAACTCTGGAAAAGTTATCTCCATTGGTCCTGGGGCTCGTGACAGAGAAGGAAAGATTATTCCTGTCACTGTAAAGGAAGGAGACACCGTCCTCCTACCAGAATATGGAGGAACTGAAGTCAAGCTTGGAGAAAAGCAGTATGTATACTAGTTCCTATTACTTTTTTTATTTATGTTCTTTTTGTTATTGTTCAAGAATGTGGTTTTAAAGTTAATGTGGAAGTTGAAAATTCCCTCGATTGCTCCATATGGCCTATATTTTGATCATTTTGTAAAATTTTTGTTGCTCTAAATTTACATTCAATTCTGATGTTCTCCAAATTTTTGTTTGAATAGGGCGATGTTGTATTGTCCGAGTTTATGTTGTTGGCCGATTTGCCCCGTTTTGGTTAATTCATGTTTGTCTTGGATGTTTCAAGATAAAATATCTTATTGTGTGGTACTGCATTATTAGCTGTTCCCAACTTTATTTATGCCATGAAAATTAGTTTTTGATGGTTCTCGTCAGCAGTTGGGTTGGGTTAGACAATTGCTTTGAGCTAGAATAGTCAATTATTTATTATAAGACCAACATATGCTTGGGGCTTCAAAAAAAAAAAAAAAAGTCAATTTTAAGGATTGCCTTACCTTAATAACTCTAAACATTGTGTCAATTAACTATTTCATGAACAAAGAACAAACTGCGTAATCATGCGTTTTTCTTTGTTCTGAATCTTCTGATTGTATGTAACTTGAGGCTGCTGTCTGCTGATACTGGATATGGAGACATAAGCTCAGTAACTTTAATTACTTGGGAATTTAGAATGTTATTATTTTGGATCCTTTAGAAGTTTGATTGGTAATTTTTGTGTAATTTTCTTTAGGTTGAATATATGTTTTATTCCTATTTTTTGTAATTTTTTTCTAGTTAATCCCTTCCCTTGCATTTTAAAAAATCTCAATTATACCCTTTCCATTAGTGGATGTTATATCTTACATGTAGTTGATGTTAAGCTTATGTGACATAATACTTATTGAGTTGGTAGGAATTTTGAAAGGATGTTCAAACAAGAGAGGATGATTTCTAAGTAGACATAATTTCCGCCTTTTCCGCACTCCTAAATTGCTCAGCTTCTACTCCAAATTTTTGCCAATTGACCAAGTATCATGCCACGTAATCTTATCATTATCATTAACCACAACTACTAACGAAGATGGTAGGATTAAAAAATGTTAAGACATAAAAGACCTCGATGGAAACATTTGAATTGAAATGAGGACTAATTTGAAATAAATACAAACATTAGGCATTAAAACAATCATTTAGTCTTTTCTTTAATTACAAGTGTTTACAATTCGGGTTGGTTCCTGTTCTTTTTTTTTTTTTTTTTTTTTTTTTGTTGTTGTTTCTTCTCTTTATTTAGTTTCTGATGATAATCTTGTCGTCTGATTTCAGGTTCTATCTATTCCGCGACGAAGATCTATTAGGAACACTCCATGAATGATTGATCACGTGAAAGTTGGATTGTTTTTCGAAGTGAATTAGAGAGCTACTTTCTGTTTTTATTCAAGTGAGATTCTTAAAACATATAAACAAAATCTTATGTGAATTTTGGTCATTTCTCACTGAACTTTTTACAGGAATCTTTTATGATTATTAGGCTGTTTCTACCCTTATTATCTCAGGTCTGTCCAGAGACATAGATTTGGGTGTGAGGAAATTAGTTCGGGGTGCTTTTCTGATTGAAAAGGCTGAACTCCTTAATATGTTGCACTTTGAGATTGAATCGATTGAAATAATTTTCAAGCAAATCAATTGATGCTATTGGACCAAATTGACTGAGCTCTTGGGTTGATCGGCCTATTTTATTTGAGAGCAATTTTAAAATGGTTAAAATCACATTTTTGTTTTTTAATTTTTAATATCATTTCTAAAATATGTTTTCAAATATTCGGATTGTGAAAATTATATTGAAAAATGTAAAATTAGATATTAAATTTATCTTGAGTGAACTTAAGAAAAAGTGAACTCCATTTATTAAACAAAGACTTCAAGAGGGACTTGAAGACCGAGATGATATATAAATTTCTGGTTGCTGATTAAAATCATAGAAGTACACATTTATGATAAATATTAAATGTGATACCAATATTTTGTCTTTTCATTTGTTTTTTAGGCCACATTTACATCATGTCGTAAATTGTAATAGTTACAATCCTTCAAATACCTCATAGAATATCTAAGGTTTAAATTTGAGGCTAACATCGACATGTAATTTGTATTGGATGGAAGCTTTTGGAAATGTAATATTTTGGGTTTTGAACCTTGAAAGATTTTAAGTTTTGGTTTTTCTTATGTGTACTTGTGATAGAACACATGGATATTTGGAGTATTAAAGTGATTTTGAGGATTGATCAATGATTCTGGGAATTTTCAAGTTTTATCAAATCTTTGGTTCATTTGATCAACTAAGGGGTTGAGATCAAATTGGTTTTGGGGTTGTTGGGGTGAGTTCTTTAGATCTTGTTGTTAAACATGGCTCTTAGATTTCATACGAGGATTTCTTAAAATTTTAATATTAGAGCTTAAGCTCTAGAACTAGTATATATTTTTGTTGTTTATCTTTTCTTGTTTTTTTTTTTTTTATTTTGTTAACTTTGTTTTTCTTCTTGTTCATCTTGTCAATTTCTATCTAAACATACATATATATATATAAAAAAAGTGTCAATTTGTTTGTTTGTTTCGTGTTGTTGTTTTTAGTGTTATAGATCGCGTCTTAATCTACAAATTTTTGTTCTTTGAGGTCTTCAAATTCAGCTTGGTTTGGTGTTAGATGTATTTTGGTCAGAGTACAACTAATAAATCATATTAAACCATAGCTTTTAATCATTTTTGCAAGATGTAGTCATTTTTCAAACACTACTATTTAAATATAGCTTTTACTTTGTCGACCCAATAAATTCCCTACAAATAAGGAATTGTAGTGAGAAATATCTATAAATAAGGTACACATGTTATATTGCAAATAAGGGTGTTCGTGGGTTGGGTTGGGTTGGGTTTAGGGATATTTTAGGCCTAATCTTATGCTTCGGTTTGTGTATTTTTCTAACTCAAACTAAGCCTTATTAAATTATGAACCCAAACCAAACCAACCAATAAAAAATGGGTTGGGTTGGTTCGGTTTCATCGGTTCCCTTAAAAAAAAAAGCTTGGAATCACCAATAAAAAACACATAAGATTCCACAATCCACAAGAACAAGATCCAAAATCTATTATAATAAAACAAGTCTCCAAAATTCACAAGAAAAACCATAATGTCTACAAAATTCAAAATATAGACAACAATGTATCATCTAAGCATTCAAATTCACTAATTTTGGCAAAATATAAAGCATACTTTTGCAGAAAAAATGAGTTTCAAGACAGTAGAACTTTTTCAAAGCTCCATCTCCAGTCGCTATCTTCTTCATATCTTGTTGTAGACCACCTCAAGATCTTTCCCACTATTCTCTTGGTGCTCTAGATTGAGTTGTGGGACTCAAAGAGAAAAGCTGTGCTGCAACCTTGTTGAAGAACCTTTTTTCAAACCAGTTTTTCTCTTAAAACCTTATAGATTGCATGCCCGATTTTCACTTCAATCTCTCCATTATATTGCAGATCAACATGCAAAGAGAAGAGTTGCATGAGTTGCAGCTCATGCTTGGAGAAGACAAAGACAAGAAGATGCAATATGTGTGAGCTACTTCAAAAGATGGATAATGAAAAAAATCCTATTTTCCATCTTGTGTTTTATTTGTTTTTCCTTTTTCAATTTTATCTCTAAATCAAAATTTGATTTTGTAAATCTATTTTGATTTTTAAAATGAAAATTTCATAAATTAATTATAAAATAAAACTTAATTAATTTAATATCAAATATTAAATTAATTTTAACACATATCCATCTTTATATATTTAAATCATATTTAAATATATAATTCTCCTATTCCGTTTAATTCTAAAATTAAACATAATTATATCTCATATAATTACTAATTCCCTTAATTCTAATTTGAACGTTTCAAATTAACTTATCACGCTATTCTAGAGCTAGTCCATTACGAGCTAGTAGGGGACCTCGCGAATCTATAGATCATGGGCTTCAATGATCCAAGATTAATCGGTTAAACTCATTAGACCAAATTAATCTCCATTCGTTAACTAATGGGTCACTCCACTAAAGCATATAGTTGCACTCCCCTCATGTAGATATATTATGTCCATATGATTTAACCATAATCAGCAAGTCGACCCTTCACAGGTTATTTGTAATAATAGCTGGGTCAAATATCTGTTTTACCCCCGAGATTACGTCTTATTCCTCAAGATCTTCTAATGAACAACTGGTTTGTGATCCAATCACCAAACCAAACTCTCTCAGCCTAGTGAGAGAGTGGGGTTCCTTGTTCAAGACCTGGATTCAGTACTTGAGAAAACAACCTTTCTCCTATCCCTAAATCGGGTAGGCGTAAACTCCGTCTTGCACCCTATGTCTCCAGCTATCTATCCGGTCTTACCCCTGAAATGGGAGTCTTATTAAGTCGGTACTGTTGAGCCAACTTTCAACTATGAAAGGTTAATCCCGAATAAATAGAAGTTCATAGTTAGCTCAGGATTAAGATCGAGTTACCTAGGTCGTCTAGGTGAAATAGTCAATCTTAAACAGTAAACAACGTTATAAAGTAAGAGTGACTTATTTCTTGGTCCTGATCTTATGCAAACTCATTGCATAGGATGCCCCCATTCTTCATGTCATAAAATGTACGAATTAGGATCACATCGTATGTAGCACTTTACAACTCTTTGTAAAAACTACAGAGTAGGTTGCATTCAATGGTGTTACCAGAATAAGGTATCCAACCTCATTCATGTACCTAGATCATTTGACTATTACTCGAACCTGATCCACTCTTATGTCTCCACATAAAGTTCAAGTACTCATACATTAGTCATGGGTCTTAGTTTATTTAGATTTAGACTTTCATACAATTTATGAGATCAATAACAAGATATTTGATATAGAAAATGTTTATTATTTTTACAAACTGCGAGTTTTTCGGACATAAAACCCAACACATAAAAGACTATAATGTAATGTCTACAAAAGTCTTCAAAATCCAATAGATTTCAACGACCCATTTATGATCCTGACAAAAGTTGCTCCTTGAAGAACCCTAAACAAGATTTTAAACAATAAATTATATAAGAATACTATCATAATTTCAATATATTAATATAGATTATAGAGTTAAATTATATAAAAGATAACACTACTTGATAAAAACTTGATCACAAGTTTCCAATTCTTCAGTTTGTGGAGTAAGATCTAATAACGTCGGCTTCGCACGTAACCAATTTTGTGTACATATTAAAGCCTCCACCATCTTAGGACTTAAAGAACTTCTAAAAGAGTCAAGTATTCTACCTCTTGTACTAAATGTTGATTCAGAAGCAACTGTTGACACTGGTACGGGTAAGACATCTCGAGCAACTTGTGATAAAACTTTTGTATTTAGGAGCATTTAATTTCCACCAATTCAAAATATCAAAATTTTCTATCAGATCTTTTAGGTTCTGACAAATATCTCATCCACATCATTTCTTGTTTCATTCAAATTTTTCTCTTTTCTTCTTCGTTTGTATTCCAACTATAAATCCATTTCCATGTCATCACAATCTTCACTTATTTCAACTATGTGACATGGTTGTTCAAAAGCATGACCACTTGAATCACTTGTCTTATAAAACTCATACAATTACATCAAACTAACTTTCACTTCATCCGTCATTATTCTAGTAACTCCATCCCCATAGATACTTATGAAACAAAAGGACACATAATCCAACTTATATCGTAGATCAAGCACAATAGCTAGAAATAACACTTTGTTCATCTTGTCAAAAGATCCCCAATACTTATCAAATTTCATTATCATATTGGAAGCCATAGTATATATCACACTATTTACATTTTGGCTCCAACCTATTAAACGTTATTGAATCCCACAAAGTTCATGAAAAAATATATTAGAAGTGACATAAGTTGAGCCACTAACCTTCAATGTAAGATCATAAAACATCTTCAAAAATTTGACAAATGTTCGAACATGGTTCCAATCCGCTAAGGTCGTTGGTCCCTTTCTTTTCTTTCCATTCTCATCTTCAGTAAAGTGATGTACAAAATCTTCATCCTCTTCTTCTAAGCATTGAAAAGCCTTTTCAAATTTTAAAGCATGATCAAGTATCAAATATGTTGAATTCCATCTTGTAGACATATCCAGACAAATAGGGGCTTTAGATTCAATCTTTTCATGTCCAACACAATCTAAATTTTTTTTCAATCGCTTAGGAGAAGATCTAACATATCTTACAACATTTCGTACACTAGCTATCGAATCATGCAATTCTTTCAATCCATCATTGACAATCAAGTTCATAATATGAACACAACATCTCATATGCAATAATTCACCATCCAAAATAAGAGACTTCCAAATTTTTAGTTTTCTCTTCATATATGAGATTGCTGAATCATTTGAAGTTGCATTATCAACACTAATTGAAAAAACTTTATCAATACCCCAATCCAATAAACAACATTCAATTACTTTACCAATTGTCTCTCCCTTAGGATTAGGCACTTGACAAAAATTCAATATTCTTTTCTGTAAATTCCATTCAGAATCAACAAAATGTGCTGTAAAAACCATATAATTGATGTTCTGTAAGGAAGTCCAAGTATCTGTTGTTAGGCTCACTCTTTGACAACTTTTGATTAAAGTTGATTTCAACAATTTTTTTTTCATCTACATACAACTGATAAATATCCCTAACAATTGTGATTCTTGAAGGAATGTCAAACTTAGGACATGTAATATTACAAAATTCTTTAAACCCCTCCGTCTCTATAAATCTAAATGGTATCTCAGACAATACTAGCATCTTAGCACATGCATTTCTAACTCTTCGTTGACTAAAGGCAGTAGATAAAAAATTCATATTGATAGCACCTTTTGCATCAATTTCATTCGGTTGAAATTTTAGTATGGTTTGCCCTTTAGGTTGCTCTCTAAATGGATAATTTTTGCATTGTTTTCGTAAATGCTTCCATAAGGTACTAGTTCCACAGGAAGAAGTGTCACAAGTGTACTCTTTATCACAATAATTACATTTGTATCTTATACCTTCGGTGTTAGATCTTTCCATCTTTGTAAAGTGATCCCACACTGAAGATGATGGCCTAATTGGTTTTCTCTTGCCAATGACTTCCGATGGTTTAGAACATGCATCCGGGACGAAAATATTTATAGGTGGTGATTCATTGTCGATCAACTCACTATTTTCCATCTACAATATTAACAAATAAAGAAAAATAAAAAAAATCGTGAGCATAAGGTGAACCATGAGGAATAAATAATATATATATATATATATATATATATATATATTATTATATTTAATGTGGCTAACCATAACCAATTTGAGCTATGGAGGTGTGAGATTTCAACGTGAAGATGACACTCACGGAGAGGAAGAGTCGGAACTTAGACAAGTGACAAAAAAGAGTGACGAAAAGGAGTTACTCGCAAGATGACACTGACAGAGAGGAGTAATGGGCGGAGAGGCTGTCGTGACGAGTGACGAAAAGGGAATGGCAGACGAACGAGTGAGGAGTGACTAACTCGGACGAAGAGGAAGAGTTGGAACTCGAACGGAGTTGATGGACAAGTGATGAATGTCGTGACGAAAAGGGACGAATGGCATGATGAATGGCACTACCGTCTGTCTATGTCTATTGGGAAGTTGAAACATGGAGAAGAAGGAAATCAAAATGACCTCCAATCTCCAAGGTCCACGTGTTGACAAGGGAATGACTTCTACCGAGAAGTGGGAAGTTGATGTTGGTTTGGGCCTTCTGGTTCTTGGCCTGAACTGAACTGAAGGGAATGGGCCAAATGGTAAAGTCTACCGTTGGGCACTAGGTCTATAATCTTGAGTTGGTTCGGTTCAAACCGAATTTTTTTTCTACGAACCCGCGAACCGAATCAACCTATTCGGGTTTATTAAAAAAAACCCAAACTAAACCAATTTTTTTTTAACCAACCCAAAGTAGCTGGGTTGGGTTGGGTTGCTTGGTTTTTTTGGGTCTTCGATTTTTTTTAACATCCCTAATCGCAAAAATGGCTAACAGATTTGTAGGAAGAGGAGGGTAAATATTTTAATTTCCAATTATTTCTATAATATATCTATCTTAATACAGCCAAGTCATCTCCAATGATTTTTAGATTTTATTTTCCTTAACAAAAATATATCCTTTGGAGATTAAATAATTATTATTTTGTTTTTGAAGTTTTCATTTTTTATTTTTTAAAAAAGAAAGATCTCATTTGAATCATGTTGTATTTACTTTGTATGTCCATTTTTTTACCCTCGATATATCTTAATATTTACAAATTAGATCTCTTAAATAAAAAAGTAATATTTTGATTTAAGACTTTTTTTACTATAGCATAAATTTTCTATAGATATTTAGTTAGATTTTGTTTATTAGGTGTCCTTAATTATAGGAGTTGGGTAGTTGAAAAAAAATGCAAAATTTTAGAGAGTAAATTAGGTTTAGGTATTTTTTTTTGGAAGATTACTTTTAAAACACAAATCATTAATTTCAAAATTAGCCATTTTGTTTCACCCTTTGTTTATAATCCCTTTATTTATGGACCATTTCCATTTGTTAGTTTGAGGATGGGCTAAGCCTATACTGAAATGGGCTGATAAGATAGATCCATTGGGCTCTCTAAAGACACTTCCAGTGATGTAGGCCCAAAAAGAATGTTTTTTTTTTCTTTGTTTCTTTTTTTTTTTTTTTTTGGTTGAAAATACTATCATTCACTCAAAAAGTGAAGATTCAACTTATTACCCATGAAAGATTACTAATTTGCTCAATTAAGGTTGCAACTCTAACCTTTCAATCCTTTATTTGTTTAAGAAAATAACCATTTCATACTACTATGGTTTCTCTTAAACTAATTATACAAGATTCATTAAAAAAAAAAAAAAATTATAAAATATAAATGACAACAAAAGGATATTATTCGTAGTACTGAACATGTTCTCGAACAACGAGAATCGAGATAAGACATTTAATCTAACGTTATAGGCTTTGAATGAGCATGTTTAACTTTAAGTGATGTACTAATTTGTGGTTACTTTTTAATCCACCACAATACCCACTTCAGTGAATTTGGAAAGTCTTTTGGAATCTTTTTCACTTTTTTTTTTTCAATTAAAACATGGTAGGGTTGATGATTGTATATTGGTTGTTTTAGGGTTTTAATTATAATGCCTAGTTGTAAATTATAATAAGCTTTATCTTGAAATAGTTCAAAAGATAGTCACTTTTCTTTTTTCTAGTGTTGTTACAAAAGTATATTAGAAACAAAGTATAATTTGTTTTTTAAGGAGATTAAATATATAATTATCCACTAACAAATATTATTTTTAAGCAACTATTCATGCTTATTAATTATTGTGGGTGGAAATTTAAATTATTGACTTTTGAGATAATAATTTATGCTTAATCTATTGAGTTATATTCTTATTCACTTCAAATTTTTAATTTTCTCGTTATATTATATTTTTTTAATCAATTCTTTACTATTAAAAGATGATGGAAAACTTTTTTTTTTTTTTGTAATAAATTGAATTTAATATGATATCTTTAATAGATTAATGTATACTACATTTAGAAAATTGTTAGATGGTAGCTATTTGTTTGTAATGAGGGGGTATATGTTCATTATAATGATTAAAATATTCGTTTGATAGGTCGATATATCTATAAATCTAGAGGATATAACATCAATATCAAAGTTTAATAGATATTTTTGATGTCTCGTGTAAATACGTGTGTACATGTACATGTGCGATTGTGTGTGGCAACAAGGCCAAGAAAATAATAATGTTCGAGCCAAAAATAGCACCCCTAAGATCAAAATGAGTCTAGGGGAGAAGGTTGGCTTAGGTCAAGGCCCAAATCAATTTTTTAGGCCAAGATATGTATATATATAGCAACAAGGCCAAGAAAATAACAATGTTCGAGCCAAAAATAGCATCTTAAGATCAAAATGAGCCTAGGGGAGAGGGTTGTCTTGGGTCAAGGCCCAAATCAATGTGTTTGGCCTCGACCTAGCAAAATAGCTAATGAGACGTATCACACATGCCCAGACCAAATGCATCACCCTAAGACCAAAATGGGCCTAAGTAAAGGTGTTCGACCTCAATCAAGTCGAGGTAAACTCTAGTCAAACACCAAATAAGACACACTCCTCGGCCTGGTGAGTTGAAGATTTACAATAAAACAACTTTGGTACTCTATCAAGACAACCTAGGTCAATCACTCTTATAAATACATCATGATAACGCTAGAAAGAAGTAAGTTCATTTTCCACTCACAAACTCCATGGCTATTAACATCAGAGCATCTGTGGCAAGTATCACACGGTACACAATATATTCATATTTTACTCCTAATCAAACAAATTCATCGTTGCTGTTACCTAAAAGTCAGATTCTTTTTTCTATTCGAATTTTGACATCAACAACTTACATTATGACTTAACAATTAAATGAAAGAGTTTTATTGAAAAGCTCAATATATAAGCCACGTAACTATATAAATTTTAAAAATTTTCGGATGCTATTAAAATGAGGCATAAACATTAAACCTGAAAACATATAAAGCCTCTATGTTAACCATTATCTCATTTGGTAACCACTTTATTTTTTGTTTTTAAAAATTAAGTTTATAAATACTAATTTCGATCCAGTTTTAATATTATCTATTTTGTATTCATGTTTCAAAATCCAAGTTAAGTTTTGAAAATTAGCGAACATGTTTTGAAAAGCTTATTTTTGTTTTAGAATTGACTAGGAATTCAATTATTTCCTTAAGATGAGTGAAAATTATAATAGAAAAATTGAGAGGAAACAAGCATATAGAATTCAAAAAATAAAAAACCAAAATCAAATTATTATTAAACAAAACTCTGGTTTTTTGTTTTTAGTTTTTGAAATATTAAGTTTATAAACACTATTTCCACGTATAATTCTCTCTATTTTGCTATTCGTTTTCCAATACCAATGTTCTAAAAAATAGAATTAGTTTATATTTTCAATATTTAACTAAGAATTCAAGTATTTTTTCTTAAAAAAGATAATAAGTGAAAATCATTAAATAAAATTTAAGGACAAAAAACAAGCATAGTTTAAAAAAAATTTGTGATCAAATGGAGTATTAGATTTAAAAAATATATATGTATTTAAAAAAAATGGTAATTGCAATGGGTAGCACTTTTAAGACTAATAATTAAGTGTATAGTAACAATTTTAAAAAATTATAAATATAGCAAAATCTATTAGTGGTAGTCTCTATCGCTGATAGATTTCTATGAGCGATATAGTCTATCACTGCTACATTCCTATTAGTGATATAGTGATAGACTTTAAGAGCTAGATTTAAATTTTATTGTTATAATTTTTTTATTGTGTTATATTTACTAATATTGTTATATTTGTAACTGCCCGTAATTTAATCTATTAAGCATTTAAAATCAAGCAGGTAAAAAAGGCAGCCAAATGTAGCGACAAAATTTAAAATTTCAATTTAAGCTGAAAAAGTGTCCAACTAATCAATATAGATTATGAATAGTCATAAATCTTCCCAAAAAATAATAATAATAATTAATAATTAATAAAAAAAAAACTAAATATTTGATAATATTTATTTCTATTCAATATTACTATCAAATCATTTTACAACTAATATGAAGATTTGAATCTCTAACTTCTACTAAAAAGAAATATACATTATTTATAAAGTTATTTTCAAATAAAGAAAAATGAATCAACATATTTACAAATATAGCAACATATCATTGTATATCAATGATAGACCACAATAGATCGTGATAAGCATCTATTGTGGTTTATCGGCATCTATCAGTGTTAGTGATAAATGTCTATCGTGGCCCATTATGGTCTATCACGATAGACAATAACATCAACATATCGTGGTCCATTATGGTTTATCACGAATAGACAATAACATCAGTTATATTTAAAAATATTTTTAAAAATTTTACTATTTAAAACAATTATCGTTAATGTTTTAGTTCTAAGCTCATGTTCCTTATTTAAATTAAAAGCTACATTAAACGTGTCTTAGAAAGCTACGTATGGGAACTAAATTAAAAAATTCATGTTGTTTATTTTATTTATAAGATATCATATTATAATGTGAACCACTAGTGAGAACAAACATAACCACCAAACCCATCCCATGAATTGAGTTGTAAAAGAGCATTAAAAAAAACAAAAAACAAGCAAAGAGAGAGACATAATTTTTTTAAAAAAATGTGAATATTAGTTTAAATTACAAATTCAGTCTTTTAAGCTTCTAGATTCTATCTACTTAATTTAAACGATATAATTAATTTAAACGATATAATTAATTTAAACGATATAAAAATGCATTACCTTACATCTAATCTAAAATTTATTCTCTAAATATGGTGACATAATCTTGTAACATAATCATATTCTTTTTTAACAAAAACATTCAACAAAATATTTTCTTGTTGTAACATAAAGTTATTTCACGAGACAAAAGACATAAATTAACTCAACTTTACGAGACTACCGTCTATCTTTTGTCTCATAAAGTTGAGTTTGTAAATCTTTTGTCCCATAAAATAACTTCACAAGATAAACTTACAACATTATGAGACAAACGCCAGAGAGCTTTCAAGCTATTTTACAAACTTCCCACTATTCCAAATACTTCATGAGACAAATATTCGCAATAACTTCATGAGATATTTGTCTCATGAAGTTCAATAAACAAAAAAAAAAAAAAAAATGCAAAATCAAACCCAGACGAACATTTATCCCATTACCCCACATATTTTATAGGTTCTTTTAAATTCGTTAAAGTTCAAAGGATAAAATATGAATCGGGTGAAAGGGGAAACGAAATCGGGTGTACATAAGATGTACTTGTACCTTTTGTCAACATCTGAATCGAGTGAAGGGGAAATGGAAGATGTCAACAACCACGAAAGATTGGTCTTTTTTTTTACAGGGGTAGGGGAGTCTTTGTGAGAAGAGAGTCCAACAATGGTTGAAAATTCAACGAGAAGAAGAAGTAGAAAACTCTAACTTTCACGGGAAGATGAAGTCTTTGTGATAAGATTTATCTTTTTGAATTCAATTAAGGAGCAGAATTGTATTTCTGTTGGGGTTGATGCCCTAAATCTCGTAGCGTCCTGTAGTTTGTAATTGTATTGTACAAACATTTTATTTATTTAATAAAATATGAGATATTTTATTTGACATTTAGTAGCATTAAACCCACAAACCAATAAACTAACATCCAAGGTTATAATCTGTAGCTTAAAAATGTACGTAGAGACATACAGGTGGATTATGTTTAAGAGATAAAATGATTTACAGTAAATGGAAGGTTGGATACTTTATCCTGGTGACAATGCGAATACGACCCATTTTGTAGATGTTACAATTCTTGTAAAGTGCTACAAATTATCTGATCTTGATCACTCATGTAGAGACATGTGAGTGGGGTATTCTATACAAAGAAGTTTGTATAAGACTGGACCACGAACTGACAAGTCTCATTATATAACACCGTTCATAATTGAGACTTACATTTCACCAGGATGACCATAGGTGACATGACCTGAATCCTGAGTAAGTTGTGAACTCTTGCCTATAAAGATGATCCTTTTATTTGTATGGATAAGAGTGACCAGATTGCCAACTCAATAAACCTACCATTTTGGAGATTTGTCTAATTGAGGAGTTGAGAATACAACTACACAAAATGAAATTCACTTTTTCCCCAATGTCGGAGTAAATAGATAAGCTGCTCCCTCAAGGGCTGATTCTGGGGCTTGAACAATGTGGCGCTACACCCTCTCCTAACTCGAGAGAGGTTTGGTCATAGTTGGACTATGACTTATTGTTCATTAAAGGGATAAATGATAGTTATGGAGTTAGATGTAACTACAGGAGCAAAATGGTAATTTTAGCCTAGCTATACTTATGAGCAATTTGTAAAGGGTTCACCACCTTGTAACTAGTTATATCCAATGGACACGAAAATATATATGTAGTGCGAAAAGTGCAGCTATCGGCCTTTAGTGAAGTGCCTGACAGTTAATGGATGTTGAATAATTTAATTAAAGAACTTAAGGCCCATGAGGTCCTTTAATTAAATTATTCAAGTACCATTGGAGCTTCAATATACAGGTTAATGAGATCCCCTATGTAGCTCAACAAGGATTAAATGAAAATCAATTTTGGATTAATTTGAATTGTTCAAATTACTTGAAGGAATTAATTATGTGTGATATAATTATATCACAATTAATTTAATTTAATTATATATGATATAATTACTATAATGTATTTGATAAATTATAATATAAAGTTTATTTGAGAGGAAATAAATATTTGAATATGATTCAAATATTGATTATATGAATTTGATTCATATAATTAAATTTAATATAAATGGGATTTATATTAAATACCATTAATGAGAGAATTAAAACTATAGGTTATATTGTATACGATACAATATTAAACTATAGATTATATGTTATATATGATATAACATATAGTTATATATATATAATATATATATATAATATATATAATTACAATTAATTAATTTTAATTTTGAATTTTAAAGGGAGGGAAATAACTGTTGGGATTGGTGTCCTAGTTCTCCTGATAGTCTCGTAGTTTGTAAACACCTTTGTAAACATATTGTTTATTAATAGAATAAATGTTATTTTATAAGCATTTACTCAAATTCAATAAACTAAGATCTGTGGTTATTTCATGTAACTTAAGCATGTATGTGGAGACATACAAGTGGATCATACCTTAAGTAACAACCTAAATGGTTTGTAGTATAAGGATAAAGGAGGGATACCTTATCTTAATGACACTACGGATACGACCCGCTTTGTAGATGTTACAAGTGTTGTAAAGTGCTACAAATGGTCTAATCCTAACCACTCATATGGAGACATGCGAGCGGGGCATCCTATTCAAAGGGTTTGTATAAGACCAGACCATGAGATGATTAGACTCTTTATATAACGCCGTTGATAATTGAGACTTACATCTCACTAGGATGACTATAGGTGACATGACCTTAATCCTGAGTGAGTTGAGAACTCTTACCTATGAGGGCGGTTCTTTGATTTGTATGGGTAAGAGTGGCTAGATTGCCAACTCAACAAGCCTACCATTTTGGAGATTCGTCTGATTGGGGAGCTGGGAACTCAGTTACATAAGACGGAATTCACTCCTTCCTCGAAGCAGAGGTAAATAGATAAATTACTCCCTTAAGAGCTGATTTCGGTCTTGAACATAGTGCCATACCCTCTCTTTGGAAGAGAGGACTCGATCATAGTAGGACTAAGACTTATTGTTCATTAGAAGAATCAGTGGTATTTAAGGAGTTAGATATAACTACAGGGGTAAAAAGGTAAATTGGTCCAATTGTACTTACGAGCGATTTGTGAAGAGTCATCGCATTGTTGATTGGTTACATCCAATGGGCACAAAAATATATCTGTAGTGCGAAGAGTACAACTGTCGGTCTTTAGTCAAGTGACCAATAGTTAATGGATGGTGGATCTCATGATTAAAGAGTTTAGTCAGTTATTCAAGTACCGTTGGAGCTTCAAGCTACAGGTCCATAAGGTCCCCTTAATAGCTCAATGGGTTCAAATTGAGAATAAGATTTTAGGTTAGTTTGAAGTGTTTAAATTAACAAGAGGAAATTCAATTATATATGATATAATTCATTTGATGTATTTGATACATTATCATCGGAGGAATTAATATAAATATGATTTATATTAAATACCATAAAATAGAAAAAGAACTATAGTTTATATGTTTCATATGATAAAATATTAAAACTATTGGTTATAAATATAATATGATAAGTTGGTTATTATATTTATTTATAACATATTAATTATATGATAATTAATTATTCTTTTCTTCTAATAACCGAATTGCGTGGGAGGTTATTGAAAGTTTTATGGTAACTGTGAGATAAAAGAAAAATTGTTTTTCAAATCAGGAAGTAGATTTTTATTAATCTCACAAAAAGGCTATCAAGTAAAAAGGTTTTACTAAGCAATAGCATAGAGAGCATACACGATCGAGCTGACTATACGATAGTTACTCGTTTACTTGTTGCTAAATGATCGAGTAGTAAAGTCTATACGATAGGCTTTCTTTACTAAACGATCAATATTTCATTTATATGATAGACAACATACATCTCCTACTTACTCGATCGTCTACCTTCTGTTTTCTTCAATCATACAAAGCCCACAACTTCTAGATTCTCACACCAAGAATAACAAGGTAACACTTGTGGTGGTATTCTAATTTTGTTCGAGGATCGAGTTGGACTCGATTGGGATCGAGATTCATTCAGACATTCGTTGAAATCGTGTTCTGATCGTTGCATTCGAGTTCGTGCTAATTGAACGAGTTGTTGAACGATCGAAGGATACGTGAAGAAGAGTCCTTCAAAGGTTTGTATACTCTATCCCTTGTATCTTCAATTATAAGTAGCATGTTGTAATTTTCTATTTATGCATAATCATTTCCATGTAAGACTGTAATTGTTTGTGTTCATTCTCAATGGGATTTGGAACGATCCATTTCCGCTGCACACTGGATATCTATGTTGAGATTTCCTTCAATAACTTCCCTCCCCTAATTTCTCCCTTGATCTCACGATCTCATTGGGCAGTTGTGGAGAAGTGGATACACTTCTTCTTGTTGTTCTTGAGTTTTACAGAAAACTGAAGATAAACTCTTTGAGATTTTTTTTCTGGATCTCACCCCTTTCCCCTCTCAATTCCTCTTAGTCTCACTCTCTTCCAAAATACCAAGAGCCCACAAAACTCCTTGGATTCTCTTCCTAGAGAATATAGAGGAAATTTTTGTGGTGGTGGTCATTTGGATTTGTTCGTGAAAATTTGAAGAGGATTCATATGAAGAAGATTGGATCTTCAAGGGTAAGATTTTCTAGAAATCTTTATTTTTCTTTTTTTGTCTGTTTAATTATTTTTTATGCATGCTATATTTTTTCATTATTATGCATAACCTAGGTTTTTTGTTTTTGTAAAATTCTGGGACCGATCCCCGCTTCCGCATTGGACCTTCACTGGTTTCTTCAATTTCTACGTGATGGGTCCCTCTTCTTAAAATCAGAAAAAGTTGGAAAAGATGGTAAAAAAAAAATAGATTTAAAAAATAAGGTTACTTTTGAATGGGAAAAAAACTTTTTGAATCAAAACCGAAAATTTTCCATTTCAAAGTGTTACATTTTAGTCCTTAAATTTTGAGTTTGATTTCAATTTAGATCCTAAGTTTCAAAATGTTACAATTTTATCCTTGAGGTTTGAGTTTTGTTTCCATTTAGTACCTAGACTTCAAAATTTACACTTTTAACTTCGATTTTCACTAAATACTCACTTCCAATCTTTGGTGTTAATGTTTATTAATTAATTTTAAAGAATTATCAAGTAAAGTTTAAAATTAATTTTAATAGTGATGAAGAAATAGCGAAACTTCATATAATTATTTTAATTATTTTAATTTAATTAATAGGTACTAACAATTGAAGCTAAAGACTTAAAGTGAGTATTTAGTAAAAATATCAAGTAATTCTTGAAACCTAAGAACCTAAGGACCAAATTGAAACAAAATTCAATCTCAAAGATAAAATTGTAACATTTCATAACCTAAAAATTAAAATGAAACTAAACTCAAAACTTAAAATCTAAAAACATAACATTTTGAAACCTAGTGATGAAATAGAAATTAGATCCAAAATTTAAGAATAAAAAACTTATTATTTTTCCAATATTTTAAGATTTGAATTCAAAAGGAAGAAAATTATGAGAAATTAAACCTAATTTTTAAAAATAGAAAACTAAAAAACACAACATCATTACTAAATGAATGCCTTTTGAATTCGAAATGAATAGATCATAATGAATCAACTTACCATTAATGTTATAGAATCCATGTGATTTGATACATTATTTTGAAGCAAAATAAATAGTTGTTGTCAAATATAGTTTAGCTTACCATTTCCAACAACCATATTAATTGGTTAGTAAACAACTTTTTTCACCCATTAATTTGAAAGGCTACTTCAAATCTTCCCCCTTATTATTATCATCATTTTGAACCCAAAAAGTCAGCAAATACCTAACAAAAAGCAGCCAGCCAAAGGCTAAAAAAATAGGAGAAGGTTATTTATTAATTGGTCACCTAGCCATATGAACCTTAGGTCTACTTTGCCTTATAATATTCTATAACAAGTTGGGATGCCTATGTTTTTACCATAAAGTCTATGTATATTTAGTGCCTTTCTTGACCTATATTGTAGACTTTTAATGATACATAATGTAATGTTAGTGTGATTTAACCAACTATAGAGATTATTTAATTTTGATCATTTGATATCGTGTCACAGTGTTGATATCTAAATTTATATTTATACTATATTAAAAAAGTTATTAGACGAGAATTTTTAACTTTTCTATTTGTCCTTAAATATTTTCACATGGTCTATTTTGCCCTCAAAAGTAAATCACATCTCTTGTATTTTGTATGTACTTTTGTGCATTTTTCTATTTAATTTTATATTCTCTTTTGTTATTAAATCTTTCAACAATTCTTATTTTATCCTATCATTTCATATTTTGTTTGTGTACATCTATTTTTGTTCTTATTTTTTCCTTATTCTTTTCTTTAATAAAAAAATAGTAAAGTAAAATTTAAAATCATAGAGATCCTTTAAAAATGTGATTAATGTCGTCGTCCTCTTCTTTCCTTTCTTTTTTTTTTCTCGCATCTTTTCACATTTATCTTTTCAAAAATGTGTTTAATATCTTATTTCATTTTACCTAAGAACTAAAATGAAACACATCTTACTTCATTTTATCTCTTTCATTACTTTTAAATTTTATGTTGAATAT
This sequence comes from Benincasa hispida, assembly GCF_009727055.1. Lineage (NCBI taxonomy): Eukaryota > Viridiplantae > Streptophyta > Magnoliopsida > Cucurbitales > Cucurbitaceae > Benincasa > Benincasa hispida. Next base: position 60,414,514 of record NC_052351.1, read on the forward strand.
TTATAATTTGATATTAATAAAAATTATATTTGTCCAACACATTTCATATTCATGGTAAATTTACTAAATAAACACATATATGTGTATACATAAATGAAACACATATTTGAACATTTATGTTTGAAAGATTTTTAACCCTATGCATCACACATATCCTCAAATTAGTAATACTAAATTTATCAAACCTATCAACATAAGATTTTTTATTGATTGAAATTAAATATGGTACTAGAGCAATAGTTCTTAAGTTCGAACCTAGAAAATTTTATTTCCTCTAAGCTAATATTAAATCACTTGTTGAGCATTCAACAAATTTTTAAGTCCAAAAGTGAAGGTAATAACAGATCTAGATGTTTTTTTCCACCTTTTTTGGAGGGGGAGAGGGGTAAATTTGGATATTATTTTAGGAGCCAACATCATCTTCTATTATGCTACTAATAAGTAAGTCTACTGGAAGACTCTTACGAAACTATTTTCAAACTTCAAGAAGAATTAAAAATGGGATGGAGTATTGAAACTCCGTTTTATGAGGATGAAAGTCATGCCAATACCATTGAGCCAAATTCACTTTGTCGATTCTTATTGATTAGTTCACCAATATATAATTTAACTAATGATTTTTACGATTACAGTTAGTCAATACTGATATGAATTATTAGATACAAAATTAAAAGTTTAGGGACCTAGCTACACTAATTTAAATACTGAGAGACTAAGCTTGTAACATGACACTCATACAAATATAATTTAAATGTATTGATAAATAATAGTTAGATTTCGTAATATTTGTTACAAAATCTTATTAAATCATTGTAAAATTATCCACAAATAAATAAACAAATAATGAAAGTTAAAATATTTATCGAAGACATTTAAAATAAAATATTTATGTGTTAATTTTTCTATATATATACATATAATCAAGATTGAATTGAGGCCATGTTTACCAAACCATGATGAAAATTTGTGTAATCATAATGGAATTCCATTGATGGATCAATTGTTATGAGTCTGAATCACAACTGTAATTGGATTACTTTTTACCGAGTTGAATCACAACTGTAATTGGATTACTTTTTACTGGGTTTACTTAGAATTATGAATGCTGTTGCATTTACTGTTACCGTTATTGTTACCGTTATCGTAACAATAATGGTAATGATAACAATACAACCTAATTTTGAAACACAATTGGATTGAGCACGCTTGGCTCGTCAAACAGTTTGCATTTTTTATTACAGATTTAGAAGTGAGCCCTATGTGTTAGTATGGATGTAAAACACAAGTAAATAACACCAAAGGTAATCAAATGAGTCTCACATTTCACATTGCCATTGATTTATTATCTTTTCACTCGGGTAAATGTGACCTAAGATTTAAATGATTTCAATGTGTATTAAAAATTTAAAATAATAGACACATATATATGTATGTATGTATGTATGTATGTATGTTCCCATGCAATGTTAAAAAAAATTACAAAAAAATATTAACAACATCCATAAAAGTTTGAACTATACTTATTTCAAAACAAACAATTTGTAGTATCCCCTCTAACTAACAAGGCCGCCATCCATTTTGGCATTTAATATCAAACATAACATATCTATTTAATAAATCGGCTTGAAACTATTAACATATATTTTAAAAAATAATAAAAATTTGGGAGTCACTGCCTCTCTGAACCTCCAAATTCACCACTAAAAAGGGAGAAAATTTCTAGTACTAAGATATTATGAAAAAATTTTCATACTACATCCATTTATTACTTGCAACAAAAGTAGTATTTTGTTAGTTTCTATAAACATGCAGCGGAAGAAAATAAAATCAATAAGCACTCTAATTCATAATCTTAGTTCTAAAACCAACACACTCATTAAATGAAAAGAGGGTTTCATATATACCTTTGAAGATCTTCTTCTTCAATGAAATTCTGCTGCAACTCTCTCTTCTTCTAGTCGTGAACCACCCTTAGAGCTTTTCTACTATCCTATAAGAGCCTTAGATTGAGTTGTGGGATTCAAAACAAGCTAGAATTTAGGGAATGAGAGGAGAAAGGTCACAGGTTTAATCTTCTTGAAGAACTCTTTTTCAACCTTGAAACTTCAGCCAAAATCAGGTATTTTGCATGAGATTTTCCACTCAAATATGATTGTTTTAATGCAGATGTTTCATGCAATTAACTTGCCTCAACACAAGAAAGCACATTCTTCAAATTTGGTGGTGGAATTATGAGTAAGAAGGTGACTAAGGTACTTGGATGAAAGTGGGAAAATCCCACATTTGGATTTTTTTCAATTTTCAATTTCTTATTTTTTTTTTCATTTTGAAACTAATTTTCAAAATAAAAATTATTTTCCAATTTTATTTCTTTAATTAAAATGGAAAAGTTATTAATTTTACAAAAATTAATTCAATAATTAATTATTCTAAAAAATTAATTATTAATTATTAATTAAATAATTTAATATTAAAATAATCTGTAACCAATTTCATCACCATGAATCCCCATTCATGAAATGAATTTAAATCATATTTAAATATTAATCGATTCTCTAATTTCGTTTAATTTCACAATTAAACGTGTAACTATATCACTTATAATTACTGATTCCCTTAATTCAAATTTGAACGATTCAAATTAACTTATCACGCTATTCTAAGACTAATTACATTTATGAGTTAGTAGGGGGACCTAATGGACTTACAAATCATGGGCTCCAACGATTCGAGATTAATTGGCTAAACTCTTTACACCGAATTAACTACTGGTCACTCCACTAAAGCTGAGTAGTTGCACTCCCCTCACTATAGATATATTGTGTCCACTCGATATAATCATGATTAGTAAGTTAATCCTTCACAGGTTGTTCGTAATAACGGTTGGGTCAATATTTGTTTTACCTCCGAGATTACCTCTTGTTCCTTAAGTTCCACTAATCCTCTAATGAACAATTTGTTTGTGATTCAATCAACAAACCGTATCCTTCTCAGGCCAATGAGAGGGTGGGGTCTCTTGCTTAAGACCCAGAGTCAGCACTTAAGGGAATAACCTCTCTACTATCCCTAAAAGAGGGTAAGAGTGGATTCCATCTTACACCTTGTGTCCCCAACTATCTACCCGATCTTACCCCTGAAATGGGAGACTTATTGAGCCGGTGCTGTTGAACCAACTCTTACCTATGTAAAGATAAGGATATTCCCGAATAAACAAGAGTTTATAGTTAGCTCAGGATTAAGATTAAGTTACCTAGGTCATCGCTATGAAATAGTCAGTCTTAAATAGTAAATAACGTTATAATGTAAGAGTGACTTAATTCTTGGTCCAATCTTATGCAAACTTATTGCACAGGACGCCCCCACTCCTCATGTCACCACATGAACGAATAAGGATCACTTCGTTTGTAGAACTTTACAACTCATTGTAAGACCTATAGAATGGGCCGCATCCGATAGTGTTACCAGAATAAGACACCCAACCTTATTCATATACTATAGATCATTTTAACTATTTACTTGAACCTAATCTACTATTTTGTCTCTACCTAAAATTCAAGTACTCATGTAATAGTCATGGATCTTTTAGTTTATTGGATTTATTTCTAAAACGAAATAAACAATTCATATATTCAATAAGAACTTTATTGAACCAAACTTCAATAAAAACTTTATTGAATTTCATAATAAGTTTATTGTTTACAAACCACGAGTTTTAGGACATAAAACCCAACACATTTTGCATAGGTGAGAGTGGCTCGAGTCGCCGACGCAATATGTTTACTATTTCATTCATTCTCATATACGGTAAGTAGATAAGTAGTTCCCTTAACTACTAACTATAGGATTTGAATAATGGAGCCCCATCCTCTAATTGGCACGAAGGGACTTGATTTATGGTTGAAACATAAACAAATTGTTCACTGGAAGATTAGTGGTACTTAAGGACACAGAACTAGGCAACTACATTTTTTTACGTTTGCAATTTTAACTACTTAAATGTGAACCCCGAATCCCAATTTTACACTTAAGTGTGTTTTCTTATTTAAATTGTCTTAATTTTCTACTTAATTGTGTGTCTCTATTTAAATTTGTATAAATAAGTTGAGTAGGTTGATGAGAAAGTTAGTATGAAATGGTGAAGAAGGGTTGGGGATTTGAAAAGAAAAATATGGAATTGAGTTGGGAAAGTTGGGGAAAATAATAAGTAGGTTGAGCTAGTGCGGAATAATATGGGAAATTACTTTGGATAAATTTGGAAAATCCGTGTAAAAGTATCATCAAAGTGGTGAGCAAACGTGTACGGAGAACAACGTTCGGAGTAGCTAAGAGCGAGATCGTTGAAAGTGAGATCAGCGAGATCGTTGAGAGCGAGATCATTGAGATCGAGACCAGCGAGAAAGCTAGAGAGAGCGAGAGTGGAGAGAAAAGTTAAAGCTGGAGAGAGCGAGAGGGAGAGCGAGATTGGAGAGAGCAAGACCAGCGAGATTGCTGGAGAAAGCGAGAGTGAAGAGAGCGAGACTAGCGAGAAAGTGGGAGAGAGCGAAACTGCCGAGAATGGAGAGAGCGACACTGCCGAGAGTGCCTATGCATTAGCCTTGCTTTGTCCGATTCGAACGTCACGCCCATGCCTCACCTATGCATTGAACGACCGAGCAAACTTCTGGGCGATGTATTTGGACGCGTTGGGGTGGATTATGCATTTAAAAACCCTAATTTGAATATAAACAAAGCTTGAAGACGTAAGAGAAAATGTCAATTAAAATCTAGGTGCCCGATTAAGAGAAATTCTTAAACCCTAAGAAATTGTGTTGGATGCGTTTGGGAAGAACACATTGAACCAAGGTGAAGTCAGCTTACGTTGATAAAGGGAGGATTAAAAATTTGGCCATGCAGCCAAGTAGGTGCTGTCAATCCCACGAGCAATTTGTACGCCTATAAATAGGGAGTTGGGATTTCATTTTCAAATCACACAAAAATCATAAATTTCGTAGAGAAAGTAGAGGGCAGTGAGGGTTTAGAGGAACGTGTCAATTTTGGACGAGAAGATCTTCCAATCTACTCGTGCGTTTGGAGTGATTCCAAATCCATTTGAAATCTCTGGAAGTCTAGTCTTCAGAGTAGGGCTGCCAGAGGAAAAGGCTCAAAGGAACTGGGCTGGAGGTTGAGAAGAAGGCAGAAGGGTCAGACTGTCAGATCAGTCTGAGCCAGTCTTGAAGATTTTAAGATTCCAGCCAAACCACGAGGAATTATGAGCTGAAAGTTTAGGGTAATATTCTTAAGACATTTTAGAATAAGTTTGTAGAAGAAAATATTTCCAAATAAGATTCAAAACTATGATTAATCTAAGTTGTAAGTTGAATATGGATTCTAGGGGTGAAAAAGGAACCCAAGGAGCTACTAGAGTGAAAAGTTCCTAAGAGTTCGAGGTGAGTGGCTAAAATGTTTTCGAACTAAAATGTTTTTAAAGTGTTTTGATTATAAACATTTTACAGAAAGCATGTTTGCGAAAATAATTCTCATACCTACTAGTTTTATAAAGTGGTTTCCAAGCAAGTTTGAATTGTGATTTGAACGCATGCATATTGTTGAAAAACTATTTACATATGCATATGTATTGATTTTATCCAGCATGCGTTACCATTTTTAAAGCCATGTTGTATATGTGTTATACTATACATGCTTTAAAGAGAAAAGTTGTTTATAAATAGTTTTGGTAAAATGTGATGCCGAAGTACAAGGAGAAGGCATCCACCCAACTAGATACTGAAGTACAAGAAGAAGGTATCTATTGGTATTAAAGTACGTTTGAGAAGGTACCAAGCCAACGAGATACTGAGTACGTTGGAGAAGTATCCTAGTAGCTCGATACTGGAGTACAAGGAGAAGGTATCTGAGCAGTAATACCTAATGTGTGAAGGTAACTTAGTGTGGCCACAGGTGATAAAGTCAGAGATTGAGCAAAAGGGTTCTCTCTGGACTAGTAGTTGTTTGGGATTATATTTACCAGCTATACAGTATTTCGATTTGAGAAAATATATTTACTTTATGTTTAAAATAGTGTTTATATACATTAAACGCTTTATAATATTTATGCCTTAACGAAAAGTCTACTATTCAGAAATAGCTGTCATTTTATATATCCTGATTGCCAAAATCCGGTAGATTCTATACAATAATGTTTTTTCTCGTTCATAATCAATCTCAGAAGCGTTATAGCTCACCCGTTCTTTCACCAACTTGCTTTTTTGTTCCCCTCCCCCACCTCCCCCAAAACCAGGTATAGCGGTCATAACTCATCTTGAGAGACAACTCTCCTGAAGTATCTGCTCTGCCAACGTAAAGCAGATTCAAAATAAGACTTTGGAACACCTGATTAGCTAGGTTAGAAGTTAAACGTAGTTAATAATAATTGAATCACTATTCCATGCTCTCAACTACAGTCCTCAAATTAGGGACTATAGGGTGTGTGGTTTTGGTGACTTGTAAATCTAATGTTAAGTAAATGACTTCTATAACTAGACTTTCTAAAAGTATTCTACAGTTTAATAAATTGTGGGCCTACAGCCGTCCCGTTGCATATAATTTGTATTTGGTATCAGAGTTATTCCGCAAGAGTTTTTTAGGCAGTAAGTGTCAACCTAAGGGTTGATAATTGCTGCAGTCACGCCCTTCTCTAGGCTAAGAGGGTGATCTGGGGTGGGGTGTGACATTAAACGTAAAGTAATAGGTAATTTCAAAGAAAAAGATCAAGAAAATGTAAAAAAAAAAAAAAAAAAATGGAGGTTAGGGTAATTTTAAAGAAAACGTCAAGAAAATGAGAAAAAAAAATAGAGATTGACGAAGTTTTTGGAAAAATTTTCACACTAACATAGAACTTGACATTTTAAAAATGTCAAGAGTTTTGATAAAATCGTTTAGAAATTGGAGCCCTTCTTTCAGGCTTTTGCTTTTTCCCTCCATAAAAATTTCAGTGATTTTTTTCCTCATTTTCTATCTTCTTCGAAGGCTCTCCCTCCTTTTTACGTATTTCCTCTCTCTTTTGTCTCTTTCAATAATGATTCACAGTTTTGTTGGCCGTCACACTTCTCCTCCCTCATCGGTTGTCATGCTTCTCCTCCCTCGTCAATCGTCACACTTCTCCTCTTTCGTCGACCGTCACGTATAACCCTAAGATAAGTTTTTTTCTCTTTTGATTCTTCTCCTCACTACAAAAATTGGCTTTTGATTCTCCTCCTTCACCCATTGTCACGCATAACCCTAAGGCGAAATTGTAGTTTTTTGAAAATTTTTTAAATTTTATGGAAATGGTTTGATCTATGAAGAAACCAGAGGCGTTTTGAAAATATTCCTTAAGAATGTGATTCACGATGTTGTGACCTATACAAAGCACTTCAGAAGGAAGACGATGACTGCCATAGACGTGAAGGGAAACCATAGAAGGTCTCTGTGCAAAAGTAGGGATCGTTTCCAATTTTAATTTTTTTTTCAGAACTTTAAATTATATAACAGAAAAATTATGCATTATTAATCTTAAAATTTACAGTATGCTTTTAAAAAGAGAAATAAGGAAAAAGAAGGCATTTAACCTTGAAGCCAATTAATTCTTCACGTATTCCCTCTTAATCCAAATCATGTACCGATCTTTAAAAAGCCAGAATCTCAATTGGGCACCACCACTTGAGAACCCTCTGTATTCTTTTGGGATTAAGAAGTCAAGCAAGAGTTGTGGGCTTTGCTTGAATTCTTGAAAGAAGGAAAAGAGAAAGAAGAAAAATTTTCCTAGAGAGATTTTTTCTGTAATCCATAAGAAGAAGATAGAGAGCACTGGATCATTCCACCTACTGCACGTGTTCAGAGAAATTAGGGGGAGGGAGTTGTAGCTCCCTCCGTTTTGTTGAGGTGTACCAGGTGCTAAGAGTTGAGATTGGATTCCATGTTCTATCATATAGTCTTGGGATATTAAATCCATATACTCTCCACCTCGATCAGATCGAAGTGTTTTAATAGTTTTACCTAACAGACTTTCAACTTCTGGCTATACTCCTTAAACTTTTCAAGAGCTTCAGACTTATGTTCCATTAGGCTTAAGTAACCATACTTCAAATAATATCTATAAAAGAGATGAAGTATTCGTACGATCTTCGAGCTTTTACATTCATTGAACCACAAATATCCGAATGTGAACTCTAACGACTTATTGGCTCTATAACCTTTTCCACTAAAAGGTCTTTTAGTCATTTTAACCTTAAGGCAAGATTTACATGGAGGTAATGAAGCATCTTCTAACTCATTTAGAAGTCCATTATTTAACAATCTCCTAATCCTATCGAGATTAATGTGACCTAATCTTAAGTGCCGAAGATAAGTATTATTGTTACTTAGAGAAATTCTTTGCCTTTTAGTTTGAGTATTAGCAATCTTAAACATCTCATGATTTAAAAGTGCTTTTGTTTCGGTTGGTCTTAACACATACAAGTTATTTTCTAATTTAGCCGAACAAATATGTACTCCATTTTTTGAAATGAACGCTTCATTACTTGTAAAAAAAATACTTAATATATATGTTTGAGTAAGTAGAAAATAGATACTAAGTTCCTTTTCATTTTAGGAACAATATATAGACTTTCTAAGAAAAGAAATATATTAAAAAAAAAAAAACTTTGTAGCTCCCACTGCCCGAGTTGAAATGGCATGTCCAGTTCCAATCTTGAGCGTCATTTCACCCTCAACAAGCTGTTGGAAGGAACTAGTTCCCTGTAAAGAAAAACAAATATGATCAGTGACTCATCGATTAAGTATCCAAGAATTGTGATCATTTTTCACTAAACATGTTTCTAAAACAAGTAAACCACATTTACCTTCCTTTTCCTTCTTTTTCTCAGCAAGGTACTTTAGGCAGTTCCGCTTCCAGTGACCTTCCACATTATAGTGGAAGCACTTGCCCTTTTCGGCCGCCTTGGCCTTTTCCTTACTCTTCCTAGTAAAGGGAGTCTTCCCCTTTCCTCCTTTCTTCTTTTAGACCTTCTTAAGACCAGAAGATGAGGGTTCAAACTTAGTTCCTAAGGATGAACCCTTATGGAACTTTCTAGAATGGGCAACATTTGCCTCTTCTTCTACCAGTCCCTTGCTTTTAATAAGAGACTAGTAGGTCTGCAATTCATTTAGGAGAGTCATTATGGTGTACTGGATTTTAATCATAATCACATTGCTGCGGAGTTGAAGAAAGTTCTTCGGAAGAGATTCCAGAATAAAAGACACCTGAATTTGTTCATCAATGATCGGCCTGTTCATTTTCAGCCACATTGAACTGAACCTTCAGGTCGAGAACATGTTCTCTAACTGATTGGCCTTCCTTCATACGTGCATTATAAATGTATTCGAGGGCCTCGTGCCAAATCTGAATGAACAGTTGCCCAAATATACCCTAGAGCGGCTCCATGATATCACGAGCAGTGAGTATGTCCTCATGCTTCTTGTTGAGTACATCAGATAGACTCGCCAAGATATAGACTTGAGCCTTTTCATTAGCCTTTGTCCAACGATCATATGCATCCCTAACATTTAGGGTTACATTTCGAGCGGAGACCTGAGGACACTCCTTAGTTAAGACAAACCACAAATCATCGATAACAAGAATCGTATTCAAGTTCGATTTCCATGTCGTGTGATTTTTGCCGGTTAATGTCTCGTTTTTAAATAAAGCAATAATTAAGGAAGACATGTTGAAAAACAAACAAACAAACAAACAACCATTTTAGTTATCTTTGCCTTAACCCATCACACAAAACATCAAATCAGTTTAGCAAAATTAAGCAATCATAGAACCCTAAATAAACTATTGATCTGATTTTGCAATGATACTTCAGAGGTTTAGGACAACAACCACTGAATGGATGATCAACTATCCCTCCCCTGCATTGAGACTATCTTAGCTAATTACTAATTCCAGAATAATTTTTATTCCTATAGCTCTTAGCTACCATTAATTTGGCAAGGATTCATTAACTCGTTTAATTCATCTTGTAAGTGTGACTCTTTCATTTTCGAATTTCAGAGGTACGCTTTAACAGGCTGCCGTTAGGAAAGACAACTGTTGAAAATTAACCTAAGAAATCCTATCCATTTCTGGAGTTTGCATTGTTCCGAAACCTATAATTAGGCCTTCCAAAGGGATGGTCGCTCTAGGACGACACACAGACAGGTCATAAGAATCTCATAATGCAACCTAATGAAGGAGACTGTAGGATACGTTGACACGTGGTCTTCTCCCACTTACTTTAAAAATTTCCCCTATTCACCTTGATATTGACCCGTGCAAACACTTTCCTAAGGGAGGCACATGAAGACGAGCATGGATCTCACGGTGTGAACTCTTAGAGACGTGAAAGCGTAAAAATGATATATCTTATATACTATTTTTCTCCCAAATTAAATGTTTTGATTATTTTAGGATTTTGTTATACTTAGCTAAATTTTGGCTAATGAATCTAAGTCTATGCCTATTATAACTCTTATAATAAGATCTTTATACTATAGTTCTAGGTGTATTAAACCATTTAATTTACCTAGTGACATTACATGCTAATTGGACCTCAGTTAATTCAACTTAGATTTCGATTCAGTTCCTAATTAGGAGGTGTTACGTAAATAGTTAACTTAAATACCTCCAATCTAGATAGAACTGTATCGGTTGAGTTCTCGTATAACCTTAAACCTATTTGTCCTACTTAGTCAATTTTAAAACTATTTAAAAAAAACTAAGTAATTCTACTAATCTAATTATAAATGTGATGTTAGGTCTAATTATTTTTAAACAATTTAAAATTAAGATATTTTTTCTAAGATCCAAGGTTTGTATGCAACTCTTTGTTATAGGTTAATGGTTGATAATCATTAATTTTAATAACTATTACAAATTTTAATGATTAGTCCAATAATATTTCTCACTATGATTTTAATTAATTAACAATCATATTCTAATTAAAAAATCAAACCATATTACATGCATTTCATGACTTTAATATAACCATTATATTAAGTTATGGATGTATCATGCTAAAGGCATATTGATTTTTAATTAATGTTATGCAACATGCTTCTCTAATTTCATATATGTAACATATCACATACATTAACTACATCTTGAAATTATAAATCATGCATTTCATACCATACATTATAACACTTATAATATACAAAAAATGCATGAACATGCGTAAACTAAGGTGGGATTTATTTAAATGACATCCACAAAGCATTTAAATAGCAAATGAATGTGCAATTTTGGCCCATAAGATAAAATAAAGCAGTAAATTATACTAATTTAGCTAATTTTATCCTAAAAAAACTTCTACCGCTCTAGAATCAGACCAGACCAACCTGAACTGGACCATTAACCTACGAACTAAGCCAATCCAACCAAACTAGACCACCAACTGAACCGCAGTCGAACTAGACCAGCTTTGCTAACCCTAATTATCTACAGAATTGTGCAGGGATACAAAATGTCGGCAGAATTGTGATTATTTAGGCAAATTGGTCTTGATCTTCATCAACATGAACCCTAATTCTAGACCCGAACTTACAGAGGAACAAATTACAACAATAATGCCCAAAAAACACAAAGGTCTATACATTGACCATAACATCATCAACATGAACCCTAATTCTAGACTCGGACTTACGGAGGAACAAATTACAACAATAATGCCCATAAAACACAGGGGTCTATACATTGATCATAACATTCATAATGTAGTAAATCCCACCAAACCAATAAAAAAAAGTTAAATTTAAATGGTCAAATTGATGATACAACCCGACTCTGATACCAATTGAAGGGATGAAAACCTAAGGCACAACGGAAGCCAAAACACAGAACCATTTTGTTTTTCCAAATTGGCATTTAAGATAAAAACAATTTTGCATTGAAATAAAAGGTAATATCAATTAAGCATACAATTCCCAAAAAGACTAATTATACAGGGGAAGAAACCCTACCTTGCAAACCTTTTGACAATTCTATAGAATTTCTCTGTTGAATTGGGATTGGGCACCACCACTTGGAAGCCTCCATATTCTTGCAGGGAATTGAGGCTATGGAAAATTGTGAGATTCTCTCTTTTGGGATTTAGGAATATTATTTTCTTATGATGAAGAAAACACAAAGAGAGCTTGAGAACATTTTCCTCCCTCTGCAAAACAAAAGCCTTTTGTTAGAACAAGAGGGATGGTGAGAGAGGGAGGGAAAAACGTGGGACTTGTTGGGTTTTATGTCCTAAAAACTCGTGGTTTCTAAACAATAAACCCATTCTGTAAATCGATAAAGTTGTTATCAAATATATGAATTGCTTATTTCATTTTAGAAATAAATCCAATAAACTTAAAGATCCATGACTATTACATGAGTACTTGAACTTTATGTGGAGACGTAAGAGTGAATCAGGTTCGAGCAAATAATCAAAATGATCTATAGTATACGAATAAGGTTGGGTACTTATTCTGATAACACTATCGGATATGGACCATTCTGTAGTTGTTACAAGGAGTTGTAAGTGCTACAAACGAAGTGATCCTGATTCATTCATGTGGTGATATGAGGAGTAGGGGCGTTCTATGTAATGAGTTTGCATAAGATCGGACCAAGAAATAAGTCACTCTTAATTTATAACATTGTTTATTGTTTAAGACTGACTATTTCATAACAATGACCTAAGTAACCTAACCTTAATCCTGAGCTAACTATGAACTTCTGTTTATTTGGGATTATCCTTAGATTTGCATAGGTGAGGGTCAGCTCAACAGCGTCAACTCCATAAGCCTCCTATTTCAGGGGTAAGACCGGGTAGATAACTGAGGATATAGGGTGCAAGATGGAATTCACTCTTACCCGCTTTCAGGGATTGTAGAGAAGTTGTTCCCTTAAGTGCTAACTCCGGGTCTTTCATTGGCCCAAGAGAGACTCGATTTTATGATCGGATCACAAACCAATTGTTCATTAGAGAATCAGTGGGACTTAAGGAAAAAGAGGTAATCTCAGGGGTAAAAAAACCTTTTTGACCCAACAATTATTATGAACAACCTGTGAACGGTTAATTTACTAATCATGGTTATATCAAGTGGACACAATATATCTATAGTGAAGGGAGTGCAACTCTGGGCTCTAGTGGAGTGACCTAGTTGTTAACAAATGGGGGTTAATTCGGTGTAAAGAGTTTAACCAATTAATCTCGAATCGTTGGAGCCCATGATCTGCAGGTCCATTAGGTCCCCTTACTAGCTCATAAACAGATAAGCCTTAGAATAACGTGATAAGTTAATTTGAACGTTCAAATTAGAATTAAGAAAGTTAGTAATTATATGTGATAAAATTACACATTTAATTTTGGAATTAAACGGAATTGGAGAACTGATTAATATTTAAATATGATTTAAATATTAATTTCATGAATATGGATTCTTGGTAGTGGAATTGGTGATTAATTAATTTAATATTTGATATTAAATTAATTGAAATTAATTAAATTGTTTAATTAACTATTAATTATTAATTTTATTAGAAAAATTAATTTTGAATTAATTTTTGTAAAATTAATAAATTTCTAGTTTTAGTTATAAAATTTTAAAAACTGAAAATTATATTTTATTTTGAAAATGGATTCAAAATTAATAGAAAAATGAAAAATTGGAAAATGGAAAAACCCACAAAAAGAGAGATTTTTCCACTTTCTAACCAAGCACCTTATTCACTTCTCACTACCAAAATTGGGGTTGTAACTGGCAGATTTTGATGCAATTGGATTGCATGATATTCCAGGATATATCACATAAGCTTCAGTTGAAAGATTCCCATGCAAATTGACTGATTTTGCTAAGAAATTCTGAAGGTTGAAGAGTCGGTAAACTAGTGTCCTCCTCTCCATTTTTCCCTAATTCAAACTTGTTTTGAGTCCTACAACTCAATCTAAGGCTCCAAGAGAATAGTAGAGAAGACCTTGCAGCTAAAGATCAAGATTCAAGAGGTTCTTCAAAGGTATGTGTTGAAACCCTCTTAGTTCTCTGTGAACATGCTTATTTTGATGTCAAAATTAAGGAAATAGAATGCTTAACAATCCTTTTTCTTCCGCTGCATGTTTCTGTATTCCGATAGGACTGATCCCACTTTTTCTAGTAACTTCCCTAAAATGGGGAGTTAATTTGTTTAATTTAATTTAAATTAAATTAAATTAAAGTTAATAATTAAATCATATTTAATTAAATGATAATTTAAACCATATTTAAATGATTTTCTCTCACATATCCTATAGTTTTAATATGCATCTAATGTACATTAAATTTAACCTATAGTTTTGATTTAATCAATTTAATTAAATTCAAAATTAATTAATTAATTAATTAATCCTTCAGTTAATTAATCATCCAATTAAATATCACAAATTTAATTTCCCATTTAAATCAGATTTAAAAATATTTCTCTCATTTAAGCTATAGTTCTAATGCACACCCAATGCACATTATTTTTAACCTATAGTTTTCAATATGGATCTTATTCATATTAAATTAATATTTGAACCCTTTTCAAATATTTCACTCTCTCATTTATTAATTTTGAATCATATCCAAAATTAATAATAAAGTCTAAAATTAAACTTTATATTAAAATGTATCAACATACGTTAAAAAATTTCTAATTCTGAATTTGAACATTTCAAATTCAATTTAATGACAAATTACCTCAATACCCTTTACAAGCTAAGAAGGGAAGCTAATGGACCTACAGATCAGAAGCTCCAATGATATGAGATTAATTGGCTAAACTCATTAACCAAACTAATCAATATTCGTTAACTGTGTGTACACTTCACTAAAGACCCACAGTTACACTCTTCTCAGTACAGATATATTTATGTTTCCATGGATATAGACCAATAACAACAACTTAGTCCTTCACGAGTGTTCGTAACCCCAGTTGTTTCAAATTATCATTTTACCCCTGGGTTACCTCTACATCCTTAAGTACCAATGCTTCTTTAATAAACAACCTGTTTATGATCCAACTATTAAACAGAAACCTCTCTCGGGCCAGTGAAAGGGTAGGGCCCTTTGTTCAAATCCCGGATGTTGGGATTTGTGTCCTAATTCTCCTGGAGTCTCATAAACTTTGTACATATTGTTATTAATAAAATAAGTGTTATTTTATTTGCATTTACTCATATCCAATAAATAAAGATCCATGGTTATTGTATGTAAACTTAAGCATATATATGAGATATACAAGTGGATCATACCTTAAGTAATAACCTAAAAGGTCTGTAGTATAAGGATAAAGGAGGGATACCTTATCCTAGTGACACTACAGATACGACCCACTTTGTAGAGGTTTACAAGTATTGTGAACTACTACAAATGGTCTGATCTTGACCATTCATGTGAAGACATGCGAGCGGGGGTATCCTATACAAAGAATTTGTATAAGACCGAACCACGAGATGATTCTTCTCTTTATTTAACGTCGTTGATATTTAAGACTTACATGTCACCTTAAATGACCATAGGTGACATGACCTTAATCCTGAGTGTTTTGGGAACTCCTGCCTTTAAGGGCGATCTTTTGATTAGTATGAGTGAGAGTGGCCAAATTGCCAACTCAACAAGTCTACCTTTTTTAGGATTTGTCTGATTGGGGAGCTACGAACTCAGTTATACAAGATGGAATTCACTCCTTCCCCGAAGTAGAGGTAAGTAGATAGATTGCTACCTTAAGGGCTGATTCCGGGTCTTGAACATAGTGGCCATATCTTCTCTTTGGAATAGAGGACTGATAACTGGTAGAAATACAAGTTATTACAGCTCAAATAAGTAAAACAATGAGAGAATGCGACGGTAAAATAAGCAATATCATACCCAGAAGCGCTAAAATGAAAGGAATTGTGATCGCAAGCACCCATCACATAAAAGCAGTTAATTTACTTATTTTATGTAAGAAAAATGCGATAGTGAAGTGAAATTGCGATCCAAAGGAACAAGGTGTCGGCGGGTTTGAAGATTGCGATCACAAGTCATGCGATCGTGAAAAGTTTCTTAAAAAAGGTGGTCGCATAAAGACGACGCATCAAGGTGACAACATAATAAATCATGATTGGACATAAAGCTGATAACGATCGAATCCGAATTTTGTTGACAAGTTGATAAAGCCACACTGTAGCAAGTACACTCAACTTTCGGTGAACATTAATCGGCTGCCTCACCTTGAGCTCTATAAATAATACTGCCCATCATTGCAATCATTAGAAAGAAAGGCTGCCTCACCTTGAGCTCTATAAATACCGAAGGCCACCAGTGTAAAAGAGGTTAACAAGTTAGGAGTTAAAGAGTTAGTTAGTCTGTTCACGCACATATTCGTAGATATACTTGGAAGACCGAGACGAACAAGGAGACGAGGACGCAGAGAGATCATTCCCAAACATATCGAAAGACTATCAGAAAGCGTTACAAAGGAAAGAGGGCCAACACTTGCGAGAGCAAGAATACACATCTAAAACAGAGTTGAAGTGAAAAAGAACAGTGTAAAAGGCCACATGAAGTAAGACATTGCTTACCGGGCTTTTTATCTCTCAATTCCATTTGTTATTTTGTATTCCATACTTTATTTACAGAAAATGGAAATCTCATTTCAATCTATGTTCAATCTCTCCATACTTCCCATGAGTAGCTAAATTTCTGAATGGGTTGAGAAGTACTTAGCTAGCATGACTTAAGATTCACATTTTATGCGATCATCTTGTCTTATATATGCATCATTCACCCTTTAGATATACTTGAGAGAGTAATCTAAAGATAGAATCTAGGCTTGAGAGAGTCAGATTAGAATCACATAAGCAAGAAATAGAAACATAGACATAAGTTCTATTATTATTAACACATTGCATGCGCCCTAGAAATAGGAATGATTGTATGCGGTCACCTTGTTTTATGGGTGCATCATTCATCATCGCATAGACAAGAGTAGAGGCTTAGACATAAGTCCTACCGACTGTTTCGTATACACATCTCATGCGTCCTAGAAATAGGAATTATGGCATTCTGCATTGAGAAATGACGTGTTGTGTGCAAGCAAAGGATTGGGGATTCAGTGGTGTAATGTTAAGAGGTCGTGCGACATGAAGACATTGATAGCAATATGTGTAGCATGATCGCATAACTTGTGCACAATCTTAGGAAATGTTAGCTAAACCCCTTCTCAACCCCTTCATCGCATACTCATTATAACTCTACGCATTCATCAACTCTACATTCAAACTTCGTCGCATAGGAAGACCTATGTTTTTACTACCGCAAGAGAATCAAAGTGACTGGCGCGTATTTACTTAGTAGTCCCTGTGTTCGACCTTAGACTTACCAGGAAACCTAGGAAGGCTTATACCTGGGTCTTGTTAGGAAAACTTGCATGATCACTATATAACACACATCACCACAAACTCACATCATAACGCATCACAAGTACATGCATCAAGGACCAGACTATGAATTATTGTTCATTAGAGGAATCATTGGTACTTAAAGAGTTAGATGTAATTACAGGGTCAAAATGGTAAACTAGCCAACTGTACTTACGAGCAATCTGTAAAGTGTTATCGTACTGTTGATTGATTGATATGGACACAGAAATATTTTGTAGTGAGAAGAGTGCAACTGTCAGTCTTTAGTGGAATGCCCGACAGTTAACGAATTGTGGATCTCGTGACTAAAGAGTTTAGTAAACTATTCACGTACCATTGGAATTTCAAGCTATAGGTCCATAAGGTGCCCTTGGTAGCTCAATGAATTCAAGTTGAGAATTATTTCTTGGGGTTAGTTTGAAGTATTCAAATTAACAAGAGGGAATTCAATTATATATGATATAATTGGTGTGATGTATGAGATACATCAAGTGGAGGATTAATGTAAATATGATTTACATTAAGTACCATAAAATAGAAAAAGAACTATGGTTTGTATGTTTCATGAGATGAAATATTAAAACTATAGGTTATAAATATAATATNATGAAATATTAAAACTATAGGTTATAAATATAATATGGTAAGTTGGTTATCATATTTATTTATAATATATTAATTATATGATAGTTAATTTCTTTTTCTCTAATAACCAATTGAGTGGGAGGTTATTGGTGGTTTTATGATAACCATGAGATAAAAGGAAAAATGTTTTCCTAAAATTAGTAGTTACTCGATTCGGAAAGTTACTCACGGAGAAAAGCTATCAAGTGAAAGTGTTTCACTAAGCGATAGCTGAGAGATTTTAAACGATCGTGAAGCTTGACTATACGATAGTTCATGAGCTGACCGTAGCTAAACGATCGAGTGGCTAAGTCTATACGATAGGCTGCCATTTACTGAACTATACGTAGTTCTACAGTCACTTCGTCAAGCTAAGATCATACAAAGCCCACAACTCCTAGCTTCTCACATCGAGAATACTAAGGTAACCATTATGGTGGTGTCTTCACTCATTTCGTGAATCGAGTGTGACTCGATTGGTTTTGTGGAGGCCATTCGTTGTGTTCGTGTTGTTGGTCATGTTGTTCCGGTCGTTGCGTTCGAAAGTTGCTGTGGACATTTGGAGATTGATCGAGGGATTCATGAAGAATGTTTCTTCAAAGGTATGCATACTCTATCCCTTGATACTATTAAAACATGCTGCAATTTCTAGTTTTGCATGACCTATTAGTTTCCGTTTTAAGACTGTGATTGTTTATGTTCATTTTGAATAGAATTTGGAATGATCTTTTCCACTACTCATCAAAATCCTCATGTTAGATTTCCTTCAATTGGTATCAGAGCCAGGTTTTTTCTGATATTCCAAATTTCATTTCTGTTTTGAACTTCTTTTACAGTCGTGGTAGGTTTTCTACATTGCGTTTAAATGTTAAATGCGTTTGTGGATGTGTTGATGAATGTTTACAGGTTAATTGCCTCTGTTTAAAGCTTTCTTTATGATGACAAAGTGTTAATTTGTAAGTGTCCCTGCGTTTTTGGGCATAATTAACAAGCAATCAAGTCTGTAATTCAAAGTGTTTGAAGTTGTTGGGTCGTTCGTGATGAAGTTTCGAAGCATGGTGATACATTGATTTACCATGCGATGTAAGGATGTATGGATGCGATGATCATGCAAGTTCTCCTAACAAAGCCCAAGTATAATCCTTCTTAGGGTTCTGATAAGTCCAAGGTCGAAAACAGGGATTACTAAATAGATATGCGACGGACTCGCTGATCCTATTGCGATGGTGATTAAGAAGTAGATGGTGATTTAACTTAGATTTTCTAATGCGATGGAATTAAATGCGCAGCGATGAAAGGGTAGTGTTATGACAAGTATGCGATGAAGAGGTTGAGAAGAGGTTTCACTAGCATTTTTTAAGATATTGTACAAGTCATGTGATCATGCTATACACAAATACTAAGCACTACATTTCTCAATGCATAAGGCCACATTTCCTATTTCTAGGATGCATGCGATGTGTATGGAATGTAGTAGATAGAACTTATTTCTAAGTCTCTACTCTTGCTTATGCGATCTAATCCGATTCTCTCAAGCCTAGATTCTATCTTTAGACTACTCTCTTAAGTACTTCAAATGATTAATGAAGCATATATAAGACAAGATGGTCGCATAAAGTGCATAGCTTAAGTCATGCTAGCTAAGTACTTCTCAACCCATTCACAAATTTAGTTACTCATACATAGTATGAAGAGACTGAACATAAATTGAAATGAAGTTTCCATTTTTGCAAATAAAGTGTTTAAGTACAAACCAATAAATGGTGTAAGAAGTATCAAGCAAGGTAAGCAATGTCTTGCATTCTCTGGCATTTTACACTACTCTTATCACTTCAATTATTTCCCAAGTTGTTAACTCTTGCTCTCGCAAGGGTTTGCTTTCTCTCCTCTGTGTTGTTTCCGGTAGTCTCTCGACCTCTCCGAAAATTCCCTTCCCTCAGCTTCGCCTCACCTCCTCGCGCGCTCTCTTTCTGGTTTGGTAGCATTAGGTATTTCTAGACTTCTAGACAAAGCAGTTCTTCTCACTAATGATTGCATGGATGGGCAACATTAATTTCCATACCCTGTTGCGCTATCTGATAGTCACCGGAAGTTCAATGTATTTGCAATAGTATGGTCTTCAACGACCGTCAACTATATTTCCGAATTGACCGTTATCAGCTTTACGTCCCATCATGTTTCATTATATTATGATATCGCATTTATGTAAGGTCTTTAGTTTATGTGATCATCTTTGAGGTACCCTTGGATCGTAAACTCAAACACACCATCGCATTGTGCCCTTGGATTGCAAACTTAAGCGCGTCATCACATTATTCCTGCATAAAATAACGAAATTTAACTATTTTTATGTGATGAGCATTAGCGATCGCAATTTTCTTTTAGTTTGGCACGTTCAATCATAATATTGCCTATTTTACCATCGCTTTCTCCCATTATTGTATTTCTACCAGTTATCACATGGAGATGCAGTTCTCAGCGAGGAAGAAGACCAAAGGTTGGTCGTATCATGTAGCCTAAGGTAAACGATCATTGTGTTTTGGGTAAATGATCGTGTAGAAAAATTCTGCGCGATCGTGTAGTATTTACTAAACAATCGTTATGCTAAACGATGGGGTAAAGCGTTTACTCTATCGCGTAGCGTTGGTTGCTCAATCGTGTGGATGCTGTAGGTAAACGATCACGTAGAGCATTTGATGCTCATCGTTTAATAAAAGGTGTGCGCACCAAACGATCGTGTAGTTAGCATGCTTCATCGCATAGTCGCTGACTACACGATCACATGGTATACGATACCTTGGTGTTTGCTCAGCGATCGTTTAGACAATTTTGCTTCACCGTATCATTTTCGTTTAGTCGATCGCTTAAGGCTTGCGTTGCACGATGCACGTTGTACGATCGCGTGATCTCATGCTTCATCACATAGTCAGAGGTACACGATCGTTGCTAGACAATCATTTACGCTCAGGAAGCGTTGGTAAATGATTGAGTAAAGAGTTTACTCTTTCGTGTAAGCGATCACAAGGAATTTGGTACACGATCAAGGAGACGCGTTTCTTCGCCCGGATGGTTCAAGACCCGGTTCACCTATTTGAACCAGAGACTCATTGCTATTTGTAATAGTTAGCTTTGGTTTTTGAGGATTTGAGGCTAATTATTCTGGTTCATCAACTTTTATTTAATGTACATATGATGTATGTTGTTTATATGCCATAGTGTATGACATATAGTTTTGAAACCTACCTTAGATTATGCAATTATTCATGCATCATATATTATAAGTGTTATAGTATAGTTTTTGGCATGATGAAACTACAAAAGAGCATGCACATGCATCAAGAATTATAAGAGCTATATTTATACATGCAGTAAGCATATTCATGCATCATCTTTATATTATAAGAGTTATAGTATAAGTGTTATATAAAAGTAGCAATAAATGAATAATGTATGAAGCATGGAACTTAGGCCAATTTATAAAAGTTATGAATGCCTTATATGTGTAGCTTTGCATTGTATTGGTTTTAGTTGTTTCCCGTTATAAGCGTTATAATGAAAATTAGAACTAAAATCGATAAGAAAGAGTTGCATGCGAACTTAGGCAAACTCATGTTTTAAAAGGGTTTTAAAATTGGATTGAGATAAACCTAAGTTCAAGGTTCTAATGCTATCAGATACCTAAGTTTAATATTTTGAATCGGTTTAGTAAGATTAAATTGATTGGCATAAAAGATTAAATTTGTATTAAATCTATCTATAAGGGACCTTTTGTTTAAGGCGGGTTCTGTCTAGGCTGGGGTACTTAAGATGACGGAAACGGAACACCCCTACCTGGGAACCTACCTGGAAAGGTGAATTAGATAGATTTTCTGCAAGCATGCAACAGTTGATCAAAGACTTCTTTAAAGAGTTTAATGAATGATGATCAAAAGTTGTTCAACTTTAAAGGTAAAAGTTACTCTTGGATAAACCTAAACAGTCACTTAGTTAAAATCCTTAGTTGTATTTTTTCTAAGTAAACTAAACCTTAGGTTATAAAATACTCAGTGGGAGGAAGAGATATATATGATATGTCAATGATTCCACTCACGTTTCTCTCTGAATGTTCATGCCGTGAGATTTATTCTTGGCCTCGTGGTGTCCTGGGAGCATCCCTCTTCAGATGGTATTTGCATGAGTCAATATCAAGGTGGATGAAGAGAGTATTTATAGTAAGTGGGTGAAAGGTGTGTGCCAACATGTCCTACGGTCTTCTTCATTGGTTCGCATCGTGAGATCTTCTTGCACTCCCTCGTGGCGCCCTGAGAGCGTTCCCCTTCGAATGGGTTCTGTGCAATTGGTCAATATCAAGGTGAACTCCAGAAATGGATACGATCACTTTAGTTTTTGCCCCAATCAGATTTTTTTCCTTTGGATTGGCTGCTTGGGGCAGAACTCTAGGGCCTAAAATCATGGGTCACACTTACGGGAAATTTTTAAGCAAGTTAATGATTTCTTGACCAAATCAATGATGGTTAGTCGTTATAGGAGCAAGAGTTATTCTGGTATTAATGGTTGGTTGAGAATGTCTCAATTTAGAGGAGGGATAAATTGACCACCCTTCAGGGACTTTTGTCCTAAACCATTGAAGCATCATTGGAAAACTAGATGTTACACAGGGTTCATTTCAGTTTTGTTAAACCGTATTGGATGTTGTTTTTTTTTTAATGAGTATTTACTTAAAACCTAATGTAGGTCAATGTGTTTGTTTTTTCAGCAACATGAATGTTTTTTCATTAAATGCCTCTAGTTTGACCGATTTCATACAATGGAAAGAGTCCGTTAAAACATATTTCGTGGTAAACAACTTTAAGTTTGTCATGGTTGAGAAGTATCCTCAAGTCCCGACCCTTGATGCACCGCAAAGTGTTTGTAATGCATATGAGGTGTGGATGAAGGCTAACTTGTTGGCCCGACTTCACATTTTGGCTAGCACACCTGAGGCATTAGCCAAAAGGGTTAAGAACATGGTCATTGCACGTGAGATTATGGACTCGTTGCAAGAATTGTTTGAACGTCAGTTCTCACTTTTTGAGCACAAAGAGATGGATGACAAAGAAACCAGTAGTGTAAATTCCCAAGATAACCTCCAATTAGAGAAAGCAAATGTTGTTGACTCTGATGAAGTTCATCAACAAGAAGTGTTCTTTGAAATGGAACTTAGAGCATATTTAGGTTTTGATACTGATCCCACTACTCTCCAGAAGAGGAAGAAGTCTAAAGATACTAAATCTGATTTATTGGTCTTGGAGACGTGTTTGGTAGAGAATGATGATTCTGCCTAGATACTTGATTCAGGTGCTACTAACCACGTCAGTCTCCCTACCAAGGACTTAGTTCCTGAAAAACGTTACCACAGGAGAGTTGACTCTTCGAGTTGATATTGATGAGGTTATTTCAGCTGTTGCTGTAGGCAAGCTGAAGTTATTTTGGACAAGAAACGTTATCTGTTACTGGATAATATTTTTTTAGTTCCTCATATCAAGAGGAACTTAATTCTCGATTTCTTGTCTCATTGAACAAGGTTATACCGTTTTCTTTTCTGAGAGTAAAGTGTTTATTTTCAAGAATAGTATGGAAATTGGTTTTGGTTCAATGGAAATAACTTATATGTACTAAGACCGTTAGTCATAAAGCCTTGAAGATCTGTTCTTCTTCGTATGTATCCTCTTCTCCAAAACGTCGTGAATAAATCCAAATGACCACCACCAAAAAGTGTTTCCTCTGTATTCTCTAGGAAGAAGATCCAAGGCTATGGGCTCTTGGAATTTTGGGAGGGAGGGAGATTGAGAAAAGATTGAGAAGGAAAAAAGACTGGGAGTTTTTCTGTGTTCTCACTTTTCACAGAGCGATCAAGAGAGAATTCAGAGATCAAAAAGCTTCTGTAAAAATCTCGATGAAGAAGAAAAAACCACTCATATCTCAACCCCACTATCACGAACGATTAAGAGAAAAAAAAAATTGGGGGGGGGGGGGGGGGGTGGGGAGTTACAACTCCTCCACAATTAATTTAAAAAAATTAATACAAAATGATTTAATAAAAAAATTTAATATATATTTATATGATAACTATCTTATCATATAATATATATTAAACTATATGTTATATCAAATATAATACATAACTCATAGTTTAATATTGTATCAAATACAATATAATCTATAGTTTTCATTCTCTCATTAATGCATGGTATTTAATATAAATCTGATTTATACTAATTTAATTATATGAATCCAATTCACATAATTAATATTTGAATCATATTCAAATATTTATTTCCTCTCATATAAACTTCATATTATAATGTATCAAATGCATTATAGTAATTATATCATATATAATTAAATTAAATTAATTATATCACATATAATTAATTCTCTCAATTAATTTGAACAATTCAAATTCATCCAAAATTGATTCTCATTAAATCTCTATTGAGCTACAAAGGGGACTTCATGGACTTGTAGCTTGAAGCTCCAATGGTACTTGAATAATTAATTAAACTTCTTTAATTAAATTATTAAACATCCATTAACTTTTGGGCACTCTACTAAAGACCGACAGTTGCACTCTTCGCACTACAGATATATTTTTGTGTCCATGGATATAATCAGTCAACAGTGTGATGGTCCTTCACAAATTTCTCGTAAGTACAATAGGGCAAAATTACCATTTTGCCCTTATGGTTACATTTAACTCCTTAAGTCCACTGATCTCCCTAATGGACAATAAGTCATAGACCAACTATGATCAAACCCTTCTCGGGCTAAGAGAGAGTGTGACACTACATTGTTCAAGCTCCAGAATCAGCTCTCAAGAGGGCAATTTATCTACTTACCTCGACGTTAGAAAATGAGAGAATTCCTTCTTGTGTAGCTATGCTTCTAGCTCTTCTATTAGACGAATTCCCAAAATGAAAGGCTTATTGAGTCGACGATCTGGCTAGCCTCACCCATACAAATCAAATGATCGCTTTCATAGGCAGGAGTTCATAACTCACTCCGGATTCAAGTCATATCACCTATTGTCTTCCTGGTGAAATGTAAGTCTCTATTATGAACGATGTTATATAATGAGACTAGTCATTTCATGGTCTGGTCTTATACAAACTCCTTTGTATAGAATACCCCCGTTTATATGTCTCCAAATGAAAGATCAGGATCAGATCATTTGTAGAATTTTACAACAATTTAACATCTACAAAGTGGGCCATATACATAGTGTCACAAGTATAAAGTATCCAACATTATCCATCTACTACAGACCATTTACCTTATCACTTAAACTTGATCCACCTGTATGTCTCTACATACATGTTTAAACTACACATGATAAACTTGGATGATAGTTTATTCTCGTGGGTTTAATGCTACTAAATGTCAAATAAAACATCTCATATTTTATTAAATAAATAAAATATTTGTACAATACAATTACAAACCATAGAACCCTAGAAATTTAAGGCATCAACTCCAGCAGGTAACCCCTTGATAGCCTGAGTGGTGATACAGGCAGAAGTTCCTTTGGACTTCTCGGTATATTCTAGCCACATCTGACCCCGGTAGTCTCCTGATCGCTTGAGCAGTGCTACTGAAACACATTCAAGTAGTAAAGGAAAAATAGTCTTTTCTCGGGTACAAGAATTAGTAGTTTGAAACCACTTTCACAAACCATTCAACATTCTTAAATTAACCATCAAGAGGTTTTCTTACAAAACCATACAAATCATAGTAAAGTAAAATGAGATGCCAAACTATATTTTTAGAACTTCAATTCATATAAAATTAGTGAGATTTCATAAATTATGATTCAATGTATTTCTAAAATAATAGTCGAGTAAAACAGATCATGCCAACACATTTCACAATTCATAACATACTATCATACGTATATATTTTTATATCAAAATACTTTAAAAAAGCCATTGACTGTTAATCAGCTTCTTCTTGAATTTAGAGTTCTTCGAACTTCAGTTTATCCTAAAATTATATCAACAATCTTCTAGTTATCCTCTGCATGACCATAATTCAATTGTTTCAAAGTTAACCTTTAAAGATAACTAATTTCTCTTAAAAATTCCCCAAAACCTTAATTTAATCCAATGTAAGGTTTACTTTACAATTTGGTCCTTTAATTACCTTAAAAATTAACTTAAGATCCCAAAAATTAATCTCCAATAAGAACTAATTCCACTTTAATTTTCCTTAAGCCTTAGTCTTGACCATTTTAGGGTTTGACTTTCAATTTAACCCTAATTTTACTCAATTTAGGATTTACTCACAATTATACCCCATTTAATTACTTAAATTACCTTAATTTTCCCAAATTAATCCCATTTAAACTCAAAGTATCTTAATGATACCAATTAGGACATAAATCAAGATTGAGTATACCGAATTTTTCCAAACTCTATTGCCATCCAATTTAAGGGTTTCAACTTACAATAATCCTTAAATTACCTTAAAATTAACTTAAGATTCTAAAATTAATTCAATCCCAAAGTCAAAATATATTATTGATATCCATTAGAACTTAAATTAAGGTTGGGAACACCTTAATTAATCTTAATTTTGTCCAATTTTGTCTAATATTTTCATTAACCCTAATTAGGGTTTACTTTAAGTTAGCCTCTTAATCAACTTCAAAATTGACTTAGGATCCCAATTACTTCTAACTTAAAATTCAAATCATCATAACAATACCAATTTGACCCTTATTTATGCTTAAGAACACCTCAATTAACCTAAAATTTATTTTCCAACTTTTAATGATGGACGATAGATGACAGACAAGAGTCATCTTCAACCTTCAACACAGAATTTTCCTCTCATCTCCCTCGATGTTTTATCTCCATTTCGCCCAATTTTCCTCCACCAAAAACTCTTAATTCAATTATTTTCTTCTTCCCCTTTTCAAAGCCTGCCAAACCTCAAAACTGCAATTCCAACTTCCTTATCTGATTTCTAGCGATTACTTAAGGTCTCCCACGTTACCAGCTGAGTAATCTTTCCCCTCTTGCAATCCCAAGGAGATAATTTGATAAGAATAATCAAAATTTTATCCAAAACCCCATCAATTTCCCATTTACTTCTTCTCTCTTGGGTCTACCCTTTTTCCTTTCAATTATTCTTTAATTTCAGCCCAATTTGAGTTTAACAGACCTTAAACATCATAAATTTACCTCCAACCTAAAAAATTACCAAAATTTCACCACTTTTGTAAAATGTTGACTTTTTATTGACTTTGACTTTGACTTTTCTCATGCATTCTTACTTCACCCTCGAATGTCCTTTACACACTCAACTAGGTTAGTTTCCCTTAAATTACTCCATGGATCCTTATCTTCTTTTCCTTAGTGAAAAAAACAATGGTTCGATTTTTTTTGTTTTTTTCTTCCAAGTTTATCTCTAACTAAAGTTCCCCAATCAAACTTAATCTTGAGTCCCGAGTTAAACCTCAACTATCAATTTCCTAGCATTTTCAAGAAAGAGTAAAAGAAGAGAGGGCTTACAAACCCCCTTTCTTAGGCACGCATTGAACTAGGCTAATTCAACTACTGTTTGAGATGGGGTAGATGACCCTTGCGTCAAGCCACTTTATGTTTCCTTCTTCACTACTTTTTTCATCAAATACTTGAGCCTACATTGTGGCTCAATGGACCCAATCTTCCCTTCTTCAAGCCTTATTTTATTCATATAATAAGATAGGTTGATTCCTCGAATGGCAACCAGTGTCCATCCAATAGCTCGAGTATGCCTTTTTAATACCTGCAATAAAAGCTCTTCGTTAGTGTCAGAGAGTTTTAATGAAATAATTACAAGTAAAGTACTATTATTTCCAACAAAAACATATTTTAAGTGACCAAAAAGTGGTTTGAGTTCGACCGTCGGAGGCTCCTCAAGAGAGAGTTGCATTGGTTTTGACTGTCGTTCGATCAAATTAAGCGGTTCAACCTTTTTGGTGCTTTCACTCAACGTATGGGCCTCACATTCCTAGTCCTGTTCTTGTCTTTCCTCTTCTTCATCCAGTTTAATAGTTTCAACCAACTTGTACATCTCTATCTCGTCTGGGAACTTTAATGCATTAAAAACATTGAGTTTAACTTCTTGATCATCCACACGCATTGTTAATTCCCTTTAATGTACATCTATGAGAACTTTTCCCATAGCCAAGAAGAGTCTCCCAAGGATAATGGGGATGTCTCTATCTGCTTTGTAATCTAAGGTTATGAAGTCTATCGGGAAAATGAACTTATCTACCTTCACCAGTACATCTTCTATTTTTCCTTCAGGATATGCGATGGATGGATTCGCTAGGTGCAATGTTACCGTGGTTGATTTAACTTCCCCGATCCCAAGCTTCTTAAAGATTGATAAGGGCATTAGATTAATACTCGTGCCTAAGTCCCGAAGCACATGTCCTATGTCAAATCCCCCAATCGAACCAGAGATGGTGAAGCTATCAGGATCTGCTAGCTTCTTGGGAAGATTTTTCTTAAACAACGGATGATTAATACCACGATTTCAAATTCACCGATCTTCCTCTTATTAGATAGAATATCCTTAAAAAAATTAAGGTAACTTCACATCTTCTCCAATGCCTCAACCAGTGGAATATTGATATGTAACTGTTTAAGAATGTCAATTAAAGGTTTGAATTGCTTTTCTTCGTTTTTCTTCTCCAAGCGTCGAAGGAACAGTGTGGAGACATTCCCTTTTGTGTTGGAGGTACTAGTTGGAGAATGATTTGTAGAGCCAGGTGCTCTCTCTTCTTCATTCTATTCAGACATGTTAGTTATCAAAGATGGTTGCTCAGGTACGTTTGAAGGTTTTGTTAATTGTGGAAGGTCTTCTTCTCTTGGTTTTCTTCTTTCACCAGCTAGAGGTCTTCCCAATGTCACAACTTGACTTTACTCTTTGCCATTATTATTATTATTATTTTTGGGACCTCAGTGTTACTTGGCAGGGTGCCATGAGACCGATTCTTCAACTCATTTACAATCTGTCCTACTTGCATCTCCAAGTTCCTAATTGACGACGCCTAACTTTTCAACATCGTGTCATTCTAAACGATGTATTCCTTCAACAAAGCTTTAAGTGGAGGCAAATAACTCGACGTGTTGGTACCTGTGTTGTGAGACTGTTGAAGTGGTTATTATTGTGCATGCTAGAATCCAGGCGGGTGACCCTACCTGTGTTGCATACTAAACTGATCTTGGTTTTGCTGCTGACCTCCCCAAGAGAAGTTTGAAGGAACTCTTATCAAAGAGAACCTATGAGTGGAAGCAAGATCGTTTCAAATTCATTGTGACAGAAATATAAGCATTCACAAACATACATACGAGTTATGCATTTCAGAACAAATTACGACATGCTTTGATAAACTCAAAAACAAAGGAACAAGAGACTCACCTTTGAAGAACTTTTCTTCTGTTTATCTCTCGCTCTCGCTTGGATCAACACCTCTCGTTGTCGCTGCAATGCTAAGCCAATCGACTACCCAAAACTCTCGTTGTCGCTCAACAAACGAACAGTCTTCTACACGAACAAGTAGCAACTTGGACACCACCACTTAGTGACCTTGGTATTCTCAGAGTGAGAATCCAGAAGGTGTGGGCTCTGTTGGATTTGGTAGAGGGAAGAAGGAAAGAACGATAATCTTCAACAACCAAGCAAGTAGGAGAGTTTAGAGTTTATTGTATAGACTTGTGCTTGATCGTTTAAAAAAAGGTGCACGATCGTTTAGGTAATGTGTCTTAATCGCTTACACGATCGTTTAATAAATCTCGGTCAGGCGCGCGATCGCTTAGTAAAAGCTACACGATCGTTTAGGAAACTGCGTGTGTACAGAATCGTTTAGGAAACACTTGAGGCTGTCGTGTAGGCTCTCGTGAGCTAAATGATAGGCAGTGTACAATTATGAAGTGATTACATGATACTTCTCCAAAATGAAAAACTATTTTCATTTTATCCTTTCAGTTATGAAAACTGAATGCAACCTCCCACTTTCACGTACGGTTATGGAGAAACCACCAATAATTATCCCATAATTGTTTAATTATAAATAAATATAATAACTAACTTATCATATTATATTTATAACCTATAGATTTAATATCACATCATATGCAACATTTAAACCATAGTTCCCAACTCACTCGAGATTAAGGTCATGTTACCTATGGTCATCCTAGTGAAGTGAAGTCTCTATCATGAACGGTGTTATATAACAAGACTATAACACTTCATGGTCTGGTCTTATACAAACTCCTTTGTTTAGGATGCCCCTGGTCACATGTCTCCACATGAATGATCAGGATCAAACCCTCTGTAGCACGTCACAACACTTGTAACAATCTACAAAGTGGGTCACATCCGTAGCGTCACCAAGATAAGGTTTTTCTCTTGTATCCATATACTACAGACTATTTTGGTTATCACTTAAGGCATGATCTACTTGTATGTCTCCACATACATGCTTAAGTTACAACAAAAACCAGGGATCTTAGTTTATTGGTTTGTGGTAAAGCAAATAAAACATCTCATGTTTCATAGAAAATAGTGAAGAAAATATCTCATATTATTACATCACAAGCGTTTGTTCAATACAGGTGTTTACAAACTACAAGACCCAACGAGAATTCAGGGCATCAACCCAACAAAGTTAGGATAGTTTATCCATCTTGATTTGTACATGTTTGAAAATGGGATATTTCTCACAAAGCAAACGACTTATGGATTCTGTGGATAGACATCAAAAGAATGTGGCTTTTCGCAACCTACACAACCAATTGTAGGTTGCCCTAACACATCAATCTGATGAACGTCATGCGTTTTAGCTGTGTTATTCATTATCAAATTATTCAACATATTTATCATGGTAGAGACTTGCATTGCTAGGTTAGTCACTACATCAATGTCTATCATTTCTGGCTTTCAATGCCTATCTTCTGATCGTGACCCATCTCCCTATTCCAAGTTGTGTTTGGCTATGCAATCTAGAATTCCCTTGGCTTCATCATAAGATTTAATCATGATACCTTCTGCAGCGGCCGAATCTGTTGCCATTTGGGAATGTTTATTTAGGACAATGTAAAATGTCTCCATTTGGACAGTGAGAGGTAGCCCATGGTTTGGAAATTTTTTTACCAACCTTTTAAACCTATCCCATGCATTACTTAGAGTTTCAGAATCTCTCTGTTCAAAGTTCATGATTTCCCTTCGTCGCCTTACGTTCGGAAATATTTTTTGCATAAACTTTTCTATTAACTTCTCCTAGGTTGTTACTTTGTCGGGATTAAAAAACCTCACCCATTTCTTAGCATCATCCTTTAGAGAATATGGGAACAGAGATAGTCTTATTGCTTCCGGCTCTAGGAATCACGAATGAGTTACATGTCTCTGGGAAATGTTTTAAGTGTGCGTGAGGATCCTCTCCATGGGTGCTACCAAACTGCCCCGCAGTTTGCAGCCTCTGTAACATCATAAATTTTATTTCGAATCTAGTTCCGTCAAGAGTTGGATATATAATCATAGGCGCAAAATCATATAGGATGGGTGAAGTGTATTCCACATCAATCGTGTGTTATTCTTCACCATAAGGATGGGATTAGCGACAGGATTTTCCAATTACTGATCCACATTCTTATTGTTCTGGTTGCCAGCCATTCGTTTTTGCCTTTGTCTTCGTCTTCTGTTAGCTCTTATTCTTTTACAAAAAAATCCTTTCAATCTCCACGTCATATTTGAATGAAGAAGTTTACGAGCTTGGCACAACTTGTAATACTCCAAAACTTGAAAGACCTGTAAAAAATATTCAATAAACCAAATCAAAATGGTTATGTTTGCTAACTCCCCGGCAATGGCGTAAAGAACTTGTTGACTCTCATGCTTGGTATGTTAATTATGTTGTAAAATGATGCAAGTATGATAGGATTCAATGGTTCATCACCACTTTAAGCCTGGTTGAATACAAGTTTTCTTGAGAAGGCCCCAAGTATAGATCCAACTCAAGTTTCCTGGTAAGTCCAGGATCGATCATAGGGAATTAATAAGAACAAATGTATGGGTTTTTTTTTTTAAGTAAAATATGAATTTTATGCGATAGTGGTGTAATTCTAGCTATGTACACTAAATACTTACAAGGATGATGTGATGAATAGGATGTGATATGCGATCATGAAAAACAACATGTGATGAGGTGAAAGATAAGGTAATTAATAAAGCAGGGTTAAGGAAGGTTCACTAACATTTTCCTAAACAATGTATAAGCCATGTGTTATGCCAGGAACTCATAAATAATGAACTCCACTTCTCTATGTCTTGGGTCACACTTTCCTATCTCTAGGATGTATGCTATGAGTTTTAATTGCAAAAAGTCTTAACTAGTTTTTCCTTTCCTTATTCAACTAGTTCCAGAATCTTATACTCTCTCGAGTCATTAATTGTTTTGTACTTAGACCATTCTCTCGATTTAATCTTGGTAATTCAAAATGAATGCGTTGGACAAGATGAACGCCTACTTATGCAAAGCTTTAGTAAAGATATTAGCTTATGTCCCTCAACCCATGGAAAATTTAGTTGCACATAAATTTGGAAAAAGATTGAAATGAACAGAATATGGAAGAATTTACATTCATATTAAGAATACAGTATTTTTCAATCACTACAAACTTAATACAAAAATGAATGAACGGAAACATGTAAGAAAAGAAGAGATATGAAGGAATCAAGTCGTAGGTGACAATTTCTTACTCCCTAAGGCTCTACTGATTGCTGCCTCATGTGATTGCAATGGTCTAGAATGTCTCCTTCTCCCTCTTCAAGGACCAATATCGAGCTCTCCCTTCAAATTCTCCCGAGGGAAGCTCAAGAGGGTGTTGGTTATGGAGAAATTGGGCAAAAATTTGACAGAGCTTCACCCTCTCTTGATGGATAAAGTCCCTCTCCCTCTATATGTATATGTGTATGTCACAAAAGAAGTCTCAAATAGGCTTTCTATAGGCATCGAAGGAGAGACGTGTCACTTCGTTTTAATGATTATCTAACGCCTTGCATAAAATTCCATGTTTTGCTACGCCGCTTGCTATGAGTCAGAGATCCATTGGTTTTGCTATGAACCTCTCACATTAGCTATCAACTTGCTTTGTGGATTTGACTTCCACACCCACACATTTGTCATTTTCTATTTGTCATGTTTCGCTTCATCGCGTGGTACCATGCATTGCGAAGTTGGCATTGAGTTGATACATTTTGAGCTACAGCTTATCTCGCAATGTTTTTATTCATCCTATGTCCAAAAATAACATATTTCATATTTTTTCAAGGATTATTGGTTTTGTAAACTCATGATCGTAAGACATTATTCATGTGAATTCTTTATTAAGCTAACACATTTTCCTTTCATTTTTTCTACTTGTTATCAATAAAAAGGCAAAATAACTTGTATTCCTATAAGTTATTAGGAATCATGCTAAAAATCAGAAGAAAAGATTACCTAGCAAGATAGAATGAGTTAAACTAAAAAGGGCACCCACAAAGGTTTGAAATTGATTTTAAACTCATTCTTCCATTTGAAGCCCTCCTCGGCCTCCATCTTCTAGGCAGAGGCAGAAGAAAAATTTACAACTCTAGGAGAAAAAGCGGAATGCTAGAACATAATCAAATTTGAATCATGAAATTAACTCCATGAAACCTATGAGGGGTTATTGAAGGACTTAAAAGTCTCTAGAGAGAGCTACATTGTACCCTAGAAAAAAGGAATACCCTTTGAGAGACGGTGAAAACAAATTATACCCTCTAGATCCCAAGAAGGTACACTCTTAGGCTATGGTTATTAGCATAGCTAAACAATGAAGGGTTTTTGAAAGCATGTGAGTTAGATGTTTGGACAAAGCTTGACCATTGAAGCCAAAGTTGAGGCCACACAGTAGAGATAAGAAGTGAACCTAAAAGTCGGAAGATCTTGGGGACTAACTGAGGAAGATAATTGCAGCAAGATAACACGAGCCCAAAGTTGAGGCTGAAACCAAATATGAGCCCAAAGTGAGCTAGCAAAAGAAGTAATTGACCACCATGTTCAAGCCCTCCTCTACCAGAGGCTTAAGACGAGGCCATGCCATGCCCAATTCTCTTTTTGCAAGATTCATTTGAATTAGCCAATGTTTGTTCTTTTCTCAATTTCACCCATCCTTAATTTTTTTTTCTAGTTTTATTTTATTTTTTTCAATTTTGTATATTGAGAAAGTGAAATGTGTTAGGCCCTAAATATAACTAAATATGAGGCTTAAAGTAAAGCCAACAAAAGACGCAGCTTGGCTACTAGGTTTTTGCCCTCCTCGGCCTCTAAAGTTTAGGCTGAGGCCAAGCTGAAGCCTAGTTTCTCTTTCTATGAGATTCACTTTTGTTATTTTCAAAATATTTACGTAATCCTCCAAAATAAATTTTAATATACTGAAAAATGCGTAATTTGAAAGTGTAAAATTAAACATAAAGTTGATTTTGAGTGCTTAAATGTGTGTTTTAGAGGGACTTTAAACATGAAAGAAGTTATTTTAACCTTTTCAAAATCACTCCCAAACATGCACTTACCTTGCTTTATATCATCTTTTGGTATGCTCAGGTATGAACTTTCTCCTATATTCAACCTCTTCCTTGAGGCAGATGATAGTATGAGAGATGTGCATCTCTATTAAAGTAAGAGCAATGAAAGTTATACCTAAGGAAAATCAAAATGTAAGGCTAAATGAATCAATTGAAGAAGCCACACTATTGGAAGGCTCAAACTACTCAGAGTCCACCTTGGTCTTAGTCCAAGGTTGAGGCCATGCTTTGCTAAAAGGCCTTAACCGCCCAGAGCCCTCCTTGGTTTGGAGGTCGAGGTTGAGGCAAAATGTCCCCTCTAGCCTTTTTCTAATGGGGCTTTAAGATTGTCAATCTTAGCAAGTAAGCTCACCCTCACAGCTTCTAGTTCAATTCATTTCTCACTCCCTCGAGGAGTTGATGAGTGTAATCTAAGGTGGCTTGATCCTTAGTCATTCCACCCATGGAAAGTGATCTACTAGATAATTAATAGTAAAGAGTATACCCAAGATGAACATGTGTGAAAGTGTGTGTCAAGCTTATCTCAAATGCATGCACAACTCATTTTAAACCCAAAGTGTGCATTATCAACACTTTTTCTTCCAATCCTAACTAGCTAAAAGTGAAAACACATAATTTGTGGGGAAAGTCCTAATTCCTATGATTTAGAGAATTAATTAAGGCATGAGACATGGAGTGGATCCTAAGTAAAAAGGATTAAAAACCAATAAAAAATTTTGTTTTAATAATTTTTCGTTAAATAGAACCATGGATTTTGAAATCCTAAAACTCCAAAAATCTTTGAGGGGTTGTATTATGGAAACTTTGGGATCTACCCTTAAAACCTTCGTAAATGAAAGAAAATCCCAAAATAAACTAGCCTTTTAGGCCTTTGGTAGCATATCTAGAAAATGATTTGAGGATCACTCGAGAACTTTTCTAAAAGATTCATTTCGATGGAAACTCTAATCCCAAGACTCAAAGGTGTACCTCTCGAGGGGTTGAAAACTCATTAGTCCAAAAAAAGGTCAAGCCAAGACCAAAAATGAACCAAATTCTTTGCTCTCTATATATTAGATGTCGATAAATTATACTCCCAAATTGGGACTCGAGTGTCCAATCTCTAATACTGAACCCCAAGTCCTAACGAGGTTGTAGGGACTAATATTATAAGTAATTTTTGTTGGTTTGTATGTCCTAAAACTCGTAGTTTGTAAAGTTAAACATATTTTATTATCAATAAAGATGTTATTCAACATTTCTTCAATTAAGTTGTTATTGAATTTATAAATTACACTTATACAGTCTAAATCCAATCAACTAATATCCATGGCTATTATATGAATACTTGAACTTTATGTGGAGACATAAAAATGGATCAGGTTCGAGTAAATAGTCAAAATAATTTATAGTATACGAATAAGGTTGGTTGCCTTATTCTAGTAACACTATTGGATACGGCCCACTCTATAACTATTACAAGTTATTGTAAAGGTGCTACAAATGAAGTGATCCTAATTCGTTCATGTATTGACATGAGGGCGTCCTATGCAATGAGTTTGCATAAAATCGGACCAAAAAATAAGTCACTCTTACTTTATAATGTTGTTTACTGTTTAAAGACTAACTATTTCGTTTAGATGACCTAGGTAACTCAATCTTAATCCTGAGCTAACTATGAACTTCTGTTTATTCGGAATTATCCTTAGATTTACATAGGTGAGGGTTGGCTCAACAGTGCTAACTCAATATGCCTCCCATTTCAGGGGTAAGACTGGATAGATATCTGGGGACATAGGGTGCGATAAGGAATTCACGCCTACCCATTTTAGGGATAGAAGAAAGATTGTTCTCTTAAGTACTGAATTCAGGTCTTGAACAAGGGGTCCCACCCTCTCATTGGCCCAAGAGGGATCTGGTTTAGTGATTGGATCACAAACCAATTGTTCATTAGAGGATCAGTGTAACTTAAGGAGCAAGACGTAATATCGGGGGTAAAACAGTATATTGACCCAGCCATTATTACGAACAACCTGTGAAGGGTCGACTTACTAATTATGGTTAAATCAAGTGGACACAAATATATCTACAATAAGGAGAGTGTAGCTATTGAGCTATAGTAGTGTGATATGATAGTTAACGAATATTGATTAATTTGGTCTAAAGAGTTTTAGCCAATTAATTTTAAATGGTTGGAGTTCATGATCTGTAGGTTCATAAGGTCCCTCTACTAGCTTGTAAAACTTGAACACCTTGAATTAATAAATTGAGTGAATTTGGAATGATATCAATTTGAATTATTCAAATTGAATTTCAATTTGAAAATGTTCAAATTGAAATTAGTGTTTGATTTTGAATAAGTTCAAATTCAAATTAGGGTTTGTATAATTATATTTGATATAATTAACGTTTAGTTTATTAAAATTAAATGAAATTGGAGAGTTTATAATATTTAAATATTAATTTAAATATTAATTACATGAATAAGATTCATAATAAAAACTGGGTGTGTGATTAATTTAATATTTGATATTAAATTAGTTAATTAATTAAATATGTTTAATTAATTAAAAATCAAATTAATTTTAAATTTAAATTTAATTTGAGAAATTTAATTTTGGTTTAATTAATTATGAATTAATTAAATAAAATTTTAGTTAATTATAGAATTTATTAAAATTTGAAAATTGAAAAATGAAAACTTGGNTTTAATTAATTATGAATTAATTAAATAAAATTTTAGTTAATTATAGAATTTATTAAAATTTGAAAATTGAAAAATGAAAACTTGGTTTGAATGGGTTCTTCCCACATTTATACCAAGTAGGAGGTGTTCCTCCAAAATTTACACACAAATCCCACGTCTTCATCAAGTTGTTGCTGGAATTGAGCTGAGTTTGAGTGCTTGCATGCACTTTGTGTATAAAAGCTCTAAAATTAAAGATTGGAAGGGTGAATTTCTTAGTTCTTTAGAAGACTGCTACAGAAATTCGTCTTGACCAAAAACCCACACAAACACCTTTCACAAATTCACTCTAATCAGAGTTCCACCACTCAAATTCAAAGTTGAGAATAGTAGAGAAGATCTCTTTGTGGTTCACTGCTAAATTGGAGCTGGAATCACGTGAAGAGCAACTTGAAGTTAGGAGAATTTATCAAAGATATGTTGTTAAGAAACCATTTTCTTAAATTTCTGTTTAAGCATGCTTTTAAAACTCAAATTAAATTTAATTAGGGTGCTTATTGATTTTGTTTACTTTCTTTACATGCTAGTATATCCTAAAAAATTGTATTAGAGTGTGATTTAAGTACTCAATTAGCATTAATTCGAGTTTTGGTGGGTGTTTTTCATAAATTGTATGAAAATAATGAACTGATATGGTTTTTCTGAGTTTTGGCATTGTTTTCTCTTTAATTATATTATAACTCATGTAATTGGCTCTTGTTTGATGAGTCTTAATGTGTATTAAGTATCTGTAATTCAACTGGAGTCATTAGAATTGCAATTAGGATGTAAAATAAGAAAGTAGTGAAAAAGGTTGAGCACTAGGAACTGGATTTTGCAACCACTGCCATAAACTTGATGCTTGATAGAATACTCGATGGCATTCTCAATGGAATTTCATGAAATACTCAATGCACGATGCACGATGCCATACTCGATGGTACTCGATGCACAATACTATACTCGATGGTACTCGATGTAACTCGATGGTATTTTTTAAAATATTTGATGCATGATGTCATGCTCGATGGTACTTGATGTAACTCGATGGTATTAAGTGAAATACTCGATGCTTGATGGTACTCGATGGTTTTTGCTTGGGTTTGCCCATTTTAAGCATTAGAGGTTCGGTTCGAGATGTTCAGGTTCGGTTTAAGGTAGTTCGAGCGATCCAGAAGCGTTTTGGAGTCAGTTTTTGCTGAATCTTGTAATAATTAGACTTTTGTTTGTTTGATAATGCCAAAACTAAAACCATATTAGTCTATGTTTAATTATTTATGCATGTGATGTATGTTATAATTAAATAAATCTTGTATGTGCATAAAATATACCATGTAGATTTAAAATCCCACCATAGGAAGCATGTTACATGCATTGAAGTATGTTATAAAATGTTATTGTATATAGTATGCATGTATAGGGTTTCAAATGTTTTAATATAAATGTTATATTAAATATTGATTACCTTTGATGTATATTGTGGATGCTTAGCATGTCTAAAATTTTGTAAGTTGTTATAAAATTTGGTTAGACATTTAAAATCCATAACAAAGATAAGTTGAATGCTCACGTAGGTTAACCACATGTTTTAATAGTTAAAATAGTTTGAAATCTTGTAAAATATGGTTACAAACTCAATCGGTATATAATCCTGTCTAAGGCTGGAGGTACTTAAGTTGACTGTCTACGGAACACCTCTTACCTGGGGATTATGGCCGAATAATTGAGCATTGTTAACCAGTTTTATAAGCAATGCGTGAGCGGTGTAAGGTTTTAAAACTGGTTTATCACCTAGACACCGTAGGTTAAATCCAAATATAAACGTTATACTTGGATAAACACCTAGACTTAGGTTGTTTAATTAGCCAAAACAAACCTGAGTAAAAATATACCCAAACAAACAATAGGACACTTCAGTAGGAGTTTAGTAGCATACATGATATGTTATTAGAAAACTTTAGTGGGAGTTTATTAGAATGCTTCAGTGAGAGATTAATAACATATACGATATGTTATTTTTAGCTCTCGCATCCCTAAGAGTACACGTCGAGATTCATGCTTCACTTCGTGTCGATTATGAACCTCTACTACTCCATTCGGGAAGTGTTGGCATAAATCAAGATTAGGTGAATGTGGGAAGTTATTCACATTAAAATAAAAAAAAATGATGGTTTGATTTTAAATCTCACGTCCTAGGAGTTCACATCGAGATTTATGCCTCACTTTTCTCGATTATGAACCTCTACTGCTCCATTCAGAAAGTGTTGACATGAATCAAGATAAGGTGAATGAAGGAAAGTTGTTCAATGTAAAATTAAATATACGATATATATATATATATAATCCAACTCTCACGTCCCTAGAAAAATTCACACTGTGAGATCCGTGCAATGCTTCTTGTCAATTATGAACCTCGACTGCTCCATTCAGAAAGTGTTTGCATAGGGTTAAGATCAAGGTGAATGGGGTAGTTCATAGTAAGTTGGTGAAGGATATGTGTCAACACATCCTGCAGTCTCTTCCGTTTGTTTGGACCGTGAGATTCCTATGTTGCACTTGCTTGTCGTTTTTAAGTCGACCTTGCTAGTCGTTTAACGATGACTATCCCCTCGGAGGATTGTAACATGGGATTCAGAACAATTCAAACTCTAGAAATGGATAGGATTTCTTAGGTCGCTTTCAACCTTGACTTTCCAATTTGGTAGCATTGTTGAGACCAACCTATAAGGTCTAAAAATGGAGGGTTACACTTATAGAATTACTAAAGTGTTAGTAAGTTCTAACAAAAAACGGTAGCTAAATGACTATCGAAATATGAGTTATTCTGGAGATAGTATTTAGTCAAGATTGTCTTGCTTTAGTAAAGGAGTATTTGACTGCCCCTCGGTAGCACTTATTCTGACTCACTATAGTATCGTTGCGAATAAATAATGATTATGGGTACATTATTATTCTTTGCTAAAACTCGAATTGAATTTAGTTGCAATTTACTAATAAAAATATGTTTAAAATTTTCAGCATGTCAAATTCTTCTAAAATACTCGCTTCTGCTTTAATTAATGGTAATGACAATCCAACATGCAAATTACTAGCAAATGATGATTCAAAACAAGTTTTAACAAAGGATTGTCCTCTATCTCCCAACTCATCTAAAGTTTTGAACAATACAGATGAGAATGAAAAATTCGAACAATAAGATAAATAAGATTTACTTGTCATCGAAACATACTTAGTGGAAAACGATAAAAGACCTAGATAATAAATTCATATGCCACTAATCATATTTGTATTTTCTCTCAAGAAACGAGTTCCTAGAGACAACTTACAGAAGGCGAAGCAATATTTAAGATAGGAACCGGGAGGTTGTCTTAGCTAAAGCAGTGTGAGATATGAAGCTACTTATAGGAAATAAGCACATTTTACTTGAAAAATGTTTATTATATTTCTTCTATAAAAAAGAATTTAATATATGTCTCATGTTTGCTGGTACGAAATTACAAAGTTTCTT
Source organism: Benincasa hispida (assembly GCF_009727055.1). Classification (NCBI taxonomy): domain Eukaryota; kingdom Viridiplantae; phylum Streptophyta; class Magnoliopsida; order Cucurbitales; family Cucurbitaceae; genus Benincasa; species Benincasa hispida. Next base: position 60,455,429 of record NC_052351.1, read on the forward strand.
TTGAGAATAATGAAGCGTTCATTACTTCAAAAGACACTAATATTTGTTCCACAAAATTAGAAAATAACTTGTACATATTAAAACCGACTGATATAAAAGTCGTTTTAAACATAGAAATGTTTAAAATAGCTAAGACTTAAAATAAGAAAAGGAAAGTTTCTCCAAATGCCTATATTTGGCACTTGAGACTTTGTCACATAAATCTCAATAGGATTGAGAGATTGGTGAAGAATGGTTATCTAAATCAGTTAGAAGACAGTTCATTACCGTCGTCTGAATCTTATCTTGAGAGTAAAATGACTAAAAAATCTTTTTCTGGAAAAGGTTTTAGAGCCAAAGAGCCCTTAGAGCTAGTACATTCGATCCTTTGTGGTCCTATGAATGTTAGAGCTGGAGGAGGGTATAAATATTTCATCAGCTTTGTTGATGACTATTCGAGGTATGAGCATATTACCTAATGCATCATAAATCTAAAATATTTGGAAATTTAAAAGAATATAAAGCTGAAGTTGAGAACCAATTAGGTAAAAAACTTAAAACACTTCGATCAATTTGATGTGGTGAGTATATAGACTTGGAATTCCATAACTATTTGATAGAGCATGGAATCCAACCCCAACTCACAGTCCCTAGCATACCTCAACAAAATAGTGTAGCAGAAAGGAGAAACAGAACCTTGTTGGACATGGTTCATTCTATGTTGAGTTATGCTCGTTACCAAGTTCCTTGTGGGGTTTTGCAGTTCAGACTGTAGTATATATTTTGAACATAGTTCCCTAAAAAAGTATTTCTGAAACACCTTATGAGCTCTGGAGAGGACGTAAAGGGATTTTACATCACTTCAGGATATGGAGATTCCCAACACACATGTTGGTGCAAAATCCTAAGAAATTAGAACATCGTTCAAAAGTATGCCTATTTATAGGTTACCCCAAAGAAACAAAAGGTGGTTTTTTTCTATGATCTTCAGGAAGATAAAGTATATGTATCGACAAATACAACTTTCCTAGAGAAAGACCACATTAAGAATCACCAACCTTGCAGTATGCTAGTACTAGATGAAATGACCAGAAAAGCAACAAATGCATCAACAAGAGTTGAAGATCGCACAGGTCCAACAACAAGAGTTATTGATGAAACTGATACTCCACATCCTTCTCAAGAGTTGAGAATACCTCACATAGTGGGAAGGTTGTGCAACAGCCTAACCGGTACATGGTTTAACTGAAACTCAAGTCATCATACCTGATGATGGCTTAGAGGATCCATTAACTTTCAAACAAGCAATGGATGATGTGGACAAAAAATAGTGGGCTAAAGCCATGGATCTTGAAATGGAGTCATTGTACATCAATTCTATCTGGAACCTTAAAGATCAATCAGAAGGGGTAGAACCCATCGGTTGTAAGTGGATCTACAAGAGAAAACGAGACCAAGCTAAAAAGGTAGAGACCTACAAAGCTAAACTTGTGGCAAAAGGATTTACCCAAAGAAAGGGGGTGGACTATGAAGAAACCTTCTCTCCGGTTGTCATAATAAAGTCAGTTAAAATACTCTTGTCAATAGCTGCATTTTATGATTATGAAATCTGACAAATGGATGTCAAGACAGCCTTCCTGAATGGCTATCTTGAGGAGAGTATCTATATGTCTCAACCAAAAGGATTTATAAAACAGGGTCAAGAGCAAAAAGTTTGCAAGCTTAATCGATCCATTTATGGGTTTAAACAAGTGTCTCAATCCTGGAATATATGAGATTTGACACTGCAATCAAATCTTATGGCTTTGACCAAAATGTTGACAAACCTTGTTTTTACAAGAAAATCGTTAACAAAATTGTCACCTTTTGGTTCTATATGTTGATGATATTCTACTCATAGGAAATGAAGTAGAATTTCTAGTTGACATCAAGAGATGACTTGCAAAGTAATTCCAAATGAAAGATTTGGGTGAAGCACAATATGTTCTTAGTGTTGAGGATGATGCCTTAAACTCTCGTTGGGTCCTGTAATTTGTAAACACTGCATTGCAAACGCTTGTGATGTAATAATATATTATATTGTTCTTCACTATTGTCTATGGAACATGGGATATTTTATTTTCTTTACCACAAATCAATAAACTAAGATCCCTAGTTGTCGTTGTAACTTAAGCATGTATATGGAGACATACAAGCAGATCATGACTTAAGTGATAACTAAAATGGTCCGTAGTATATGGATATAGGAGGGAAACCTTATCCTGGTAACGCTACAGATGCGGCCCACTTTGTAGAATAGTCACAAGTGTTGTGACTTGCTACAGATGGTCTGATCCTGATCATTCATGTGGAGACATGTGAGCAGGGACGTCCTATACAAAGAAGTTTGTATAAGATCAAACCACGAAGTGTTATAGTCTCGTTATATAACGTCGTTTATGACAGAGACTTCACTTCACTAGGATGACCATAGGTAACATGACCTCAATCCTGAGTGAGTTGGGAACTCCTACTTTTGAGGGTGGTTCTTTGATTTGCATGGGTGTGAGTAGCCAGATTGCCGACTCAAACCTACCACTTTAGGGATTCATCTGATTTGGGAGCTGGGAACTCAGCTACACAAGATGGAATTCGCTTCTTTCCCGAAGCAGGGGTAAGTAGATAGATTGCTCCCTTAAGAAGTTAGATGTAACTATAGGGACAAAATGATAAATTGGCCCAGCTGTACTTACAAACATCTGTGAAGGATTATCGTATTATTGATTGGTTATATCTAATGGACACAGAAATATATCTGTGGTGAGAAGAGTGCAGCTGTCGATCTTTAGTGGAATGCCTAGCAATTAACGGATGGTGGATCTCGTGGCTAAAGAGTTTAGTCAGCTATTCACGTACCGTTGGAGCTTCGAGCCACAAGTCCATAAGGTCCCCTTGGTAGCTCAATGGATTCAAGTTGAGAATCAGTTTTTGGGTCAGTTTGAAGTGTTCAAATTGACAAGAGAGAGTTTGATTATATATGATATGATTAAGCTGGTCAATTATATATGATATAGTTGACATGATGTATGAGATATATTAATTGGAGGAAAAGGATATAAATATGATTTATATCTAGTGGAGGAGAAAAAGACTATGGTTTATATGTTGCATGTGATGTGATATTAAACTATAGATTATAAATATAATATGATTATATTTATTTTTTAATTAAAAAATTATAAGATAATTATTTGTGGTTTTTCTTCATAACTGCATGAGATAGTGGGAGGTTGCATTCAGTTTTCGTAACTGAAGAATAAAATGAAATAATTTTCATTTTGCAAAAAGATTAGACAATGGCTCCACGATTAGTACACTGCCCATCGTCAAGTAAACGAGAGCATAAACGATAGCTCAAGTTGTCCTAAACGATCATGTACACGTGCAGCTTACCTAAACGATCACATATTCTTTTTTACACAATCGCACACGAGTGCGGTTTCACCTAAACAATCGTCTAAACAATCAACCCCATTTTATTAAACGATCGTGCACCTTTTGCTAAACGATCAAGCATTCATCTATATGATAGACTCTATATCTCTCCCACTTGCTTGGTCGTGATAAACGATTGTTGTTTCCTCTTCCTCTCTACCAAATCCAACAAAGCCCACATCTCCTAGATTCTCACTCCGAGAATACCGAGGTTACTGAGTGTTGGTGTTCTCCTTGTTGTTGTTCGTGTTGAAGACCGCTTGGTGATAGACGACAGTGAGATTTGGTGGGCGATAGACTTGGCGATCACAGCGATAGTGTGAGTTGCCGTCCCTAACGAGAGCAAGAGTTCAAGAGAAGAAAAGTTCTTCAAGAGGTATGTCTCTCATTTCTTTGTTTTTAAGTTTGAAATGCATGTTGTAATTTGTTAAGTGCATAACTGGTACGTTTGTTTGTGAATGCGGTATTTCTGTCACAATGAATTTGGAACGATCTTGCTTCCGCTCATAGGTACTCTTTCATAAGAGTTCCTTCACTTAGGATCCAAATAGTTTGGAACCGAAAGAACAAAACTTTAGCATTATCTCAGGCATCTTATATCGACAAGATGTTGTCTAGATATGAAATGCAAATTTTCAAGAAAGGAATGTTGCCTTTCAGACATGGAATTCATCTTTCTAAGGAACAAAGTCCTAAGACATCTCAAGATGTTGAGGTTATGAATCAAATTCCATATGCATCAGCAGTAGGAAGCTTGATGTATGCCATGTTGTGTACTTGTCCCGACATATGCTACGCAGTCGAAATAGTCAGCAGATTTCAGTCCAATCCAAGATATGATCATTGGACAACTATTAAGAACATCCTCTAGTATCTTCAAAGAACGAGGAATTATATGCTCGTGTATGGTGCTAAGGATCTGATCCTTACTGGATACACAGATTCTGACTTCCAAATCGATATTGATTCAAGGAAATCAACGTCAGGGTCAGTATTCACTCTGAATTGGGGAGTAGTAGTGCAGAGGAGTATCAAGCAAAGTTGTATTGCTGACTCCACAATGGAAGCTGCGTATGTAGCTACAAGTAAAAAAGAAAAAGAAGCAGTATGGTTTAGACGGTTCCTAACTGATTCAGAAGTGGTTCTAAATATGGACCTGTCAGTCATCCTGTATTGTGATAATAGTGGAGCAGTTGCAAACTCAAAGGAGTCTCAAAGCCATAAACGTGGAAAGCACAACGAGCAGAAGTACCATCTCATCGAGAAGATTGTACACAGAGGAGACATGATCGTCATGCAGATAGCCTCACAAGACAACTTAGTTGATCCATTTACGAAGGCCCTCTCGGGTAAAGTGTTCGAGGGTCACCTGGTAGGACTAGGTCTACGAGATACTTATAACTAGGACAAGTGGGTGAATTTAAGGGTATATGATGCCCTAGTTTATTGTATTTATACTTTTGTTTTTATTCTCTCATTGTACTCAACATTGTATATATTTATCCACTAGAGTTTTAGTCCAAGTGGGAGTATTGTTGGGTTGTATGTCCTAAAACTAGTAGTTTGTAAAGCTAAACATATTCTATTATCAATAAAGATGTTATTCAACATATCTTCAATAAAGCTGTTTTTGAATCTATAAATTGCACTTATACAATCTAAATAAAATAAACTAAGATCCATGGCTATTGTATGAATACTTGAACTTTATGTGAAGACATAAAAGTGAATCAGGTTCGAGTAAATAGTCAAAATGATCTATAGTATACGAACAAGGTTGGGTGCCTTATTCTGGTAACACTATTGGATGCGGCCTACTCTGTAGTTGTTACAAGTTGTTGTAAAGGTGCTACAAACGAAGTGATCCTGATTTGTTCATGGGCCGTCCTATGCAATGAGTTTGCATAAGATCGAACCAAGAAATAAATCACTCTTACTTTATAACGTTGTTTACTGTTTAAAGACTGACTATTTCGTTTAGATGACCTAGGTAACTCAATCTTAATCCTGAGCTAACTATGAACTCCTGTTTATTCGAAATTATCCTTAGATTTACATAGGTGAGGGTTTGCTCAACAGTGCCAACTCAATATGCCTCCCATTTCAAGTGTAAGATCGGATAGATAGTTGGAGCATAGGGTGAGATAAGGAATTCACGCCTACCCGTTTTAGGGATAGAAGAAAGGTTGTTCTCTTAAGTACTGAATCCAAGTATTGAACAAGGGGCCCCACCCTCTCATTGCCCCAGATTGGATCACAAACCAATTGTTCATTAGAGGATCAGTGTAACTTAAGGAGCAAGACGTAATATCAGGGGTAAAACAGTGTATTGACCCAGCCATTATTACGAACAACCTGTGAAGGGTCGACTTACTAATTATGGTTAAATCAAGTAGACACAAGTATATCTATAGTGAGGAGAGTGCAGCTATTGAGCTATAGTGGTGTGACTTGATAGTTAACGAATACCAATTAATTTGGTTTAAAGAGTTTTAGCCAATTAATCTTAAATAGTTGGAGCTCATGATCTGTAGGTCCATAAGGTCCCTCTACTAACTCTTAAAACATGAACACCTTGAATTAATAAATTGAGTGAATTTGGAATGATATCAATTTTAATTATTCAAATTGAATTTCAATTTGAAAATATTCAAATTGAAATTAAGGTTTGATTTTGAATAAGTTGAAATTCAATTTAGGATTTGTATAATTATATTTGATATAATTAACGTTTAATTTATTGAAATTAAATGAAATTGGCGAGTTTATAATATTTAAATAATGATTTAAATATTAATTAAATAAATAAGATTCATTATAAAAATTGGGTGTATGATTAATTTAATATTTGATATTAAATTAGTTAATTAATTAAATATGTTTAATTAATTAAAAATCAAATTAATTTTCAATTTCAATTCAATTTGAGAAATTGAATTTTGGTTTAATTAATTATGAATTGATTAAATCAAACTTTAGTTAATTATAGAATTGATTAAATTTTGAAAATTGAAAAATGAAAACTTGGTTTGAGTGGGTTATTCCCACATTTATATCAAGTAGGAGGTATTCCTCCCAAATTTACTCACACATCCCACTTCTTCATCAAGTTGTTGTTGCCATTGAGCTGAGTTTAAGTGCTTGCATGCACTTTGTGTATACAAGCTCTAAAATCGAAGATTGGAAGGGTGAATTTCTGAGTTCTTTAGAAGTCTGCTACAGAAATTCATCTCGACCAAAAGCCCACACAAACACCCTTCATAAATTCACTCTAATTGGAGCTCCACCACTCAAATTCAAGGCTTAGAGAAGATCTCTTGGTGGTTCACTACTGAATTGGAGCTGGAATCACATGAAGAGCAGCTTGAAGTTGGGAGAATTCATCAAAGATATGTTTTTAAGAAACCCTCTTCTTAAATTTCTGTTTAAGCATACTTTTAGAACTCAAATTAAATGTAATTAGAGTGTTTATTGATTCTATTTGCTTTTGTTGCACGCTAGTATATCCTAACAATTTTGGACCTAAAAGAAAGCCTAAAGAGGAAGCCAAATATTAGCATAAAAACTTGAAATTTGGCTCATCCCATACAGGTCCGTGACAGGAAGGAAATAGATCGAAGAAAGTGTTGGCTTTTTGGCCTTTAATCTCAAATTAATTAATTTTAATTCATTCATTCATTAATATTTTGATGATAACAAATATGCTTTTATTCCTTAATAATTTGAATGTTTTGAAGTGTCTATTGTGTAGAGCTCGAAACAAAAATTTCAACGCAATTTGAATCGATTAAATCGGAGTTTAAACAAAGAAGATATGACTGAGACAAGTTTAACAGAAAAATCTTGAGTTGATGACGTGGCAGAATTTTTCTATCAAAGTAGACTAATTGAAAGGTACAACTTGGAGCAATGGAGAAGTGACACATAGTGGACTTTTAGTTTTTGGATTGGTTTTAAAAAGATAAATGAATTAAATATTGTTTTATTTTGTATCTAACGGCTAGTTTTGGACACATGGTGGATATTTGCTTTTTCTTGGGTTTTAAAAGAAATGATTTTAAAAGATATATATTATTGTATTATTTTTTGTTTGTTCTAATGATTGGTTTAGTTTAAATCTCAATCATTCAATTCTCTTTTACCAACATCCAATAGCCCAAATTGAATTTGTTTTTCACCTACCTCATCTCTTTTTAAACTATTCATCTTTTCCAAAACTAAAACAACATTTTCACATCCTTTTACAATCCCCCATAATTCATTAAGTCTTCAATGTTGCTCTCTCCAAGTTTCAATTTTTCTTCTTTTCATCTTCTTCTTGAGAGAGATATTTTATATTGTGAAGATTGATTTTTGGTGAGCTTAGCATTTGCAATTCACTTTATTAAAAGAGATGTAAGAGTGTTCTTTAATATTTACCAACATTTTGTAAGGGTTGCTCTTGATCCATAAAAAGAGCGGGTTGTAATGATTTGATCCTAATCTGTGGAGATTATTGAGTTTTCTCTTGAACTTGCAAAAAGAGCAGTGTAGCGGTTGGACTCTAATCTGTGGAAAGAGTCGGTGAGATCATTATACAAAATTTCAAAAGGTGCATAGAAAAGTTGATGTAAGTCAAGTTTGACCGAATCACTATAAAAATTTCTGGTGTTAATTTTTATATCCCTATACTACTTTAATTTTACAATTAATGTGTTATTATAGTTTATTATGTGAAATTAATTGCAATATTTATTCTTGAAGTTATTGTATACTTTTGATTGGTAGTCCTTAGATTTCTACATTTATTATCAATCTTGTTATTATAATCAATTTGGAGGCTTTAAAGTAATATTATTAACTTCTTGATTATTTTGGGATGAATTTATTTACATGAATTTATTGTTTAAATTACTTGTCAATAAAAAGTTTTGCTAATTTGTTTAATTAGGCCCACATTAGGAAAAAAGTATTAATTAGTTTTAAAAAACCCTATCACCCCCTTCTAGGGTTGCCATATTGATCCTACAAAAAGATGCCAATGAAGAGTGAGCGAAGCAATTGGGTTGCAGCTCAATTGGCCCATTTCGGCCTCAAAGGATAATGTCGAGGCTAACTTGCCCTTTCCTTTTTTTAGATGCCAAAGAAGAGAAGACAAAGGAATTGGGTCATTTGGCCAAATTGCCTCACCTCGCCCTCGAAAGCGGAGATATTGAGGCTAACTTTCCTTGTTCTTTGAAGCCCCTTCTCAGTAAGCCCCTATCCGGTGCCTCCATGTGGCTCGATCCAGCCCTCAAGAGTCTTATTTCTAAAAGGATAAGAAAACTTGAATCCTTTTCCTAAAAGCATGAAGGAAACCTCAAGTTTAGCCTCACTATATATAGAACATGAAAGTTCCATATCAAGTAATAAGTTCATCTTCTTCCCAAAATAGCTCGTTCTTACCCTTGTGTTGAAAACTAACTTAAGTATCGTAGTGTCTGTGGCAAATACTACACCAACATGTTATTCTAATTATTTTGCAGGAGATCTCTTCCTTAAAATATAAATTTACTATCAGTGGCATAGGTCAAGTAAGTTCTCTTGACCAAATGTTACCATTAATAATATAAATTAGTAGACTTACAAACGTGTAAGGTTCGAATAGATATAATATTTATGAGTTTAGAGTTTTAATTGATACACTTAAAAATAATAAAGTATTCATTGATATTTTTTTTCTAAGTAAATTATACATAGCAAAGTAAGTTTTCTTTCTTTAGTTTATTGTATTTATTTTTATTTCTGCTGAATGATGTGCAGGAGACGCTTTTTTTTTTTTTTTTTTTTTTTTTTTTTTTTGTTTTGAGTATCATTATAGATGGAGGATTGAAGATTAAATATATTTTAATTGTTAAAAAGAGTTTAATCAATAACTTCAAAATATATATATAATATATATATATATATATATTATATATATATATATTATATAATATATATATATTAAAATTTTGACCATTCATTTTTTCTTCTTTTTCTATACTTAAGTTTACAGCACTGTTTGGCTCATGTATAATTTACTTAGAAAAAAAATATCAATGAATACTTTATTATTTTTAAGTGTATCAATTAAAACTCTAAACTCATAAATATTATATCTATTCGAACCTTACACGTTTGTAAGTCTACTAATTTATATTATTAATGGTAACATTTGGTCAAGAGAACTTACTTGACCTATGCCACTGATAGTAAATTTATATTTTAAGGAAGAGATCTCCTCATTTAATATTAGATTGTTTGGTGGTACCCGTCTACGTATTGTTGGCCAGCTAGATACATACTTAAGTGATTTAAAAAAGAAGAAAAAATGAATGGTCAAAATTTAATAATTTATCATATATATATATATATATATAGTATATATTATATTATATATATATATATATATATATTTTGAAGGTTATTGAATAACTCTTTTTAACATATTAAAAATATTTAATCTTCAATCCTCCATCTATAATGTTATATTCTCATTTAAGACTTAAAAAAAAAAAGAAAAAAAAGAAAAAAAAAAAAAAAAATAAATAAGCGGGTCTCCTGCACATTCATTCAGCAGAATAAAAATCAAATGTATTAAAAGGAAAAAAAGTAGACATTAAATTAATTATTAGTGTTAAGTGCCTAATTTTTTTTAATTTATGTTTCCAAGATTTCGTGCACAATTATGGTATACATTTTTAAAATAGATAATTTAAATGGATAAATTAAATTTATTTATTATGAATAATATTAGACCATTTATTAAGATTATATTTCAAAATTGTCCATATATTCAATTGTTACATGTATAGACTATACTTATTCAAATGTCAATTTAATAAAATGGACAATTAAAATTGATACATGAACAATTTTCAAAGAAAAATTTAATTGAGAGTCTAAATTGATTCACTTATGAAACTTTATAAATTTAATTGATAAAATTATAAGTCTTATCCAAACTGAACGTAGATTGATATATTTATGATACAATTTTTAGTTCAAAATTTAAACGTAAATTGATTTTTCCCTTCAAGTTATTATTCAATTCTTTTAAATTTAATATTTATGACTTTCATTTATTGAATCTGTTCATCACATAGAAGTGTTAAGAGTTTATATTAAAAGATTAAATTTACTGAAAAATTTATTTGGGGTGATTCAATATTAAATAACATATATACTAGCCAGATTAAGATTGATCATAATTCATCAACATAATGCAATTTTAATAATTGCACATATCCATGTTCAACATTGACAACCAACAAATTAAACAAATTAAATGGGGTTTCCTTAAAAAACAAGCTATATAATCAAAAGGGATTATTAAATGCTTTTATTTCTTTTCCTCAATAAGTCTCTTCCAAACTATGTCTCTTTCAAAGTTTGGCACCAAAAATGTCACATTCTATGCAACAACATGCATGCAATGTGTTGGTGAACTTTTTAGCAAACTTTGGAATATACATCACATTGTGTGCTTGGTGTATAATTTTTATGTTGATTCTCTCTATCTCTCTCAATTTATTTTGGTATCATTAATAGGAGAAAAAAAACATTTGTCTTCATATTTCATTAATTTGATTTGATTTGGTGATACGTCTCTTTTTGCTAGATTTTGATATAATACATTGTCGTCAATCAAATATATACAGTTCGTGATCTTAATCATTCATATTATATATTTAAGTAAAATGAGCATAATTCAACTTGTATAAAGTTTGTGTTATCGATTTCGAAGTTAAACGTTCAATTCCTCCCTAAAAGATATAAATGTATTTATAATAATAATTGAGAGTTTATATTATGACATTGCAACTATATTGTTAAATTTTTTATAAGAAAAAAAGTTTCATGTTTATTGTTATTTTGACTGTCTTTTCTCTTTATCTAGTATAAAAGGCTCAAGATGGATTCAATAAAACTCACTCTCAATTAATTGCACTAAAGTAATTATTGATTAAATATATTCATGACAATAACAATTTACAATAAAAATAATTTTAATCGTCAACGTCGATCAATTTGAGCATAACTTTTAAAAGATTCACTGATCTATTAGTACAAGTGATCCTCTCTCATTCAACTATGTGTCTCAATTTTAACATTTGTCTAATAAATCATAGACTTGGAACAAAATCTGAAAATTTAGAGACGAATTACGTATCTTAAAAATTAAAAAACTTATTAGACACAAAATTAAAATCGTAAGAGCTTTTAAGTACTTTTAAATATGTCCTATTTGATACAATTATATGAAAATTTAAAGATTAAAGTTAATTAACTTTAGATGACGATACACTCCAAGCAAACTGTGTCAAAGTGACACTTTTCTTGGTATATTATTAGTCTGAAGTTTCAACATCAGTTTGTGTAATTCAACATTCTTCAAGTGAAACACCTTCACACACTATGTTCAATTTGGAGAATTTATTCAATAGTTGATGTACGTTAATAATATTTTCGTTGTCGGTCTAAGATTTGAACATTTACCATATGGTACACACAAATGTCTTAAATGTTATGCATATAAAAACTTAAATTGAAAAAAGAAAAGTTCAAAAAGTATTATTATGAAATCGACAAATAAAGACAGCAAAAAAACGTGTAGACAATAAAGATCAACATAGAGATTTACATGGTTCACTAACAGTGTGTTAGTTATGTCCACGAGCAGAGTGAGAGAGACAATAGTTTTATTATTAGAGAAAAATATCATATAATACAATTATAGAGGCGCCAATAAGGTTAGAGTGTTTATATATGACACTTCACTAAACCCTAGGTCTATAATCGTAAATAACATACAATACGAATACAATTCAGCGAGATCTCGTACTTGATCATTCGAAGTGTCATATAATAGATTCAAGGAACTGCAACAGTATAAAGTGCATCGGAGAGTTTGCACAACTACCTGTATAAAAGAGATAGGGATGGGGCCTAGGAGATGTGTTTTCTTTTCTTTTGTTTTTTTTTCTCTACCCATTTGAGGACCCTACCATGTGCCATTGCCTATATACTTAGCTACTTTGAACATAGTTGAAAGATCCCTATTTCCTCATGTCTTTTCCACAAGCTTAAAAAGAAGGCATTTCTCTTCTCTAAAGAGAGAATGATATAAGGGAAAATAAAATAAAAAGCCTTCCAATCCCAACAAAACAATGACATCTCTTCACCTTCCATTATTGCTTTCAAGACCATCAAATATGAAAGAAGAGGGTTATTGAAATATAAAGAAGATATGGGGGAAAAAAGTTAAAATACCATTGGAAATATTCTATATTTTTTTAATTTTTAATTGTCATCTACTTTCAATAAAACTTAAAATTAAGGATCGACTTTCTTACTATAAAAAAATCAATTTATTTAAACCTTCGTCTACTAAAAATTTGAAAAACATATGCACATTGTGCATTTTCTCGAATATAAATTAAATCTAGATATTCGAAAAGGTATCGGGATTAGAATTGAAATTTTTTGTCCTTAGATTTCGAGTCTAGTTTCTATTTAGTCCCTAGGTAATTTCAAAAGATTACACCTTTTTAATCCATATGTTTTGAGTTTAATTTCAATTTAGTCCTTAAATTTCAAAATGTTGCACTTTTAGCCCTTAAGTATTGAGTTTTATTTCAATTTGGTTCATAGGTTTCAAGATTTATACGTTTAACCTCAATTTTTCACCAAATTAATACTCTATCAATTTTATCGATAATGTATACTAATTAATTATAATTATTTCAAATCTTTTAAATTAATTTATATATATTAATAGTTAAGATCAAAAAATGGGTATTTAGTGAAACATCGAGATTAAAAAGTACAAATTTTATAACTAGAGATTAAATTGAAACAAAATTCAAACTAAAATTGTAACCTACTGAAAATCAATGACTAATAAAATTGTAATCGAATTTAAAGTGAAACATTTTAAAACTTTATCTAAAATTTAAGGACTAAAAAGATATTTTACCTTACAATAAATGTCAAAGTATGTAAGATGAAAAGGAAAAAAGAGAGAGAATGGAATCCCAACAAACAATGCAATGTTTTTACCTTCCATTATTGCTTTCAAGACCATCAAATGAGAGAGAGAACCCTAAAAAACAATAAACTCGGGGAAAATAATTGATGAGTTTCAGCTTTGCATGCGCTCTCAGAGCTGTCATTTGGATTATATATATATATACATACACACACTTCAAGTGGCCTTGGGATTGGGACTCCCTAACTTGGGTGCTTCCCGTACATTCACGTATAGTCTAATAAAATATAATTGTGTGATAGTTTTATTTATTAAAAGATAAATATTTTCCTTTTTTTTTTTGTGTCCGGTAGAGAAGTAGGAACATATGAATTAGATGTGGCCGTCATTGTTCTTTTCCATTTTTAACTCCAAATATTTGAAAAGAAAAATATTATAAAATCGTATATGATTGCAATTATACTTTCAAATTTTCAATTTGATTAACAAAATCGTTACAATTAAACACTTAAAAGTTACAAATACACTAATCACACTCTTGAATAAGTATTGTGTTTTATTTTTTTCTTTTTAAATCCAATATTTTTTTTAGGGTGGATATTATACTTTCGAACAAAAAACTAGATTAAATTGGCAACAAATTTATAATGTGGGGATTAATGATAACAATGGTATTGTTCATTGGTGTATATATATAATTTATAAATTTTTAAACATTTAATTTTAAATTATCGTCAATTTAGAAATTAATCAAATTAAAAGTCTAAGAATATAAGGGTAACAAACTCTAATAAAAGTGGTTCTTTTATCATTGATTACTATCCATAATGTATGCATCAAAATCAAATCAAATTAGAGAACTATTAAATTTAAATACACCAAATAAAAAACAAAGTAACTTTGCGGGAAAAAAAATACATTTGAACTCTAACTAAATTTTTCAAAAATTAAATCAAGCTTTAAAAAAAAGCCTATAATTTTTCAAAGTTTCAAAATTTGACATGGTTTTTCAAAATATTTTTAAAAGTAGAGATAAAAAAAAAAAAAAAAAAAAAAGTTAAACATATAGTAGTATTTATAAACTTAATCTAAAATATAAAAATCAAAATAGTTATTAAACAGAATTAAATCAAAACCTTTCATATCCAAGTAATTCAATATTTTACTAAAACTTTGGTGGGTTAATAATATTCTAGGTGGGCCATATGGTTGTTGGCAAGAATCATGGTGTGTAACCAAAAACAAAGCAAAAGAAAAATTAAATGAACCCCAAATGTTTAAATATCTAATCATTAGGCACATTAAGTAGTTCCAATTGTCACCAACTAAAAGTCTAAAAACTCCTCCACTAAGAGTTAATTTAAATCAAAACCATACTTTATTAATTAATCAAGTAAATCAATGACTTTTAAACAAAGCTTTAAAAGCCCAAAGCATCCTTTGTCAATTCGTTCTTATCTTACATACTTCCATCATTTCATCCTCAAGATACCATTGTCCCACAAACTTTCATTGTGTATATAGATGAATTATATTAAATTAATTAATTTATATGCGTGCATTCACACCTGTTGAATTTTAGTTACAAGAAATGCATGAATCATCATATGAATATGTGACATATAATATCACAACTTAAAAAGAATTTGTAAATTTGTCTTTGACTACCATCATGAATTGGTCGAGTGATAATGAAAATATTAAAAAAAAAAAAAAAGGCTAAGGATCATTGGTTTAATTTATGGTGATCACTTAAGATTTAATATTCTACTGGTTTTCTTGATATTCAAATGTTATAGGATCAGACGCGTTGTCTCGTGACATATAATATAACTTAAAAGAAAATATATTTGTAAAATCTTATGGATTAAATTATATCATATATTTCAAGACTTTAATTTAAACTTTTGAATTTTTTTTTTAAATATCCCTCAACTTGATGCTCCCATTTAGTGTTGTAAATTTTTGCTTTAATGTTGTAAAATTAATTTTGCCATACTCTTTCTTTTAAAACGATGGTACTTTTTTCTTTAAAACAAAAATAGTAGTTCATTTTGACCAATTTTTTTTCTCATTTTTTCTTTTTCTTTCACCTATCGTTAACATTTCAACGACCACATTGTTATTCCATTCTACCTGCTAATGACAGTGAGTTTTAAATTTATTGAAATTGAAGAGTATCAATGAAATATTTAGAAGGTGTTTGATTCACCAACATGAGATTAATTGAGTTGGTATAATATACCAACTCGATGTTTGACCCACCAACTTTAAATATTGGTGGACCTCAATTCACCCTTCTTCCAATATTTTCAATGGCTCCATGCATCGATCACTGTCGGGAATTATTGTTATCACACCTCGGGAACTAACTCTAGGCTTCAATAACTACCTCCAATGATAACTCTGATGAACAACTCCCGACTCCGACAACCACCTCCGTTGACAACTCCGGAAAATAACTTTGGGCTCTGATAACCACCTCCGATGACAACTCTGACGACCAACTCTGGTCTCGACACAATCTTCGTGCAACCAACTTTGAAAACCAATTACGAGCTCCAGCAATCACCTTCGATGACAACTCTAACGACCTAACTTCGACGACCACCTTCGCACGACCAATTCCGACAACCAATTTCAAGGCTTCAGCAACCACCTCTGACAATAAACTCTGATGACCAACTCCAACAACCAACTTCGTAGGCTTCGATAACCACCTTCAACTACAAACTCCGACCAAAATCACCTTCAATAATCAACTTCAATGACCACCTTTGAGTAAGCAACTCCGAAGACCAACTCTTCAATAACCACCTCTGAAGACAACTCCAGCAACCAACTCTAGTACCACCTTCATGCAACCAACTTCAAGTTTCGACAACCACTTTCGACTACAAACTCCGGTGTAAATCATCTTCGGTGATCAACTTCAACGACTACCTTCGCGCAACCAACTCTGGGCTCCGAAAACCACCTCCGACTATAAACTTTGAGGACCAACTCCAATACCATCTTCATGCGACCAACTTCAAGCTCCGACAACCACCTCTAACTACAAACTCCAGTGAAAATCATTTTCGATAATCAACTTTGACAACCACTTCCAACTATTATAAGATTGATGACTGTTAAAGTATGTTGTAGGGTTGTTGATTATATAAATAATAGTATTTTGTCTATATTTAGGGCAATATTTATACGTACAAAATTGTAAAATATATTTTTATTTAATTGCATTCACATATCAAATGAGTGTTAAGAATATTTAGACGAAAAGTATGTATGTAGTTGAAAAGTATGTAACATATAACAAAAAAACCCACAAAATAAATTTTTTTCCTAGGATATTTTCTAGCAAAAATTAGTGAAAAATGAAGATTTGTTGTTTGATGATCCTCCAAATTTGAAAGAATTGAAAGTGAAATTATTAAAGAAATGTGGTGACATTCTATTGGTTGTTAAGATAATAGGGGAGATTCAATTAAAAAAGAATATTCATAATACATGTATATGTAGTACTTTGGGAAGGGCAATGAGTCATGTGTGTAATGTAGGTCTCCCACTAATAGGAACATAGTTATTTCTTCCAATAATTATTTGATGGGGCACAGTGCATTGAATTTAAGATCAAGAATGTTTGGTTGTTGTCACTCCTAATTCTCTAAAGATTTTTTGCATGAGAAAAATAGTTGATTGTTTAACAAATTATTTTTGTGCTTAAACCCAATATCTCATTTTAATATCTTATTATATTATATTTGCAATTTTTGTTTTGTGCAACATCCCAAAATGTATCATAAAAGGAATAATGGAATCTAGCCAACTTTATTGTTTTTTTTAAAGTTAATTAAATGGGTAAAATGTTCTATTGATAATTATTTGATTTAGAGTGTAAACTATTATTTAAATGAATTATTCAGTAATAATTTTCAAAAGAAATAAATTTTATTTTGAAGTATATATTTTTTAGGTTGGTTTCATTTTGAGTTTTGTGTTTTCAAAATATCTATTGTTGTTCATTATTATTTTAGAAAAAAAAAAAAACATACAATTTTGCTCTTGTTTACTATTTTTCTATCAACTCCTTTACAAATATATATAAACATGTTGATGTAGGTACAAATATTGAAGTTACATAAATAATTGGTTGAAAAGGATAATAAAAGGATATTAGGTTGGAAAAAAAATTGACGAATCAAATAATAGTAAAAATAAAAAATAAAAATTGAAGAACAAATGGTGCATGTAATTATACTTATGAATTATGAAAAAGATAAATAAATATAATTGAGATACAAAATATGACTTTAGCTCAACTCATATAAATTCTGCTCTCAGTCAAAAGATTTGAAATTGAATTCTTCCACCCCATATTGAATTTAAAAAAAAAAAATAATCGAGTTACAAATTTATGTCTATTGTTGGTTGAATTACATCTATGATAAACATATTTGCGTGGTTCAATTTTTTTTAGTTCAACAGTACGTGGAGGAAGAGATTCAAATATTTGATCCTATGATACATGTCTTGAATATATAATTGACGTGCGCTTATGTAGCTTAAAATTACTTGAACCACCATATGTTGAACAAGTTTTGTTGTGCATAGGAATTACTTAGAACAAAAATGCTTAATAAAGTTTAATTAGGTTAAAAATATTTATGTCTTATATAAACATTTTGATCTTTTTTCCCCCTTTTAGACCACCCGTTTCTTAAACATTAAAAATTTATCAAGTTAGTTGTTGAATTTGACACTACAAATGAACTCTTTTCCTATATATGTAATCAAATAATGATAAAGAGAAAAAAGCTAAATCTTTACTATTAAAATATGAAGATGAATGCATATATTATAAGAGTTGAAGAATATATAAGTTAACCTAATATAGTTTAGTAGATGTATTAATTACTATCTTAATTAAAGATTGATTGTTGAATCTCCCCACTAGAAAAGGTATATAGAAAGTAACCATAATTTTGTTAGGCTTATTATAGTTTCTTTAGTCAAATGTATTACCTCTCAAATAATAATATCAAATTCAAGTATCCAACCCAACATTTATAGAATTTTCTCTCATTTGGTGTTTAATATCATGTGAGTACAAATCTTGTATGACATTTTTTGTTCTTTGAAATTGACAACACATAAGTGAAGGTTTTGAGGAGAATGAAATGTCAATATCAAATTAATATAAAGTCAAATGTTGACTTTGGATTTTTCCTTGCAATTTCATATTTATTCATACACCTCCATGCCTTTTGTCTTTATTATTATTTTTTATATATATAAATCGATAAATAAATTAATAATTTTTTAGTTCAAACAGTGGTGATACCGAAAAATTAGTATCAACCATACATAGTATGGTACTTGGCTACTAATACTCTAACGATTAAGCTAGTTTGTAATGCCTAAATTTAGGAGAAGAATAAAATGAGCACAAATCACATTTGAATGACTGATCCATAGAATATGAAAATATGGTTAAGAAATACTTAAATTAATTGAAAGTTGCTATTTATACCAATAAGGTGTACGCTCCTTTTCGGTTGCTCAATAAAAAGAATGGGTTGTTACAAAAGTTAAGGATGCTTAGTTTGGAGAAATTCTATGTTGGATGACTTCTTGAGAACTTTCATAAGACCTATGTGAGTTATGATAAAGAATGTTGAAGGGACTCGTGTTGATCTGTTTTTAGGGCACTTCACATTACAAACTGTCAGGATTAGTGGATCCAAGCACATGTACAGGCGAAACACTTTTGTATCAAACAAATCTTAATAAAAAATAAAAATAAATAAAAATAAAAAAGCGACATAAAATCAACAAGTAATCCGAAAACTAAATAGATAATTAATAAAATTAAAAATATTAAAAGTTCAAAGATAATTTATAAAATACATGATGAAAGTCAAATTAACCATTGAATTTTTATATTAAAATGCTAAGACTTTTAACCATTTCAAAACACTTTAACAAAATGCAGTCACGTATTTTGAAAAGAAAACGAAACATAATTTTATTCCTAAAAAAAATAGGTATGACTTTGAAATCATTATTTACAAGTTCAAAACTATTTTAAAGTAATTTTTAAATATATGATTCATTATACATTTAAAAAATTAACAAAATATCAAAACAATTGAAAATATTTATAAACATAGCAAAATATCATTATCTATAAATGTCTTTCAAAATATAATAATAATAAAATTTAAACGATAAGTAGTAATATTTTGCTATATTTTTATGTATTTGAAATTTATCCTTAAAATTAGTATGTACAATTTTTTTTTCATTATTTGCAAATTCATTATCGTTGAGCACAAAAAAAAAATTATGAAAACAAAATAAAAATTGAGATAAAACAATAATTCTTAAGCAAGTTTCCAAAAGTATATATTTTTACTCAAATTTTATCTTCCAAAAATAGAAAAGCTCATTTAAGTTTTAACCCCTCCTAATTTTCAAATCATGAAATAAACAAACCCTAATGAAAATTAAAAAAAAAAAATGTATTTGAAAACTAATTAGATGAAAAATCCATTGAACAGGATGAAATGTTGGTCAATGCAAGAAAACAGAAAAAATTGACCAAATATTCCCATAATAGTGATAGCTTCCTTCCTTTCTCTATCACCATCTTATGATCTCTTTGCCCCATCATAATCATACCACATATTCCCATATTTTTATTTGCAAAATAATAATAATGATAATAAACTTGTTTAACATATTTTTGAAAAAAAGTAAATTACACTATTATAATTTAAAATATCAACATTTTTGTTCTCAATCTTTGCCTATTTCAAGTTAAGTAAAACTTAAATTTAAAAAATTATGGCAAATTCCATTTCGAGCTCAAATTTTAAATCAATCCACTATCATACCTTACTCATCAAAATTATATTACATCACGTAAAGCTCATTTACCATATCAAAACTAATCAATTGATAGTCGTGTCATTTGTTTTTGATTTTTAAAACTAGGCATGTTTCCTCTCAATTTTGTTCAATGATTTACATATTTCTTAAATAAAAAAATGAATTCAAAATTTTTAGCCAAATTCTACAAATAAACTACTTTTTAAAAACTATTTTTTAGGTCTTGTTTGATAACCATTTTGTTTTTAGTTTTTGAAAATTAAACCTATTTTTCTCAAATTGTTGCCATGATTTGTATATTTCTTAGATAAAAGAGTTGAATTTTTAACTAAATTTCAAAAATAAAAACAAGTTTCTAGAAACTTATTTTCTAGTTTTCAAATTTTAGTTTGGTTTTAAAAACACTCCTAAAATGTAGGAAAAAAATGGTAATCAATCGATGAAAGTGAGATTTATAGACTTTAAAAAACTAAATGGTTATCTAAAGTAGGTTAGTTTTTAAAAATTTGGCCTGTTTTGGATAATAATTGGTAAAATATAAATTAAAAACAAAAATTGAAAGGTGAAATGAATATTTATAAGTTAATTTCGAAAACTAAAAATTAAAAAACCAAATAATTAATAAACTAGAGTTTTCTAAAGAAAAATTTATTATAGGGTAAAAATAGTAAAACTCATTTAAGCTAAAAATCACCATAAGCATGACTTTAATAATATTTAAAATTTAGGGTAAATCAATTTTCTCCGGTGTGGGTAAAATTTAAAATTCCCCCCCAAAAAAAAAAATATTTTTTCTTTTGTGGCATTACCGTAAATTGCGGATGTAATGTATTTACCATTTGGACTCAAGCGATGACCGTACTGCCCTGCCAAACGGCTCCATAGATAGACCCACGCGCATAATCTCACGCGCCACCACAGAAAGCATTATTATAAGATGTAGGCCCACCGGAGAAGGTGGGGTCGGCGCGCGTCGCGGCGTGCTTAGCAGCTTTTTTATATTCATTGGCAGCCTTTTATTTTTTCAATGGCTTTTTTTTTAAAATATTTATTATATATATTTTAAAATTCTATTAATTTTTTTTTAAAAAAACAGATATAATTAAACTAATTTTACCACCACCATAATCACTTTTTTACATAACATGGGGTAAAGAGGGAACCAGACAATGATGGTGTCAAGGTGAACCATGAAATTTCCAAAAGTATTTTGCAAGAAAATAATAGTACAACTTTGCATTCATTTTTTCATTTTTATCCTATGGTAATTTTTTTTAAAATTTCATCTCAATTAAACTAATACATAGACAATCCTTCATTTTTTATTTTAATAAAAAAAATTAATAATAGTATTTCAAAGACAATTCCAACATAAATCAATAGTAAAAGATACCAATTCACTCCAATTTCTCAACTCTATAATTGATAGTATTTTCAAATAAGTTGACCTTTACTCTCATTGAGTTGTCAATAATAATTTTATTTATTGTTTCAATTAACATATACAATTTAAACATAATTTCTTTTAAAACAATAAATATAATTTTTCAAGTAATTTCGTTAAATTGCAAATTTGACCTCTATGACTCGAAGAAAGTTAAAATTTAGTCCATATAATCTATAAGTGTTTGATAAAACCCAAAAACTATCTATAAAGTTTTTATCAAAACATGATAATATTTAGAGGTTTTTATGTAGAAGGCCTAAACAAAACCCTATATTTCATAAATGTCTTAAAGTTGATTTTTTTTTTTCCAAAGATGAGATTAATTTTGGACAATTTACCATTTTATTGATTTATTTATATATATATATATATATATATATATTATATATATTTCATATTTTCGAAGTCATTTTAACGATGAAAAGAGAAAATACATTTATTAGAGAGAGATAAAATGCATTTAATATTTTTTTTTCATTTATCAATTGGATAGATAAAATGAATTTATTGTAATATTTTCCATTTTTAAATTTGAAAAAATGCATTTAATGAAATTTTATTTTCTATTTACATTGGTTTTCACGTATCAACTTATTGGTTTTTTTTTACGGATTATTATTTGATTCATGGTTATTTTAAATATACCTTATAACATTTTATTAGATATTTGAAAATATTCTAATCAATATATGAAATATAATACGATTTATAAATTAGAGATTAACTAAATGTTTAACATAAATCACATTATAAATCAAAATATGAAATATACCATAGTATATAAATATTCATAAATTTCATTTACACTACAAAATATATATCATATATACTATTTAGGTAGTAAAAAATCACGAGTCAAAATTTGTATATATCATAAATACATGAAGTTTAAATCTAAAAAAAAACACTCATTTACTTCGGTGTATATCAAATTTCCTACCTAAGCTTAAAAAATACATATATATCTCAATATATATATAAAAAGGGAAAAAATAAAACTGAATCAAGTCCGCCGTTCGTTTGCTCTGAGTTCGCCATCACCATTCTTGTCATTCTATGCTCGCCCTATTATCGGATGCAACTCATAAGCCAGAAGGAGAAGAGAGAGGGAGGAAAAAGAAATGACCTTAAAGCATGGGAGAGAGAATATATGCATGGAGGAGAGAGAATGTGCATGGGGGAGAGAAAAATGCATCGAATGAGAGAATAATATATATATAACGTAGGTGAAGGTTAAATTATAAATGACCAAGTGAAAATAGGGAGACCAATATGATTTTTTTTTTTTTTTTTTTTGTGTGTGTGTAAAAGATGAAATGTTAAAGACATTATCTTAGTATGATCTATTTTTAAGGTTTTTTTATGTAGAAATTCCTAATAATATTTATGAAAAAAATATTCAGACCTAGAGCTACACCTATTTTGTGTAGCCCACCAATTGTCCAATTCAAAATTGACATGTGGCAATAATTTTTTATTTTTCCAAATAAGTTAAATAATTATTATTTTTGCTATGTGATAAATGAAAGGGTTCACTACACTAATCATTACCTTTGTTCATGAGGTTTATCAAACCATAAAAACTAAATTCTAATTTTTAAATCATAGACTAAAATTCTAATTTTTAAATCATAGACTATCTCTAACTTTTTTCGAATCATAGGATCAAATTAGCAATTTAATTTAATTTAATTTTTTTAAAAGGGTAGACTCAAACTTTACTCATGGAATTATTTGTGAATTAATATTAAAAAAATGGAACACACAACTCGATAACAAATTAAAATATTTCAGTGAAATCAACAAGTCAATAAAATAACACAAAAACAGCAAAAAGCAAGTTATATGAAATGAAAAATTGAATCTTTGTAATGAAGAAAGAATACAAAGCCCCTGCATGTGAAGAAAAACAAATACTGGTGAAAGGTTATGATTTAGGGTATGGATTTTGGAGGGTTTTTGGTCCAAATACTATGAAGGTCGTGGCACTGTAACACGTGAGAGTGGTCAAGAAAAGAGAGAGAGAAGTATTGAATTAGGGGAAGAAAGAAAAGAAAAGAAAAGAAAAGAAAAGAAGGAAGAGCAAATTTGTAAGTTTTATTCTTTTATTCAATTTTGCTGACAAAAGGAGAGGAGCATAGACCCAGGTCCCAGACAGGGAGGTCAGTGACACAAACCAGGTCTTTGGGTCTTTAGACTCTTTTGCATTTAGCCCTCTCCTCCTTTTTTCTCACTTTACAAAAAGCAAGGCATAACCACCTCCTCCCTTTAGATTCTTTCTATTCTTCTTCTTCTTCTCCTCCTTTTTCTCTGTTTCCCCCCCTTCTCTCTCCTTTTCCTTGAACAACTTCTTGTTTGTGATCTGGGTTTGGCTTGGTTCCATGTTTTTCATCATTTTTTGCCTATAATCTGTAAGTTTTTTTTTTTTTGGTGTGTTTTTGAGCTGCATTTTGATATTGATCATCTGGGGTTTTGCTATTTCTTTCTTACATTGACTGCTTTGAGAACTTGAAGCACTTGTTTGTTTGTTTTTCCAACTTTTAAGTTCAGTTTGATGGTTGGAGATGAATTCCCTGCCCGGTAGTACCTTTTGGTTTCTGGGTTTTCTCTTTTATTGAATGTGTTGTTTGCTTCCTGTGTTGGTTTGCCTTAATTTATATAAACGAGAGATTGTGTAATGTAGGTATTGGAGGTTTTGGATTGTAGCTGCTGAGTGTTCTTTTTCTTTGCTCTGAATGTTGTTTCTATTTTTTTTTGTCCTGAAAAGTTTATTGGAAAGAAGGCTACATTTCAAGAACCAGGGGTTTTTGGCGTGGATTTCTCCTTCTGGATGTGAAAATCTTTTGGGAATCTGTATGTAGTTTGGCCTTGTGGATTGGACAAAAACATTTTTTTTCTGGGGAGAGAGAGAGTATTGGTTGGAACCGTTGGAATTTTGTTGAATTTTGGTGGATTGTTGGAACAATTTGGTGAGGAAATTTTCCAGTTTTTTTAAAAAGAAAGGTAAGACCTTACTAGCCACACCATCTTATGAAATAATAATAATAACAACAAATAAATATGCTTCTAATCTTTCACAGTTTGGTTTAATTGCTATATCTTTTAGTTTGAGATGTGAGGTGTCCTTTTATGATGTATAAAGCTGTTGTCTACTTGGTTTTTTCTATGTTAGTCTCTCCCTCACCCCATAAGCTCCTCAGTCCTCATATTCCTTATTTTATATTTTTCTTGTTTGTTTTTCCCCCTTTAGAAATTACAATGGCCTGATCAATGATATGTTTCCAATTCGATCCATTGATTAACCCTTTATTCAATTGATCTGCTATTGGGTACCGACAAATGTATGAAATAAACTAAAACAATGCATTTTTTCTTATTTCATCATTAGGTTTACTTGAAAAATCAATCTTATTGCTTTAATGCAGAATCAAATTCGGATCGATGACGAAGATTAGTCCCGAGTTTGAAGAAACTGTGCTCATGGAGGGAATTTTGCCAGTTTCAGTTGATGTTAGCTTTGCTTCCAATCAATTTCCAAAATATAAATTAGGACCTGACAATCAGATTTTAGAAGATCCCCAGGATGAAGACCAGGGCCCTTCTCTTAAAGAGGTTATCGAACAGGAAACTGCCCAGTTGTCAGAGCAGCACAAGCGACTCTCAGTTCGTGACCTTGCTTGTAAATTCGACAAGAACTTGTCTTCTGCCGCTAAGCTGTCTGATGAGGTTCAAACTACTTTCTTTTCTAGTGAAACAATACTGTGGTCATTAAACTTGTATTGATCCAGCTTTGTATCACATTAGACTCTCTTCTTTGAAGGTCTTGCATTTCTAATGCAACTAACTGTATTTTAAATAACTTTCTTGGGATTCAGGCGAAGCTCAGGGAAGTGCCTTCACTGGAGGGACATGTTCTTTTGAAGAAGCTTCGAGATGCGTTAGAGTATTTGAAAGGTCGTTTGGCTGGGCGAAATAAGGAGGATGTGGAGAAAGCTATCTCCATGGTTCGTTTTTCATCCCTTATCATTTTCAGTTGGTTGTTTTAGCCCAAGTTGAACTTTAATATTGAAAGCCTCGCTCACACCATTTCCTCTGTCATAGGGGTAAAGTTATTATCTCTTGATGAAGATTTTTTATTTGTTCAAAATGTTATATAAAATCTGTTCACTTTTTTCATTTGCATGTTTTTGGCGTGTTCTGTACTGGCGAGTTTGTTGATCACTTTGATGATGAAACTTGTGAAACTTGTAGAAAGTTACTAATATTAGCAATCTCTCTTCCCACTATAATCTGTTGATCACTTTGATTTCTAGATCTTCTTCTTCATCTTTTTCCCCATTGTAACTTTCTCCTCTTTTGCAACACTAGATTCTGGTATTTTTCTTTGTTGTTTTCATCCAAATAATTATTTGTTGCACGTGCACTTAATATTTTGTATGCTTGCCGTAAAAAATCATTTAGGTGGAAGCTCTAGCTGTTAAGTTAACCCAAAAAGAAGGAGAACTGATTCAAGAAAAGTTTGAAGTGAAAAAGCTGGCAACCTTTCTCAAACAGGTTATCAGATTCACATTCTGATCCTATTTACATGTCTTCATTATCTTCTTATTCTTATGATCAAACTAAACAATTATCAGAAGATATATATTTGCAGACGTGGTTGGATGTCGTGGGCGAACTATGATATTCCACATGTCAAGTTATTTATTTTCCGTGCCTTTTGTTTTTCTTTGTAGCAATGCCAAACTAATACTTCTTATTTATTTATTTATTTACTTTAGGCTTCTGAAGATGCCAAGAGGTTGGTTAACCAGGAGAAGTCTTTTGCTTGCGCTGAAATTGAGAGCGCAAGAGCAGTTGTTCAGCGAATCGGGGAAGCTCTTGAGGAACAAGAAAAAAATTCTGACGAATCTAATAAACAGGTTTAAGTTTCTTCTTCTTCTTCTTCTTCACATTTTCTGTTAATTACAGTCTTCAATTTCTTATTATATCTATGATTTCAAATTTTAATTCTCCTATGTTTAAGAAGATATATGCAAGATCAGCTGCTTGAACAAATTAGAAATGAGTGATATGCCAGAAAAATACGATGATACTCTCTAGCTATAACCCTGAATTCCATCCAAGCCTTCTGATTATAGGGTTTTTATTTCTATGGCTTAAATAAGTATACCTGTCAAAATTTGTTGAGACCTACTTTGTGGGCATTTGTGAAAGAGACTGCAGGGAATACCAAATACTTCATATTTCATCCATGTTTCTAAGAAACTCTTTAGCACTTACAACACATATTCTGAGTCTCTGACCATGAGGTGTTAAGTATCTACCACTTCAGTTTTTTCCTTTGTTGATTAGATTTGGAACCGAGGGCTAAAAAGCAATGCTCAAACCTTTTCTTTTAGATTGTCACAGGTTGCTCAAAAGATTTTAAATCTATGGCTAGTTACAGTTAGTTGAATCTTAAAACACCAATTGACCCAAAAGTTTAAGTTGATGGGTGAAGGTAAATTTAATATAATATCCAACACTCCCCCTCACTTGTGGGTTTGTAATATGAAGAAGACCAACAAGTGGAAATGAATATTAGTTGAGGGAGAAAACAATAATGCAGGGGCTTGATCCCAGGATATCCTGAAGCAATCTGCTCTGATACCATCTTAAATCACCAATTGATCAAAAAGCTTAAGTTGATGGGTAAAGACAAATTTCATATAATATCTAACATTGAATTATTGGATCTTCGACTCACTATAGGAAATTTTGAATATCTAGTTAGTGTCCGGTATGATGTGCGTACATCAACTGGACACATGTTTATAGAGACCTTGTTTACATACCCTTAAGTTTCTGTATAACCTTCATTCACTTTCAGCATCACTTTAAAGTTTTATTTTGGTTCAAGGTTCTAACTGTTTTTGTTTTGGTTTAAGGTTCTAACTGTTTTGTGATTTTTATAATTCTGCGTTATGGACAGGAAGTCGAGGGACTAGTAGAGGAAGTTCAAGAGGCTAGAAGAATTAAACAATTGCATCAACCAAGCAAGGTGCTCACTTCATCTTGCTTATCTGCTTAGTTTTTTCCAAGTTAACATTGATTGATGCTAGAAAATAGGTTTCAACAATAGTATATGGGGATCCAAATATCAAATCTTATGTTTTGGTTTCAAATTAAAGCTTCCAGTTTTGCTTAATTTCTAAAGAGTATTTTATCCTACTGACATGGATGCTAAACACTCTTTTGGATCTAATTTGCCTCATTACCGATGATGAGGAAATCGTTTGTCAACAACCACTTTCTGACTTTTGATATCCTAAATGATGCTAATAATACAATTTAGAAGTTACCATCTGGATCTGTATGAATCAAGTGTGCAACCACAGGGTAGTTAATAATCTTTCAGTGGATTCACTTGATGACTTGTACTTGTGTTTCTATATGCATAGGTGATGGGCATGGAACACGAGCTTCGTGCACTAAGAGCTACAATTCGAGAGAAAACAATAATCTCGGCAAAGCTCCAAAGAGAGGCATGTTACAAAATTTGAATTTGGATAATTTTGATACATATTTGTGGCATAATACTGTAGAAACAAAGTAATTTTGACGTGAAAAAACCGTCTACGTTTACTTATGTCACTATAATTTTGATGTGAAAAAACCGTCTACGTTTGCTTATGTCACTATCATTTGTTTATCCAGCTCACAATGTGCAAAAGGGCTGCTGAGAACAAGTCTTGTTTATACGTTTTAGATGGTTCTGAAACTCTAGGTTCATTTTTGAGAATCAAATGTGCCTCAGATGCAGCACCTCCACTTTCGAAATGTTTGATTCAATGGTATCGGATGTCATCAGATTGCAGCTGGAAGCAAGTAATTACAGGTAAACGTTTTTGTTTTAGACCTCTGGTGGCTGCAGTCAACTTCTTAAACTCATGCCAAATAATAGGCTTTGCCAATCTCAATTAAATTCATGAACATATTGTATTTCATGAAAGAACATTGATGCTTAGGCATATGAGTTCATTTTGTTCCTTGATGATACATTTAGTTTGTCTTTTCCTATTTTTGGTGAATACACAACGCCATTGTTAATAGAACCGTCAGTAAGTATAACATGCTGCAGTACTAGCTGGTTCGGTTAGTTTGCACGATTTCAGTAGTTTTGAGATGGCAAATGCTCGTTAAGAGCATATGGTTTTTCACTGTACCATCTTGTTAATTTTTGCATTTTTATGTTCCATTCGGTTTTTTTTTCCTCAATCTCTGTTTTATGATCTTACTGATGTCTAGTTTTTACCTGGTTTATTATTTCCCCACTTTCTTCCTTTACAATGTTCCTTTTGACATATTCTTCTTAGTATAATTTTCGTTTGTTTTTTGCCTTAACCGTTTTATCTTCTCATCAGGTGCCACCAAGTCAATCTATGCCCTGGAGCCGCTTGATGTCGGGCGAACCTTACAAGTAGAAGTTGTGTCTAATGGCCAAAAAGTGATCATGATGACAACTGGTCCCATTGAAAGTGGTTGGTTTTTGTAATTGAGATTTTTTAGTCATCCTTTAATCTTAACTCACAGTCTCTCCCTCTCCCACGCCGTGCCATGCGGTAAAAGAAAACTGACAAAATCACCTTTGACAGCTGCAGGGGTCGGAACACATTTTGAGATGCTGTTGCGAAAATCGAACTCGGAATTCAATGTATGTAATTCATCTCTTTAATTCCATCCAATGCACACATACATAAATTCTTTACCTATCTACATTAATATTCATAAAGTCATACAAGTTGTATCATGCTGAATTTTTAGTGAGTAAATTGAATTCTACCCTCGAAACAAACCGATGCCATAAATGAAATTATGAGATGTTTCCCTGCTCACAAAATTGTAATCCCAATAGATTAGCAGGCCAATCGCGCTGGACACTCTTTGAACATCAATTTCTCAAGTTTGATATTTAAATCTGCAGGTAACAATATCCCAGATGAATGGACAAGATTATGCATCAAATTCTGTTCATGTATTTCATGTTGGGAAAATGAGAATGAAGCTATCCAGAGGTTGGATTACCAAAGCTCGGGAAAATTATTCGTCGTCGATGCAGGTATTGTAACAATGTGCAATAGTTTTAACATTGAAATAGATACCTGAGCAAAAAAGATGGAAGTTTTTGACATAGATTATATAAGTATAGTTGTCATACAGTTAGATGGGAGTTAATTTTGCTTACTGTTCCTTTTGTTCTTTTTGGAATAAGAGTTCAGAGAAAACAAGCTTTGTAGAACTGTTATCGTAAGCATTTTTCCGTTAGTTTGTTTTTGTCGATGACCTATTTTTTAGATTAACTTGAAAGTCACCGGCCTATAGATAACGGTTTTCATTATATTATCTTACTTTTCTTTTTTAACTTCTTCAAAATATTGATAGATTGATGAAGATTATATTTATTCACTTCGAACCGGTTATCCAATTTCAACTTTCCTTCAATATCTTCCAAGAGTCATTTCTTAGTTTTGACCTTTGTGTCAATGAATGTGATTCTCATCGTCTCCCTCCTCGACTCTAGCTATGTGGAGTTAGAGATGACCGAAATACCGCAACCAAGGCATTATTCTGGCAAGGAAGAAAGGGACTCTCTTTCGTGTTGACGTTCGAATCGGAGCGAGATAGAAACGCTGCAATCATACTTGCCAGGAAATTCGCCAACGATTGCAATGTAAGTGATTTCTTCCAATCATGTTCACCATCGTGTTTTGTTCACGTGTAAAAATTCTCTGGTTTATACGGTTCTGAAGTCGAAAAACATACAATGTGACAGGTGATGTTGGCTGGACCAGATGATCAAGCATAGAAGTGAAAACTAACCAACTGATCTTTCTCTTAGATGTCTCAGTTTTTCCCTTTTTGCCCCTTCTTTTGGTTAATTTTGAAAGTAGGGTTTTTTTTAGGAGTGTGATAGTAATATGGTTTGTGAGTGAAGAAAAATTGGCTTATTTGTAATGTAATTTTTTTTTAATTTGTTTTTGTTTTCTTTTGTTTTTTTTTTTTCCACTAATTAGGTTGAGTTGTTTTAGGCATCCTTTTTTATTTGCCTAATCATCTGTTGTAACAAAGCTTAAAAGTTTATAATCAATTGGTTCATTTGTGATTGATTTTGTTATTTTATATAGCAGACTTTAATCTTAATATCTTATCTTTTCATTGACTCACGTGGTAACAATTCCCTTTTTAAAAAAGAGAAATTGTTTTAAATGAAAAAATATTGAAAATATTTCTATTAATGTAGATT
This sequence comes from Benincasa hispida, assembly GCF_009727055.1. Classification (NCBI taxonomy): domain Eukaryota; kingdom Viridiplantae; phylum Streptophyta; class Magnoliopsida; order Cucurbitales; family Cucurbitaceae; genus Benincasa; species Benincasa hispida. The sequence goes on from NC_052351.1 coordinate 60,486,494, forward strand.
GCGATATACCTTTATTACTAAACGATAGATCGTGATAGACTTCTATTATTCCATGATAAATGTTGAAATATATAAGTTAACTCATTTTTTTTTTAATTTGAAAACAATCCATTAAAAAGTTATATATATATTATTGAATAAATGGGTTTTATGATATCTATTCCCTCCAAATCAAATAATCAAATGGTGAGATTTCGATTGCTTGAAATTTTGGTAGGAAAAATTTCGATTCTTTCCTTATTTTTTTGAAATCTCGAAATTTTCATCTATATTTCAATATTTCAAAATTTCATTTTTTTTTAAAAGCAATTAGCTAGCTCACGAGAAATACAAGGAAAGTATTTCCCCACCTCTTTTATCATAAAAAAAACTTTATTTTCAAAAATCCTACATAATTCATTCAAATATTTTTCATTGAATTTTCTTATCATTTCACCACAAACTTGAAATGACATGAGTTCTCTAATATTCCTCCCAAGCTATATCTATTTGTAGAGTTATTTTTCTTCTTTCTTTCTATTATATTGTTTTGATTAATGTTATGCTTTTTATATCCCTTTTAACTTTTATGTTTAATGTTATGGTTTTTCTATTCTTATTATGTTATGTTAGTTTAATGCTATGATTTTTCATTTTTGTTTCACTTCATTTAATAATAAATAATTTACAATTATTTATATACAAATAACTTCATGTCCTTTAATTTCCAATATTTGATATTATTTTGTAACTAATTTTTAAATTTTTAAAAAATTTATGCTTTCGCATCGACATTTACATAAATATTTTACAATATACATCTAAATGTTGTTTTACTTTATAGAAATGATGATTAAAAATGATCAACTATAGTTTAAATTTAACCACAATCAAAGCCTCATTAATTAATTATAACAATTTCCATAAAGTTTCCCAAAATTTCTATCAATATCAATATTTCTATTGATATTTCTATAAAGTCGAGACTTCGATATTTTCATTGACATCGATATTTCAAACTTGGTGTATAATGACTCTTGAATTTGATAAATCGCACAAATTTAATGCAAGACTTTCAGTTTCAGTCCTAAAATCCTAATCTTTGATGAATATTGCATTTTTCTAAAAATAAAAGTAAGTTCTTTTGCACAATATTAAACCATAAAATGGAAATTGAAATATTTTTATTAGTTTAAAAGTAAAAAATTGTAACTTTATGCAATTTTAAAGTGTAATGTGATAGAAATTGAAAGTTTAGTATTAAAATTTATAGATTTAGAGATAAAATTTAATAACTTTTCCATTAAAGAAAGTATATAAGAATGGTATGGTCAGTCATTATAGTAATCATTTTCATTGATTTATATCATATTTACATACATATCAAGATGGAGCTATGTAATTGATCATAATGGGATTGTTGGGCACAACAACCATCTTTTTCATTTCCTTTTTTTAGAAATTTTTGGTAAGTGTTTTTGTTTTTTTCATTTTTCATTTATAAAAAAAAATCCAAAATTAGGTAGAAATTCTGGATATAAAAAAATCAATTTTTTATTTTCTTATTTTTAGTTTTCATTTTAAAACATAAATACAATATTATTTTTTCACTTAATAGAATGGATAATAAATATTTAAAAAATAAATACAATTGACAAATTTTGGATTTAAATGATTTATAAAACTAAATTTTCATATATAAATTTACATTTTCAAAGTTTGTGAGAAAAAGCAATAATGAATAATTACTTGGCATATTTTTGTTTCTTTATTAATAAAACAAGGGGGAAAAAAAGAGAAAAAGAAAATTAAAACAAACAAAACAGCTACTAAATCTTTCTTTATTAAAAAGGTTTTCATTTCTCTATTTTATGTTTCTTGTTCATTACCCTTTAAAATTAAAAACAAAAATATGTTGGATAACTAATTTTATGTCTTGGTTTGGAAGAAAAAAAAAAAAAGAAATAGAAAATTGTTCCATATGTATTGTTTCTTGTTTTTTATTTCTTTAGTTAAAATAAAATTTAATACTAACTAAATGGGCTTAAAAATGTTACCAAAAGAGTCTAAGGAGCACTTTATGTTTTAATAAAAAAAAATATTTAACAAATTAATCAACCCTAATCATACCGTCAAAGGGTTTTTTAAGTACAATTGTGGAGGTGAGGATCAAATCTTCGATATATAAGGAGGAAGATTATGCAATTATCACTTTGACTACAATCAGGATTTGGAGCTACAGGAGGCCTAAGGTGCTCGAGGCCCTTAAACTTAAAAAATAGGTATATTATTAGTACTATGAAATACAATAGTATTTCAAAAATTGACCCCTATGACTGGAAGATTTAAAAATTGATATAAATTGAAATGTCGAGATTTCAATTTTACATAAATATCGATCTGGATGAATATTTCTAAAAAGATTTATAAAAGATATATATATTTTGACCTTTTTGTTAGGGAAGTATTTTTATTTTCATTGTAAAATATAATTTGAATGATGAATAACATCTTTAAAACTTCTATATACAAATGCATAATTACAATTTGATAATATAAGTAATAATTTATATATACAGTATTCTCTCTCTCTTCTTTTTTGAATTTCATTTTTCCATCAAATAATTTAAAATGGAAAAAATGAATAAAAATATTTTTAAATATTAGAATTTTTTTTCTAAAAAACTAATTCCATAAAACTAAATTATAGTTACTGTAAAACAAAATATACAAGTCAAAATTAGGACATAAAAAGTGCATTATTGACGTCGAGATTAGATGTTTGATTTCCATACCCTATAGATTTAAAAAAAAAAAAAAAACTTTTAGATCATTTATATATTATCGAGCAAATTAAAATCAAAATAGCAAATCTAAACATAGCTCATTAGATAAAACACAAAATTCAAACAGTGTAGATGGTTTGCTCCCCCACTGTGTACAATAAGCATAATATTGATACCTAGATAAACCGTGAATTTGTAATGTGGAGGGAAAATGACAGAAATGTCCTGCAAAAAAAAAAGGAAATTAAATACTAATGTAGTGTCAGGCCACCCATACTCCGATACTAAAGTTAATAAAGGGGTGAGATGACTAATGAGTATGGGTAGCAGAGAATAGTATGAAATGTTTTGGAGTGGGTAAAATATAGATTAAGGGAAAACTACAAAGTTTGATTTAGATGACATTAGTTATTATCCTAAAAATTGATAGTCTGATCCGTTTCTGACACGTACTACCCCATTTGAAGTTGAATGTTTAAATTCCCTACTCATTTATATTGTAATTATAAAAAAAATTTCAAATACCATTTTGGTTATGTAATTTGGAGTTTATTTAATTTTAGTACTTATATTTTCTAACCTCCAATTTTAATTTATATATTTTTAATAAATCTTAAATTTAGTCTATAATATAAATATATTATTTTATTCTAAAACCTTTATTATATAGCATCTTTATCATAAATTTTTAAAACATATCACAACTTTACCATAGTGTATTTTCTTTTAAAAAAATTATTACTATTAATTAACGAACTTCGATAAAAATTAATTATAAAGAACTAAATTTATGATTTATCGAAAATATCTCAATTGAACCAACTCGAGAAATTTTTATTAAGCTTAAAAGTACATAATTTTTACAGCAAGGAGAAAAGGAGGATTAATTATAAAAGAAAGATCACAAAATTAAAATAATTTCCAATGATATCCAATGATAAGTCGCCACGTGCGCCAAAACCAAAGATCTCGTTTGCCCTTTATTTAATATTTCATTTTTATTCCCCCACACACAAACGGTAGTTTTTTAAACTCCAACGGCTATCTTTCTCTACGACCCAACGCCGTTGGATCATTCCCAGATCCAACGGTCAAAATTTCAAACTCATTCGACCGTTGTAAGAGAAGCGTTGGTCTGTAGCTTCAAAAAGGGCATTGTTTCGCTTTGCGTCCGAATGAATTCATTTTCATTTTAGAGGGAAAGTGAGAGAGGAGAGAGAGAGAGGGAGAGAGAGGGAGAGATCTAGAAGACTTGAAGAAGAAGAAGAAGGGTTTCGATTGTTTGTGTTTCTCTCCGTCTTTCGAGTATTTCAGAAATGGCTTCAAGACCAGTTGTTCCTCAACAAATCAGAGGTACAAGAAATTGTTCATCCTTTTGAAAATTACCCTTTTCTTTTTTCTGGGTTTTTTTTTTTCTGAGATTTTTCGTTTATGAATTGCATCTAAGGTCTCTGCCCTGTTCCGTAGTAATTCCTATGTTGTTTTGTGTACTGTGTTGATCTCCTTGTGTATTTTCTCTGAAAGATCTGTAAATTGGTGTTGTTGGGTTGGGGTTTTTATAGCATTTGACTGAACTGCGAAATGAGGAAATCTCTGGCATATTTCATTGTGTCTTGTGTTTTCTTTTTATTTGTATTCTTTCTCTTTCTTTTGTGTTGAATTGGGTTTCTTTTATGAGGGAAGGTGAGGCAGTGATTGGCGGAGGAAAGCAAGCAAAGGGTGGGGCCGCGGCAGATGCAAGGAACCGCCGAGCATTGGGTGATATTGGGAATCTGGTAACTGTTCGAGGAATTGACGCGAAGGCAAATCGCCCTATTACAAGGAGTTTCTGTGCTCAGTTGCTTGCTAATGCTCAAGCTGCTGCAAAAGCTGAAAATAATAAGGTTTCTCATCATATTCATCGTTTTGTTGTTGTCTTTTTCGTACTTTCTCAGGATCTTTAACGAGTTTTCTTTCTTAATGCAGAAACAAGTACATGTTAATGTAGATGGGGCTGCTCCCATTCTTGATGGTGGTGTTGTGGCTATTAAGAAAGCAGGAGCTCCCAAGCCAGCACATAAGAAAGTTGCAATTAAACCAACATCGGAGGTTATTGAGATAAGCCCCGACACGGTCGAAAAAGTCCAAGCCAAGGAAGTCAAATGTGCAAACAAGAAAAAGGAAGGAGAAGGAGTATCAAAGAAGAAAGCTCAGACTCTCACTTCAGTACTGACTGCTAGAAGCAAGGTTAGAATTTATTAATCCTTAAACTGAAAAACCAAGATGATTCTTTGAGACAGATCTCTAAAGTTTGTCATATTTGCAGGCTGCCTGTGGTGTATCCAAGAAACCTAAAGAACAGATTTTTGATATTGATGCTGCAGATGTTGGTAATGAGTTGGCAGCAGTTGAATATGTTGAGGACATTTACACTTTTTATAAACAAGCTGAGGTATGTATTGATTTGATCTTCTCTTTGTTTGTAAGACGAGATGGAAGCCACCCGTCCGTAGACATTCACTGAATCTATGTTGTGTGTGTCAATTGTAAACAGAATGAGAGCAGACCTCATGATTATATGGATTCACAACCTGAGATAAACACTACAATGAGGGCTATTTTGGTGGATTGGCTAGTTGATGTGCACAACAAATTTGAACTCTCACCCGAGACTTTCTACCTCACGATCAATATAATCGATCGATTCCTTGCGACAAAGATAGTTCCAAGAAGGGAATTGCAATTGGTGGGCATTGGAGCCATGCTTATAGCCTCCAAATATGAAGAAATTTGGGCGCCGGAGGTATGTAAAACTCGAATCGTGTTAAGAATGCGATCAAAGGCCTGCATTAATTAGAATTTGGATGCTAACAGCGCATTTTTTTTGTTGCAGGTAAATGACTTTGTATGCCTTTCGGATAGAGCTTACACTCATGAACAGATACTAGTGATGGAGAAGAAGATCTTGGGCAAGTTGGAATGGACATTGACGGTTCCTACACCATATGTTTTCCTTGCGCGATTCATCAAGGCATCGAAGGACTCGAATCACGAGGTGAGAGAAATTGATACAACTATTTTAGGGCCTTTCTTGACAAACTTAAAACTGATTATGAACATTGAACTTGTTGTAGATGGAAAATTTGGTTTATTTTCTGGCCGAACTTGGCATAATGCATTACAATACGGCAATGATGTATTGCCCGTCGATGATTGCCGCCTCGGCAGTCTATGCTGCTCGATGCACATTGAAGAAAACCCCTGCTTGGGATGACACCCTCAAGTTGCATACTGGTTTCTCAGAACCTCAGATAATGTAAGCAAAATTTAATGAGTTTTTTTCTTAGCTAACTTCTCTTTTTGGTGATTTTACAACTTTGTTGGCTTGTTGTTTCCTTGTAATAGTGATTGTGCAAAACTTCTGGTGGGGTTCCATGGGGTAGCAGACAAGAACAAGCTTCAAGTAATATATCGAAAGTACTCGAGCTCCGAGCGGGGAGCGGTAGCGTTGCTTCAGCCAGCCAAAGCTCTGTTGGCTCTTAATGTTGGTGGTGTCCATTGAAGTATTATTAGCTTGAAAAAAACTTTGGTTTTCATGGAGGGAAGAAATGACTACTGAATTTTTTTGTTGTTCTTTTTTTGGGGGAGTTGGCTTTTTTTGGTTGTGTTCCCTGAAAAGAAGTTTGATCATATGATCACACATGATGATAGTTTTGTTTGTAATCAACAATTTCTAATGTTACTGACTCATTACATTCTTCATTCTGTGTTTGTGACAAAATTGCTAACATAGAAATATTTTCTGTTCTTTTTACTGTGTCCTCTCTTTGCAGCTTTGTCTATTTAATTTATATGATAAAAGGGGAAAAAAGTACTGATTATTTAACAATTTTAAGTTTGGTGGTAAATTTATATTTTTGCGCTCCACCAATTCTGAAAAATATGGGCTTTCAAGATCATCTTTGTGGGCCATGTTCCAAGAACCATTGTTGCAACAAATTGTAATTTAGATAATTTTCTACAATGAAATTCTTCCAAAATGAGAAGTGAGAGGGTTTACCATGAATAATTTGGAAGATGATCAACAAACATGCCATCAATGTCAAACTCCCAAAAAAAGGAAATTATTTTCAACCAAAGAAGAGAAGATTTATGCTATTTCTTGTGGTTTCCATTTTAGCGCAAAAAATATCGAAGTCTTAATTTAATTTTACAAAAAATTTAATGAAAATAATTGATAAATTATCGATTTCAATAGATATTTTTCAAAAAATTATGAAAAAAAAAAATTAATTTTTATAATTTTAAAACATTTTATGATTTTTTAAATAAGTTTTTGTTTATTATTTATATATTAACGATATTTTGTTGATTAATCATTGGTTTTTTTTTACTACAATGGAAATATAGATTCCACCTCTCATGTTGATATGGAATTTATGGAAATATGGAAATATCAATGGAATTAACATGTCGATGAAAATTTAATACTATGGATTGGAATGCAAAGATTTTTTTTTTGTGAGGATTTCACAATTTTTCTAGGTAATTTAGAAAAATTATTAATTTAAATATAAGGTGTTTTTTTATTATTAATTTAAATATAAATTAACCAGTAGCCAATTTAGCACCATCATAAAGCCACATGTATAATTAAAAAGTCCAGTTAGCTCTCATTTAAATCTTAAAAATTTAGAGACAAATGATTGATTTTTATGCACCCACCTAATATTAAAAATTTGACTAAAAAAGTACTTTTCTCCTACTAAAAACTAATGTTGTTTAACATCTTTTAAAAATATAAATCATGCCAATTTATATAGACTGTTTTTTTAAAAGCCACAAGTTTAAATATATTGAAATAACTTATGCTACTTCATACTTATAATAAGTAATTTTAAGTTTACTTTACATATATGGTACAATGATATTTCCCTCTAAAAACAAAAAATAATATTATAAACTTGGCGAGGGATGCATTGATTCAGTATGTAATATTAACATCCTTACACTTGAATAGTCGTATCTCATGAGTATAAATTACATCTTTATTGTCCTAATATCTCTCAATAAACATCTATACTCGAACCGTGAGAAAGATTGATGGAAGGACACCCGTGAGAAAGATTGATAGACTGGAGCGAAATCGCACGAAGGAGGGACACGACTTATTTGGAGGAAAACCAAATCCTACAAATCTTTATTTGGAGTGTGGAATCTATCAATAACATTTGGTTTAAGAGAAAGGTTTGGGTAGGCTTGGATAGACTATTTCGATCATCAAGTATGACTGATTTGGGGGGTTGCAAGTTTATCAATAAGGGCTATAGGGGAAGTTGAAGCTATGTTGGAAGGTTTGATATGTAGGATCGGTATGACAATCCTAAATAAGGTTGAATAAGGTTTATTTAAATTAGTGAAAACTTTTTACTAATGTACGTCCAATTAAGCAAATTAATACACTTTAAAGTACCCTGTTTAATTAACTCTAATAATAAAATTGATAAAGAATATATCAAGTTAAGACCTACCAATCAAAACAAACCAAAACGAACAATTAAATTCAAGAATAAACCTTGCAATTAATTTCAAGCAATAATATAAAATAACAAATTAATAGCAAAATTAAATAGGAGAGCGATAGAGAAATTGACACTAGTAATTTTTTCGGGTGCAAGAACAAACATGATTCTTTTAGCAGTTGAGGATCAAATTGTTACAATAACTCTTTTTCTCGAATCAAAAGTAACCCTTATAATGTTTGAAAAAATAGAGAGCACATTTGACAAACTCTTTAAAAGAGTGAAATTACAAAGCTCACAACAAATCATTCCTCACCACACAAAACTTCTCTCTAAAAAATAAGATGAAAAGAAGAAAATTGAAGGTTGGAGAGAGCAACCATGGAAGCTTGGTGTTTATGGAAGATTAAAAATAATGTAAAATTATTTATTTATTTATATATTTTGAAGAAGATGAATAGTTTAGAAAGAGAGAAGTAGGTGAAAACCAAATTCAATTTGGGCATTAGATCTTAGAAAAGAAAAATGAATTGTACAGAATTTTCTCTTTTAAAGCAACTAGTCGGTAGATACAAACATAAAATAATATTTTCTTTTAAAAACCAATCCAAAAATCAAAAGTCTACCATATGTCTAACAGACATAAAATACTATAATAATATATTAAAAAACAAATTTCTTTAAAAACCCAATAAAAACAAAAAAATGTACCATATGTAATTCTTCCAAAGCTCCAAATGACACTTTTTAATTGGGTTCACTTCGATGAATAATTCACCATGTCATCACCTTGGGTATTTTCTTTTACATGCAACAAAACTTATTGTTTCTTAAAGAGAAAATACAGAAAATTACTTTGGTTGAATTCTACTCTCCATTTTCTTCTATCTCTCGAGCTGTTGCAACAGTTTCAATATAGATTTAAATGAAGAATTATAGTACAAGAAAACACCAGGGAATGCAAGAAGTAGATGAAGGTATTTAGAGTGGTTCAACTATTACAATACCTACCTCCACTATGTTGAGAGAAGATTTTATTGAAGATTTCAAAGAGAGATTTACATAAAGAAATTCAGATAAGCTTTCTACACCCATTCATCTCCTAAATCATCTAAAATGTCTTCTATTTATAGACTTAGGACATGCATTAGTTTGTTAGGAAACTACCTAACTAATTTTCAATTTCACATTTAAAATAACATTTTAGGTTATTTTCTACCAATTTTCCGTTGGAACGAAAATTAGTTTGATAAAAATTTCACTACCTTTCCTGTCTTCTGTCAGTTCTTCTTAGTGAAACCAATCAACTCGAGACAGTGAATGAACTTCAATCGAGCTACTGGTTTGGTTAGCATACCAGCAACATTGACTGACGTAGGTACTTTCAGAACTTCAATTTCTCCTTTCTCAATTTGATCTCTTATGAAATGAAATTTGATATCGATGTGCTTGATTATGTTGTGATATGTTTTTCTTTGACAGATGGATTGCACTCCGACTGTCATAATATTCTTACCATTTTTTGTGCTATTCTATAGTTATTTAGAAGGCCTTTAAGCCATATTGCTTCTTTTATTGCTTTGAATGGTACTAGAGATGTCCAATTTCCCCACGGGGACGGGGCCCCGCCCTGAACAGTTTGTGAATAATTTGATTATTTGATTATTTAATTTGATTATTTATTGGAAAAGATAATGAATATGTTTAAATTTAGATTATATGTGAATAATTTGATTTATATTTATTTCTTTCTACTAAAAAAATTAATTAATTTTTTTAGGCCAACATTTGAGTAACTTATCTTTAAATTCAAACTGTCATATAAAACTAACCATAATAAACAATTTCGTGATAAAGTTAATTATTTAATTAAAATTTGATCACATTAGCAGTTTAAATTAATTGGCTTTTTACAAGTAACAGGAAAAAATTTTCCGCAGGGAACCCGATCCTCGCGAATTCCCGTGGAGAATCTCCACCCCGATCTTCGTGGGGAATTTCATGGGGATGGGGAATTTCATGAGAAGCGGGGATGGGGATGGGGATGGGGAATGGCATCCCCAGCCCCATCCCGCCTCGTGGACATCTCTAAATAGTACTATGTGTTTTGCTTCAGTGGAGGAAAGAGCCACTACATATTGTAGTTTGGCTTTCCAATTGAGTGAGTTATTTTTAATTAGGAAAATGTTCCCAGTTAGTGACCTCCTTCTGTTTAAATCTCCTTCATAGTCAGAATCGACATACCCATAGATCTCACAGGGTTCAAATTTAGTTGGTTTATACATTATTTTAGCACGTTGAGAAAATTTGAGATATCTTAGTATCCACTTTGTGGCTTCCCAGTGCATTTTCTCAAGATTGGTCATATACTTACTTACCAAGCTAGTTGAATAAGATAGGTTAGGCCTTGTCAAGATCATTAGATACATGAAGCTGCCAACCTCATAAGAGTAGGGTATTCGTGACATATAGCTTAGATGATCTTCCTTATCTTCATTTGAAGAATTTTCATCTGATAGCTTGAAATGCTAAGATAGAGGAATATTGATAGCTTTAGATTCAAACATGTTGAATTTCTCTAGGATCTTATTCTTAATGATATAGTCAAGTTGACTTATATATAAAGTACTTGTTCTCTATTTCTTAGGATTTCTACTCCTAGAATCCTTTTAGATTCACCAAGATCTTTCATATTAAATTGATCTTTTAGAGATTCTTTTAGTTTTTTAAAATCTTCTTTACATTTGCTTGCCACATGCATGTCCTGTTGGGTTGATGCCCTAAATCTCATGATCTTGTGCTTTGTAAATGTATTTATACAAAACTTATTATTTATCTAATAAAATAAGTTGTATTTTATTTGACATTTAGTTGCATTAACCAAAAAACTAATAAACTAAGATCCAAGGTTATTAGATATAACTTAAACATGTATGTGGAGATATACAAGTAGATCATATTTAAGTATTAAACTGAACGGTCTATAGTAGATGGATAAGTTTGGGTACCTTATCTTAGTGACACTACGGATACGACCCACTTTATAGTTGTTATAATTATTGTAAAGTGCTACAAATGATCTAATCCCCATCACTCATATGGAGACATGTGAGTGGGGGTATCCTAAAGAAAGAACTTGTATAAGACCGAACCACGAAATAAATAGTCTCTCTTTATAATACCGTTACTAGAAGAGACTTACATTTCACCAAGATGTTGATAGGTGATTTGACCTAAATCCTGAGTGAGTTGTAAACTCCTGCCTATGAGTGTAGTCCTTTGATTTGTATGGGTGAAACTTGTCAGATTCAATGACTCAATATGTCTACTATTTTAGGGATTCGCTTGATTGGGAGCTGGGAACATAACTATCCAAGAAGAAATTCACTCATTCCCTATTGTTAGGGTAAGTAATAGATTTCTCCCTTAAGGATTGATTCCGGGCTTGAACAATGTGGTGTCACACCCTCTCCTGGCCCAAGAGAGGTTCGTTATAGTTGTACTATAACTAGTTGTTCATTAGAGGGATCAATGGTTAAGGAGTTAGATGTAGCTACATAGACAAAACGATAATTTTGACCTAGCTATACTTACGAGTAATTTGTAAAGGGTCAATGCATTGCTGATTGGTTATATCCAATGGACACAGAAATATATCTATAGTACAAAGAATGCAACTAACGATCTTTAGTGGAACGACCAGTAATTAATGACGGTTGATTAATTTAATTAAAGAGTTTAATTAATTTATCAAGTATCATTGGAACTTCAATCTATAGGTCTATAAGGTCCCCTTCTTAGCTCAATAAGAATTAGTGAGAATCAAATTAATTTTGGATTAATTTGAATTGTTCAAATTAATTATATAAGATATAATTAATATAATGTATATGATACATTATAACATAAAGTTTTAATGAGAGAAACAAATACTTGAATATGATTCAAATAATATTTATATGGATGTGATTCATATAAATACAATAGGTTAAAATTAATATGAATATGATTTATATTAATACTATAGGTTATATGAGAGAATAATAAACTAAAGATTATGTGCTATATGTGATATAACTCACACACACATATATATAAATTCAAGATTTTGAATTTTAATTTTCTTTTAAATTAATAAAAGGGGAGGGAGTTATTTAATAACTCCCTCAACCCCTTTAACCTCTCATACGTGATAACACAGAGGGATAACTAACATCTTCATCAGTTTTTCAGTCTTCTTGATCTCTGTGAATTTCTCTCAAACAATCTCTCTAAAGAATTACTTTTCCTTCACTAAAATTAAGAAATAGAAGTCCACACCTCTATATTGATTTTCATCCTTGAGAATAACGAAGAACATTTGTGGTAGTGTTCATTTTGGGCAAGTGTTGCTATTCGTGCTGTGGAGTTCCGTTCGAGTTGGAAAGGAAACATGAAGATTTTGATTCTTCAAGGGTTAGTCTTTCGATCCTTTCTCCTCTTTGTAAATACAGTAGAAATGCATGCCTAATTAATTTTAGGTTATCTTGGTTTCCGTCGCTCTGAATGTTGTGTTCTGTAAAACGAAATCAGACACAACGATAGTCAATTGCTTTTGCTTTGGGGTATTCCAAACCCTTCAATTGGTATCAGAGTCAGGTCGTGTCTCTGATTTTCATTTTTTAACATCAATTCAGAGTTTTTTTTTTTTTTTTTTTAAAATTCAGGAGTATTTTGTTTTAGACAAATTTTAGAAAACTAAACAAATGTTGTTTTTTTTTTTTTTTTTTTGAGAAAAACATTTGTGCGTTTGATGTGTAATTCTGGAGAAGGAAAAACCTAACTCACTACACCTTCACCCACACATNGTGGGTTTCAATCCGTATTTTGGTTGTTGATGGCTTGCATTTGGATGTTTCAAAATTGGCATATAATTTCCTTCTTTAATTCAACCGGTTTGTAAGGGCCTAGTGTTTTTTTGGGCATTTAATTCTTGCAATCGAGTTTGTATTTAGGCCTTGTCATTCGTGGTGAGATTTCGACTTCAATTTGGAGAAATTTGGAGGAAGAACGGAGCAAAATGAATGAAGGGCGAAGCAAAGGAAGTTTTTTGCCCTAGAGCGTAAGTGTGAATGTCCTGATGCTCGCCCTATGCTGTAAGGAAGAAAGTCCAACATCTCTACACTTTAATCGTAACGTTGCAACGTTGCGAGCAGCGTAGGGGGTATGATACGACAACAAAAAAGCCAACATCGTAACTCTCGGTTGGAGCATTGTGATGCCTTAAACGTGGTGGCACACGTCAGGTTGCAGTTCCAGATCGTGTTTTAAGCTTACCTGAAGGCAATTTTGCCTTTTTTTTAATGTATTTATTAATTATTAATTTGTAATAATGAATTATTTTATTTATCTTCCATTAATTAAATTAATATAAGTATTATATTAATTTAGTTAATGTTTAAGATGCAAATTACAGTTCAATGTTGCTTTTATAATTTCATTATACATGTGATGTATGGTTTATTTATTATATTGCATAGTGTATGCCATATAGTATAAAAATTCCACCATCAGATAAACATTATTTCATGCATCATTTTAATATTTGTTATATTATATAGTTGCATGATTCAATTAAGCATGCTCTTGTATCATATTTAATATATATATATATTTTTAGAATAGGATATTTAATATAACTTTTATATTATATGATAGCATGCATTTATAACATGTTCATGCATCATTTCATATTATAAGTGTTATAATATATAGTATGGATGTATGGATGAATGTTATTTTATTTTATTTTCATTACTATTATATATTTATTATGTATGTTGTAATGAAAATGAAGATGCATGAAGCATAACATCACTTTCGAAAAATATAATTGTTATTTTTTTAATGTATGTCATTAAATGCATATATAAGTTTTAATTATTTCATTAAACTTTATAAGTGCTATAAGTTAGTGAAATTAGAATTAAAATATATAATAAAGAGTTGCATGCAAACATAAGTTAAATTGATTTTAAATGTTAATAATATTTCTAATGAGATTAGAAATAAGTTTAATCTTTTAATTCCCTTTTAATAGGATTAAATAAAAGATTAAATTTAAAAAATAATTACCCATAAGGAACCTTTGTCTAAGGAATGTTTTGTCTAGGCGGGGGTATTTAAACTAATGAAAATGAAACACCTCCACCTAGAAAACGACCTGAAAGGTGAATTGAGAAAATATTTTATTAGCATGCAATAGAGGATCGATTTTATTAAAGAGTTTAATAATGAAATCAAGTATTGCTAAATATTCAATACAAGTGTTATATTGAGCAATTAAAAGGACTCAAATAAATTCATTAGCCAGTTTTTAACCAAGTACAATGAACCTTAAAAATATTAGAATACTTTAGTAGGAGAAAATTGCTATATGAGATATATCAAAGTTTAGCTTTCACGTTCCTAAGAGTTCACACCGTGAGATCCATGCTCAGCTTCGTGTCGCCTTGGGCACGGCTTTCCTTGGGAAAGTGTTTGCATGGGTCAATAGCAATGTGGATAGGAAAAGTGTTCATAATAAGTGGGAGAGGGACGCGTGTCAATGTATCTTATGGTTTCCTCTGTTAGGTTGCATCGTGAGATTCCTATGGTCCGTCTGTGTGTCATCCTGGAGTGACCATCCCTTCGGAGGGCATGATTAAAGGAGTCGGAACAACACAAACTTCAGCAATGGATAGAGTTTCTTAGGTTAATCTTCAACAATTGTCTTTCCTCATGGTAGCCTGTTGAAGCGTACATCTGGGATCCGAAATGAGAGTGTCATACTTATAAGATGAATTAAGCTACTTAATGAATCATTGATCGAAAAACGGTAGCTAAAAACTATAAGAATAAGACTTATTCTAGTATTAGTGATTAGCTGAGTTTGTCTCAATTCAGGGGAGGAGTAGCTGATTACCCTTTGGTAGTTATTACTCTAAACCTCTGAAGTATCGTTGCAAAAACTAAATCAATAGTTTAATTAGGGTTCTATGATTATATGCGTTTTTACTAAATTGATTGGATAATTAAGTAATGGGTTAAGAAAAATATAACTAATACATTCAAGTATTTGTTATTCGTTTAAGCATGTCTTCCACAATAATTTCCTTTCTTAAAAATGAAAAATTAACCGGTGAAAAATATGCGATGTGGAAATCTAACCCGAATACGATTATGGTTATTGATGATCTATAGTTCATCTTGATGGAGGACTATCCTCCAATCCCCACTCGCAATGCATCCCAAGCACTGAAAGATACTTATGACCGTTGGATGAAAACCAATGACAAGGCCTGAGTCGATATCTTAGCAAGAATATCTAACGTTCTTACCAAGAAGCATGAGGTCATGATGTCTGTGCATCAGATCATGGAGTTCCTCTAGGAGATGTTTGGACAACTGTCCATTCAGATCTGACACTAGGCCCTCAAATAAATTTACAATGCATGCATGAAGGAAGACCAGTCAGTGAGAGAACATGATCTCGACCTGATGGTCAAATTCAAAGTCACCGAAATGAACGTTACAGTCATTGACGAGTAGAGTCAGGTGTCATTTATTTTGAATCTCTTCTGAAGAGTTTGCTTCAATTCCGCAACAATGCATTTATGAACAAAATACAGTACACCATGACTATCCTTTTTAATGAGTTACAAACTTATGAGTCCCTTATGAAAGGTAAGGGACCAGGAGAAGAAGAGGCAAATGTTGCCCATTTCAAAAAGTTCCTCAAGGGTTCATCCTCGAGAACTAAATCTTCTCCCCCATCTTGTTCTAAAAGATCTAGAAAAAGAAAGGAGGGAAGGGGAAGGCTCCTGCTGTTAGGAAAGGCAAGGCCAAGGACAAGGTGGCTGACAAGGGCAAGTGCTTCCACTGCAATATGGATGGTCATTGGAAATGCAATTGCCTCAAGTACCTCACCGAAAAGAAAAAAGAGAAAGAAGGTAAATATGATTTACTAGTCTTGGAAACTTGTTTAGTAGAATATGACCATAATGCCTAGATACTTGATTCGGGAGCCACTAATCACGTTTGTTCTTCTTTACAGGGAATTAGTTCCTTCCAGCAGCTCGAGGAGGGTGAAATGACACTCAAGGTTGGAATAGGAGACGCCATTTCAGCTCCTGCAGTAGGAGTTGCTAAGTTGTTTTTTGGGAATAGATTATTGTTTTTAGAAAACTTATACATTGTTCCTAAAGTAAGAAGGAACCTTGTTTCTATTTCCTATTTAACTGAACAAGTGTACTCTATTTTTTTTTCCATCTAATGAAGCGTTCATTATGAAGAATGATGTGACTATCTGTTCAGCTAAACTAGAAGACAACTTATATGTGTTAAGACCAACTGAATCAAAAGCACTTTGAAATCATGAGATGTTTAAGTCTATTAATACTCAAACAAAAATGCGAAGCATTTCTCCAAGTAACAATAATACGTATCTTTGGCATTTAAGATTAGGTCACATAAATCTCGTAGGATCAGAAGATTGGTAAAGAATGGACTTCTAAGCAAGTTAAAAGATGATTCATTACCTCTGTATGAATCGTGCCTTGAAGGAAAAATGACCAAACTACCTTTTAGTGGAAAAGGCTATAGAGCCAAAGAGTCCTTGGATCTCATACTGTCACACCCCGCCCCAGACCACCTTCTTAGCCTAGAGAAAGGCATGACTACAGCAATTACTAACCCTTGGGTTGACACTTACTGCCTAATAACTTTTGCGGAATAACTCTAATACCAATTATAATTCATATGCAACGGGACGTCTTTAGGCCCACAATTTATTAACTTAGAAACATAATATGTTTAGAGTATTTACAACATTAGATTTACAAGTCCCAAAACCCACAAACCCTAGTCCCTATATGAACAATAGTAACATGTGTACAATATTAACAGTAACCACCTAGAACCGGTTACAAGTCTTTTCGTCCTTTAGTGGCAGAGCAGATACTGAGCTATCTTTAGAGGATTTGACCGCTACCTGTGGGGGAAAAAAAAACATTTGAAAACGAGGTGAGCTTATGCCCAGTGAGTGACCGAGAAAACATAGTAAATTCTCATGCATAATTTCAGAAAATAGTTTTATCTGAAATATAAACTTTTGCAGCATAAATAATTTCCAAGCGTAATGTATATAAAACTGTTTTAAACATAAAACAATAAAATCATTTCTCAAATCAAAGTACTGTATAATTGGTAAAATAATCCCAACACCAACTATTAGTCCAGATAGAACCCTTTTGCTCAATCTCTGACTTTATTCACCTGTGGCCACATTAGGTACTACTGCTCAGATACCTTCTCCTTGTACTTTAGTATCAAGCTACTAGGATACCTTCTCCAACGTACTTCAGTATCCCGTTGGCTTGGTACCTTCTCAAGTGTACTTCAGTACTAATAGATACCTTCTCTTTGTACTTCAGTACTAGTTGGGTGGATTCCTTCTCCTTGTACTTCGGCATCACATTTTACCAAAACTATTTATAAACAACTTTTCTCTTTAAAGGATGTACAGTATAACACATATACAACATGGCTTTAAAGATGATAATGCATGCTGGATAAAATCAACATATGTAAATAGTTTTTCAACAATATGCATGCGTTCAAATCACAATTCAAACTTGCTTGGAAACCACTTTATAAAACTAGTAGGCATGAGAATTATTTTCGCAAATATGCTTTCTATAAATGTTGTAATCCAAAACAGCTTAAAAACATTTTAGTTCGAAAACATTTTAGCCACTCACCTCGAACTCTTAGAAACTTTTCACTCTAGTAGCTCCTCGGGTCCCTTTTTCACCCATAGAATCCAGATTCAACTTACAACTTAGATTACTTATAGTTTCGAACCTTATTTGAAATACTTCCTTCTACAAACTTATTCTAAAATGTCTTAGGAATCTTATCCTAAACTTTCAGCTTAGAATTTCTCGTGGTTTGGCTGGAATCTCAAAATCTTCAAGATTGGCTCAGGCTGATCTGACAATCTGACCCTTCTGCCTTCTTCTCAACCTCCAGTCCAGTTCTTTTAATCCTTTTCCTTCGCAGCCCTACTCTGAAAACTATACTTTCAGAGCTTTCAGATGGCTTTGGAATCACTCCAAACGCACGAGTAGATTGGAAGATCTTCTCATCCAAAGTTGACACATTCCTCTGAACTCTCACTATCCTCTACTTTCTCTACGAAATTTATGATTTTTGTGTGATTTGAAAATGAAATCCCAACTCCCTATTTATAGGCGTTAAAATTGCTCGTGGGATTGATAGCACCTATTTGGCTGCATGGCCAAATGTTTAATCCTCCCTTTATCAACTGTAAGCTGATTCACCTTGGTTCAATTGTTTCTTCCCAAACGCATCCAACACAGTTTCTTAGGGTTTAGAATTTCTCTTAATCGAACACCTATATTTTAATTGACGTTTGCCCTTACGTCTTCAAGCTTTGTTTGTATTTAAATTAGGGTTTTTAAATGCATAATCCACCCTAATGCATCCAAATACATCACCCATAGCTTGCTCGGCCGTTCAATGCATAGGCGAGCGTGGGCGTGACGTTCGAATCGGACAAAGCAAGGCTAACGCATAGACGCTCTTGCTCTTTCCACTCTCGGCAGTGTCGCTCTTTCCCACTCTCGGCAGTGTCGCTCTCTCCACTCTCGGCAGTGTTGCTCTCTCCCTTTCTCGCTGGTCTCGCTCTCTCCACTCTCGCTCTCTCCCCTTTTCTCGCTCAAAATCTCGCTCTCTCTTACTTTCTCGTTGGTTTCGCTCTCTCCAATCTTCTATCCAATCTCGCTCTCTCCCATTTCCTCTCTAATCTCGCTGGTCTCGATCTCAATGATCTCGCTGATCTCACTCTTAACAATCTTGCTCTTAGCTACTGCGAATATTGTTTGTCTCCGTGCAATTCCTACACAATTGTGCCACTAGTCAGTTGCCTTTCAGTGCTTTGTGCACAACACGCATTACACATAACTTCTATATTTTTCTCGGTCCTTCAGCCATAACGCATTTCACATAACTTCTCTATACTTGGCCGAAATTTCCCAAACTCAATTTCCATATTTTTCTTTTTCAAATCCCCATTCCTTCTTCACTATTCCACACTAACTTTCTCATCAACATACTTATTATACAAATTTAAATAGGGACACACAATTAAGTGGAAAATTAAGACAATTCAAATAAGAAAACACACTTAAGTGTAAAACTGGTATTCAGTGTTCACATTTACTTCTTTCTTATAAAAATTTTGTCCTCAAAATTTCGCCATAAGTCTGTCAGTTAAACAACCGCAGATACTTATTTCTGATTTTCTCCTCAACTTCCCATGTTGCTTCTTCTCTAGCATGATTCCGCCATAGCACCTTTACTAATGAGATTGTCTTATTTCTCAAGACTTGTTCCTTTCTGTCCAGAATCTCCACTGGTTCCTCCTTATACGAAAAATTCTTTTTCAACTGTACTAGTTGCTCAGATAATATATGAGTAGGATCTGACACATACTTTCTAAGCATTGCCACATGAAACACATCATGAACACGAGATAATTTTGGGGGTAAATCCAATCGATATGCCATTGGACCAATCCTTTCTATTATCTCATAGGGTCCAATATATCTCGGGCTTAACTTCCCTTTTCTACCGAACCTGAGTATTCCTTTCCATAGAGATAATTTCAGAAATACTTTATCACCCATTTCAAACTCTAATTCTCTTCCCCGCTTATCAGCATAACTTTTCTGCCTATCTCGAGCCGTCTTAAGATTATCTCTTATAATCTTAATGTTATTTGATGTCTGTTGTACAAGTTCTGGACCTAGTAATTTCCTTTCACCGACTTCATTCCAGCATATCATAGTCCTACATGGTCTTCCATATAGGGTTTCATTTGGTGCCATTCCGATACTCAAATGGTAGCTGTTGTTATATGCAAATTCAATTAATGACAGACGCGTATCCCAACTGCCTTTGAATTGCAACACACATGCCCTCAGCATGTCTTCCAATGTCTGGATTGTCCGCTCAGACTGACCATCCGTCTGTGGATGAAAAGCGGTACTAAAATATAACTTGGTCCCCATAGCTTCTGTAAACTAGGCCAAAACTTTGATGTAAATCTGGAGTCTCGATCTGATACAATTGAAACTGGAGCTCCAAGCTGACTTACGACTCGATCAACATATAGCTTAGCTAGTTGGTCCCGGGTATAAGTAGCTTTAATAGGTAAAGACTTAGCTGTTTTTGTCAATCTATCCACAATTACCCATATACCTTCATAGCTTGCTGGTGTCTTAGGTAATCCATACAAGAAATCCATCGTAATATGTTCCCATTTCCATTCTGGTACTGGGAGTGGATTAAGTAATCCTGCTGGTTTCTGTCTCTCTGGTTTAACTTGTTAACATATTAGACACTTGTCAACATACTTTGCTATTTCTTTTTTCATACCCAGCCACCAGTATGATTTCTTCAATGTTCTGTACATCTTCGTACTGCTTGGGTACATAGCATATGCCGAACTATGCGCTTCTTCTAGTATAGCTTGTCTAAGAGCTAAGTCCTTAGGTACGCAAATCCTATCCTCCTTTAGTAGCACTTTGTCTGCTCTTAGTTGATAGTCCGTCCTTAATCCTTTATCCATTTCTTCAGATCAGAATCCTTTAATTAGGACGCACTTGAAATAAGGCTAGTAATCCTCCTTTTCGACCGATTGATAATGCTGCCCTAGCATTATACAACTCATGGATCAATCTACCCTTCACTGAATTAATACTAGCTCTAGCTGATCTAGTTTTTCGACTTAAGGCATCAACTACCACATTTGCTTTACCTGGATGATAGTCAATTGTACAGTCATAATCTTTAATCAATTCAAGCCATCTTCTCTGTCTTAGGTTTAGTTCCTTTTGATCAAAGATATGCTTTAGAATCTTATGGTCTGTAAATATATGACATTGCTCACCAAACAGGTAATGTCTCCACAATTTTAGAGCTAACACAACTACTGCTAATTCTAAGTCGTGTGTAGGGTAATTACATTCATGCTTTTTTAACTCTCGCGAAGCATAGGCTACTACTTTTCCCTCTTGCATAAGCACACATTCTAATCCTTGTCGGGATGCATCACAATAAACTTCAAACCCCTTACCTGGTGTAGATAGAGTTAATACTGGTGTTGATATTAACCTTTGTTTCAGCACTTGGAAACTATGCTCGCATTCTGGCAACCATTCAAACTTCGCATCTTTTCTAGTCAGGTTTGTCAATAGAAGGGCTATCTTAGAGAAACCCTCCATGAATCTCCTATAATAACCTGCTAAACCCAAAAAACTGCGTACTTCGGTTTTTCAGGGGTCGTTCCCAATTAATTACTGCTTCTATCTTTTGGGAATCAACACTAACTCTGTCAGCTGAAACTATATGCCCAAGAAATATGACTTGATTTAACCAAAAATGACATTTACTAAATTTGGCATATAACTTCTTTTCTCTTAAAGTTTGTAATACCATCCTTTGATGTTCTTTGTGTTTTTCCGCACTACTGAAATACACTAGTATGTCATCTATGAATACTATCACAAGCATGGAATATCCTATTCATCAAGTCCATAAATACCGTAGGAGCATTTGTCAATCCAAGCGGCATTACTAGGAACTCAAAATGTCCATATATAGTTTTGAATGCAGTTTTAAGAACATCTGTGTCTTTCATCTTCAACTGGTGATAGCCTGAACTCAAATCTCGCTCTCTCCCATTTCCTCTCATATCTCGTTGGTCTCGATCTCAATGATCTCGCTCTCAACTATCTCGCTCTTAGCTACTGCGAACATTGTTTGTCTCCGTGCAATTCCTACACGATTGTGCCACTAGTCACTTGCCTTCCAGTGCTTTGTGCACAACACGCATTACGGGGCGAAGCAGCTCGACCGATAGGGAGAGGGGCAAACTTGTGAAATAATACTTGCAGCGCACCTGAACATAACTTCCATATTTTTCTCGATCCTTCAGCCATAACGCATTTCACATAACTTCTCTATTCTTAGCCGAAATTTTCCAAACTCAATTTCCATATTTTTCTTTTTCAAATCCCCATTTCTTCTTCACCATTCCACACTAACTTTCTTATCAACATACTTATTATACAAATTTAAATAGGGACACACAATTAAGTGGAAAATTAAGACAATTCAAATAAGAAAACACACTTAAGTGTAAAATTGGGATTCGGGGTTCACACATACATTCATATATTTGTGGCCCAATGAAAAGACTAGAGAAGGGTACAAATACTTCATTTCTTTCATAGATAATTATTCGAGGTATGGTTACTTATACCTAATGGAACATAAGTCTGAAGCCTTTGAAAAATTCAAAGAGTATAAGGCTGAAGTTGAAAACCTATTAGATAAAAGGATTAAAACACTTCGATCTAATTAGGGTGGAGAGTATATGGATTTAAAATTCCAGGACTATATGATAGAGCATGGAATTCAATCCCAACTTTCAGCAACTGGTATACCTCAACAGAACAATCTATTAGAGAGGAGAACTAGAACCTTTTTAGATATGGTTCATTCTATGATGAGCTATGCTCAATTACCTAACTCATTTTGGGGGTAGGCAGTAGGGACTGTAGTTCACCTCTTAAACAATGTTCCTTTGAAGAGTGTTTCTGAAACACCTTTCGAGATATAGAGAGGGTGTAAACCG
Organism: Benincasa hispida; assembly: GCF_009727055.1. Taxonomy (NCBI): domain Eukaryota; kingdom Viridiplantae; phylum Streptophyta; class Magnoliopsida; order Cucurbitales; family Cucurbitaceae; genus Benincasa; species Benincasa hispida. The sequence goes on from NC_052351.1 coordinate 60,509,503, forward strand.
AGTTTACGTTACTTTAGAATCTGAGGTTGTTTTGCACATGTGTTAGTGACAAATACTAAGAAGTTGGAATCTCGTTCAAGGTTATGCCAATTTGTTTGTTATCCTAAGGAAATGAGAGGTGGTCTGTTTTATGACCCTCAAGAAAATAAGGTGTTTGTATCAACGAACGTTAAATTGTTGGAGGAAGACCATATGAGAGATCATAAACCATGTAGCAAAATAGTATTAAGTGAAGTTACTAAAGAATCAACAAGAGTTATTGATGCAGTTGGTTCTTCATTAAGAGCTAATGTGTAGGTATTAGATCCCGCAGTGGAAGTGTTTCGAAGAGGAATGCCTTGCATCCCGTGATTCGATTTTATATTAAAAAAATTGTTACACTAAACAGAATAAATAAACATGTAAATCAGCATGCTTTTAGGGACAGGATTAGAACGATTCTTATCTTTATAGATTCCCTAATGCCACGAACAAGTCTCTCCAAGGTTCCAACGCACGAATCTCCAAACGGTCTTGATCATGAATAATTCCTTGAATGATCTCGAACACTACTACGAGAGAAACCTCGTTATTTTCTTAGGATTCCAATAGAGGATAGGTGGTATCCAACTATTGGGAGAGAGAGAGGAGAATCGTGTTTTTTTGGAAAGTAGAGAGGCTTAGAGAAAATTCTGCACAATAACACTAAGGAGTTGTGTATTGTCAAAGTTTCTCTACAATGAAACTATATTGTGTGTTTTATAAAGGGCCATAGGGAGATCTTTATATAGGAAATGGTCAATCCCTTTCTCTAATATAGTTCCCTTTTTCTGATATATATTTTTCTTTTATGTAATTAATTAAATAACACTTAATTAATTAATTAGTCTATTTAATTAAATGACACTTATTTAATTAATTAGTATATTTAATTAAATAATACTTATTTAATTAATTATCCCAATTAAGTAACACTTAAATAATTGGCACAATTAAATAACATTTATTTAATTTTAATTTGCACAATAATTAAATAACCAATTATACATTAAACCCAATTTAATGTATATGTGCAACATCTCTCTATTAATTAATTCATTATGAATCTAATTCACTTGAATTAATTAATTTGAATCTTATTCAAATACTACTTTCCAATTTAATTATAGATCATATCCATAATTAATTATATAAATCACATTAATATATAGTTTCCTCAAATTACTTTGAACAATTCAAATTATCCCTTTTAAGTATCTTCTAGTGAGCTAACGAGGGGACTTGGTAGACCTGTAGATCAGAAACTCCAACAATATGAGATTAATTGACTAAACTTATTAACCAAATTAATCAATATTTGTTAATTATGCGTACACTCCACTAAAGACCCACAACTGCACTCTTTTCACTATAGATATATTTATGTGTCCATGGATATAGACCAATAACAGCAAGTTAGTCCTTCACGAGTGTTTGTAATACCAATTGGGTCAAATTACTGTTTTACCCTTGGGTTACCTTTGAGTCCTTAAGTACCAGTGCTCCTCTAATGAACAACATGTTTATTGTCCAATCAGTAAACAAAAACCCCTATCGGGCCACCTTTGTTCAACTCCCGAAGATACCACTTAAAGGAACAGTCATCTACTTACCCTTAAGGCTAGAAGGAGTGAATTCCATCTTGTATCATTATGTTCCCAGCTCCCTGCTCGGTCTTGTCCCCACGATGGTAGGCATATTGGGCTGACGATCTAGCCACCCTTACCCATACAAGTTAAAGGATCCTAAACAGAAGTTCATAATGTACTTGGGATTAAAACTAAGTTTCCTATGTCATCCAATTGAAATAGGAACCTAACTAGCTAACGGTGCTATATCTAATGGTTACTATTTCATAGTCCAATCTTATGTAAACTCATTACATAAGATACCCCCACTCGCATGTTATCTATATGAGCGCGTTGGATCATTGTGTTTGCATCAAATACAAAGTGGATCGCATCCATCCCAACCTTATCCCTATACTATAGACCCTTTAGGCTGTATCTTGAACATTGATCCCTGTATGTCTCCACATACAGTTTAAGACTCATAAGACAACCTTGGATGTTAGTTTATTGGATTTAGAGTTATTAAGAAAAATAGACAAATAATACAAATAATAACTTTCATTGAATTAACATCGATAACTCTTTATTGATGACGGTCAATTAATAATGTTTACTATCTTTGAGTTTTAGGGCATACAACTCAACAAACTCCAACTTGAACTAAAACTCTAGTTAGTGGGTTTGTACATAATCCAAAAGGCGGGATTATTGTAAATAAATACAATAAACTAATGCATCCATATACCCATTACACATATTCCACTTGCCCTAGATTATACAATGTACATGTCTCGTAGACCTAGACTATTCTAGATGACCCTCAAACACTTTAGACAAAAGAGAGTCTTTATAAACGGATCAGCAATGGCTACTGCCCTACTGTTGTCACAGTATAAGGTGATGGACAAATCTATATTTGGAACCACTTCGAAATCACTTAGGAACTTCCTTAGTCAAAGTTCTTCCTTTTCTGATTCATAAGCAGCCACATACTTAGATTCCATAGTGGAATTTGCAATGCATCCTTGCTTGGTGCTACATCACACTACAACTCCCCTTTGAGGGTAAACACTGATCTTGATGTGGATTTCCTAGAACTCTTGTCAGTTTAGAAATAAGAGTCAATATATTCTGTAAGGATCAAATCCTTAGTTCCACACACTAGCTTATAGACTCTCGTTCTCCTAAGATACTTGAGGATGTTCTCAACCATAATCCAATGGTCTAACCCTAGATTGGACTGATACTATTGACTATTCCCATTGCATAATAAGTGTCTGGCCTAATGCAGAGCATAATATACATTAAGCTGCCCACAGCTGAGGCATAAGGAACATGTCTCTTATCCTCAACTTCTTGAGGTGTCTTAGGATACTGTTCCTTAATGCCAATAAGGTAGCTAACATCATTCCCAATGAGTAGGATATCACCACATAAAGTACTAGAAAAACTACTTTACCGTTGATGATTTTCTTGTAGATACAAGGTCATTAACGTTTCGATCAAAATAAAGATATTTGATCATTGTATCAGATCCAATGTTCCAAGATCTGGATGCCTGTTTTAACCCATAAATGGATCGATTCAGGTTGCAAACCTTTTGCTCCTGATCTTGGACTATGAACCCCTCGGGCTGAGACATAAAGATATTCTCCTCAAGGTTGCTATTTAGAAAAGTAGTCAAGATTTACTATTTTAATTTTGAGACCAATGTAAAACCTAGTATTTATGATTTTTTTTTTTTACTGTAAATCGAATTTGTAAGTCCGTGTCTTTCGTGCCAAATTGTTGTGAAAAGAACCTAGGAAAACAAAGATAAAACAAGAAAAAATGGAGAGAAACAATGCAGTGTAGTTCGGTTTTTCAAGAACAACTTTTACAAATTTGTTGATTTGTCGAGCAAAACAAGAAAAAACAGAGAGAAACAATATAATGCAATTTAATTTTTCACGGAAAAATTTTACAAATTTGTCGATAACTAAAGTTCTAACCATTGGATCATGCTGAAATTTCGTCAATATGTTCAGGAAACCTAGGATCTCATTTTGAACGGTTGGATTGTCGTTTTGAGACCTAGTTTATCCACCATCATCGCTGAACAGAAGCAATTTTTGTCTTTTTTCATTTTCTTTTAGGATTTTCTAAAATCTAGGGTTTTAGATTTTATTTTATTTTATTTTCTAGAAATGCCAATAGTTGGTCAACTTTGCTATTTTATTAATTTAATTATGCATGAGATGTGTGATTTAAGATATTTTTGAATGGTGCATAAAGTATGCCAGTTTCAAAATCTCACCTTAGGATAAACATGTTCATGCATCATGTCAAAATATAAGTGTTATATTTTTGGGATGCATGATTAATTTAGTGTGCTAATGAGTTTTAATATAAGTATTATATTATTTTAGATGTATGGACATTAAGCATATTCATGCATCATACTAGGTTACAATTGTTATAATGCATGATGACATGATGGATATGCGTGCTTAATAATTGCTAGATATAAGTGTTATATTTTTCAATTAAAATAAAATTTGCATTGAGCATGACATTACTTAGATAAATATAAATGTTATATTTGATCAATGTCTTTGAATGTAATTATAGATTTTATTTTTCATTATATTTATAATGGTTATAAGTATATGAAATCAGAATTAAAATTTATAATAAAAAGTTAGCAAGCAAACATAGGTCCAATTTAATTTTAAATGGTTTAAAATTAATTCACCTAGACTTATGTTAAACACGTTTCTAATGAGATTAGAAATTAGTTAATTTTTCAACTCATTTTAGTAGGATTAAAATGAATTTCAATAAGAGATTAAATTTCTAAAATAATTGCCCATAAGGGACCTTTGTCTAAGGAAAGTTCTGTCTAGGCTGAGATATTTAAGCTGACAAAAACGGAACATCCCTGGGAACGTCCCCTTTCAGATGGTGTTTGCATGGCTCAATATTAAGGTGAATGGAGAGAATTTTTATAGTAAATGGGAGAAGCATATGTGTCAATATGTCCTACGATCTCCTTCATTGGTTTGCATCGTGAGACCTTCTTGCACGACCTTAAGGTGCCCTGGGAACGTCCTTCTTCAGATGGTTTATGCATTATTTCAATATCATGGGCAAACTTTAGAAATGGTTTCTGGACTGGATCGCTTTAATTTTTGCCACAATCGGTTTTTCCTTTCGGTTGGCTCCTTGGGACAGAACTCTAGGGCCTAAAATGAAGGGTCACACTTATAAGAAATGTTTAAGCAAGTTAATGATTTTTTGACTAAATCAATGATGACTAGTCGTTATAAGAATAAAAGTTATTTTGATGTAATGATTGGTTGAGAAGTGTCTCAATTTAGGGAAGGGGTGATTGACCACCCTTCGGTGGCTTTTGTCCTAAATCACTGAAGCATCATTGTAAAATGGAATAATGTTGGGTTCATTATCAATTTTTGCTAAACTGATTGCATTAAAATGATTTTTTTGCACAAGTGTCTAAAATAAGTAATTTGTTTTGTATCAACAAAAATGACTAGCACTTCAATGAACCTTCTTAATGTTGAAATATTGACCGAATTCAATTACATAACTTGGAAAGAATCGATTAAAACTATGTTCGTGGTTAACGGTCTTAACTTCGTTTTGACTGGGGAATTTCCTTCAGTTCCAACCCTTGATGCAACACGAAATGTTTGTGATGTATACAAAAGGTGGGCGAAGGTCAATCTTGAACTCGAGTTCACATTTTGGTGAACATACCAAATGCCTTGGCCAAAATATTTGAGAGCATCGTCACTGCATTTCAGATCATGCAATCAATGCAAGAGTTGTTTGAGCGAGTGTCCTCACAATTCAAGCAGGATGCGATTGATATAGACAAAATCAGCAATGTTAGCTCCCTATTTGAACTCCGTCCATATTGAATGTCAAGGGAAAAGTAGAGGAGGCAAAAGTTTATCAAAGAGGTTGACCTTGGAGGAAAACCTTGGAGTTCATAATAAGGGTGTTCAAGCTGATCCACTAATATCCAGAATAGGAAGAGTTCCAATGACAGTAAATCTGATTTACTTGTCCTAGGGTCTAACTTAATAGAGAATAATGATTCTGACTAGATAGTTGATTTAAGAGCTACTAATCATGTATGTTCTTCCTATCAGGGATTTAATTCCTAGAGAGAACTGAAAGTTAGGGAGATAACTCTTCGAGTGGGTACTGGTGAGACCGTTTCAACCGTTGCCGTAGGCAGGCTTAAGTTACTTTTGGACAAGAAACGATATATGTTATTAGATGATGTATATGTTATTAGATGGTGATGTATATGAAACGGAACTCAATCTCAGTTTCTTGTTTGATTGACCAAAATTATTCTCTCTCATTCTTTGAAAGTAAAGTGTTTATTTTAAACAATGTAATGGAGGAAGGATTTGCTTCAAAAGAAAGTAACTTATATGTACTACGGCCGTTAGTTACAAAGACTGTCCTAAATACTGAAATGTTCAGAACAACAACAACTGCTAAGAGACCAAGAATTTCCCTAAACAAAATGCCCACCTTTGGCATTTAAGGTTAGGTCACATTAATCTCAATAGGATTGAGACATTGGTAAAAAATGGACTTCTAAATAGTTTAGAATAAAATTCTTTACTTGCATGTGAGTCATGTCTTGAAAGCAAGATGACAAAACGATTTTTTACTGGAAAATGTTATAGAGACAAAGAAGCCTTGGAACTTTTACATTCAGAACTCTGTGGTCCGATTAATGTAAAAGCAAGAGGAAAGTATGAATATTTCATCTCTTTTATAAATGATTATTCAAGATACGAGTATCTATACCTAATGCAACACAAGTCTAAAGCACTTGAAAAGTTCAAGAAATATAAGACTGAGGTTGAAAACTTATTAGGTAAAAAGATAAAAACACTACGATCTGATCGTGGTTGAAAGTAAATGGACTTAAGATTTTAGAATTATATGATAGAACATGGAATAACATCCCAACTTTCAACCCTTGGTACACCTCACTAGAATGATGTACCAGAAAAGAGAAATAGAGCCCTGTTGGATATGGTTTAGTCTATGACGAGTTATGCTCAACTTTCTAACTCATTCTGGGGATTTGCAGTGGAGACTGCTATTTACATTTTGAACAACGTTCCATTAAAGAGTGTTTCTGAAACACCTTTGAGTTGTGGAGAGGTTGTAAAGGTAGTTTACACCACTTCAGAATTTGGAGATGTCCAATCCATGTGCTTATAACAAATCCCATAAACTTGGAACCTCATTCTAAAGTATGCCTATTTGTAGGCTACCCCAAGGAAACGAGAGGTGGGTACTTCTTTGATCCAAATAAAAATAAAGTATTTGTATCCACAAATGCTACATTCTTGGAGGAAGACCACATGAGGGACTAGAAACCACAAAGCAAAATAGTTTTAAGAAAAATTTCTGAAAATACTACTGAAACTTAACAAATGCTACATTATTGAAGAGGCTAGTATATTAACAAGAGTTGTTGATGTCGATTCGTCTAGTCAAACTAATCCATCTCAAGAGTTGAGATTGCCACGACGTAATGGGAGAGTTGTGAATTTACTTATTGGTTACGTGGATTTAACAGAAACCCAAAACATCATTAATGATGATGTTGAGGATCTGTAGTCTTACAAGAAGGCAATAGAAGATGTTGACAAAGATCAATGGATTATAGAAATGAATCTAGAAATGGAGTCTAAGTACTCCAATTATGTCTAGGAACTTATAGACCAACCTGATAGGGTAAAACCTATAGGTTGTAAGTGGATCTACAAGAGGAAAAGAGGTGTAGATGTAAAGTGCAAATCTTCAAGGCTAGATTAGTAGCAAAGGGTTATACCCAAGTTGAAGGGGTGGACTATGAAGAAACCTTCTCTTTTGTTGCTATGATAAAATCTATCCAGATGCTCTTCTCTATTGCCACATATTATGACTATGAGATATGACAAATGGACGTCAAGACTGCCTTTTTGAATAGTAATCTTGAAGAGATAATCGACATGACTCAGCCATAAGGATTTATAGTACAGGGTCAAGAGCAAAAAGTTTCAAGCTCAATCGGTCCCTCTATGGATTGAAATAGGCATCTAGATATTAGAGGTTTTATGTTGCGGTCAAAACTTATGGATTTAATCAAAATGTTAATGATTCTTTTGTTTATAAGAAGACCATTAACAGTTCAGTAGCTTTCTTGCCCTAAAAGAAATTTGTGCTTTAATGTCGGTTGGCAACCGACATTAAAGATAGTGTTATTAAAGCCCTTTAATGTCGATTTAACCGACATTAAAGGGCTTCAATAACACCAATAACACAACCTTCAATGTCGGTTGCAACCGACATTAAAGGTCTTTAATATTGGTTGCAACCGATATTAAAGCCTGTTTTTTTTTAATTCTTAACCGATATTGAAGCCCGAATCTGTCCCTTTTTTTTAAATTTCATTGCCGAGTCCATTTTTTTTGGTCAAATAAGTTAAAAATGACATTATATGTCTCGTGTTGGGTCAGGAAATATCCGTCATTGTTTGCATGGTGAGCCCATCAATATTTGTCTTCCCCTATGAATTTATCTACAAATAAGAATCAATATTTCCAATCCATTACATATACTCATCAATATTTGTCTTCCACCTATGGATTTATCCACCAAAATTTGCAAAACAATACCAGAACCAGACTTTTATAGAATACAGCTTACACCAAAGCCATCATTTCTCTCATTCACAAATATCAATTAATACTAATTCCATGAATAAACAAGAATCACAATACCATGAATACAACTTCCAATAATAAACAGATCATGTCTTCCACCTATGAATTTATCCACAAACAAGAATCAATATTTCCAATCTATTACATATACTCATCAATATTTGTCTTCCACCTATGAATTTATCCACCAAAATTTGCAAAACAATACCAGAACTAGACTTTCATAGAATACAACTTACACCAAAGCCATCATTTCTCTCATTCACAAATATCAATTAGTACTAATTCCATGAATAAACAAGAATCACAATACCAGAATCATAATACCATGAATACAACTTCTAATAATAAACAAATCGTGTCTTCCACCTATGAATTTATCCACAAACAAGAATCACAATACTAGAATCAGACTTTCATAAAATACTTACACCAAGCCATCATTTCTCTCATTCATAAATATCATATTAGTATTAATTTCATTCACAAAGATCATGATTAGATAAATTTACATCCATTCCAAGCTAGCATTTACATTCTATTGAGACAAAAAACAAGAATTACATCCTTACACAAATTGGCCAACAAAACTTGTTCATTGGGTCCGAATTACATCGATATCTCCTTGCGTATATGCATCTTTTGTATTGAACTACAAAAAGGAAAAAAAAAGATAAATTCAACATAAGTTTACGTCCATTTATTAAATTAAAGCTAGTAAATAATTTATGTACGAGGCTAGTAATAGGAGTAGTAGAATTATGCACTATTTCGTGTATATACTTTTGCACATAGTACCCGCATCCTACAATATCTAATTGATGAGGGAACTGCATATAAAGAAGTTGAAAAAAATTGTTAAATTTTTATAAAGAAGACGAATGAACATAAATTGTTAAAAAATGAATACATACCTTTACATGTTTCCATTTTGGAGAAGACCGATAGTGTTGGAGATTGTGCTTGGCTTGACATGTTTTCAATCCACTAAATAATTTAAAAACATTATTTAAACATAAATACTTCAATTAAAAGCTAAGAAAGTTCAATTACACTTATATATTTATAACTCCATGAAAATCCTCTTAAACCTTACTTCGAAGAGAGTCCAAAACATAAACACAATTTTCTTGTAGATTGATTACAATCAATATCCAATGATAACTATAATAAGCAACAATTTTGAAATATTAGTACATGTATAATGCAAATTAAAAATAACTTAAGAACTTGTATCTACTTACCCTGTGTTATATGGAATGAGGACTAATTGGTCTAAATTAGCCAATTTTAGTTGATTGGCTAAATTTTTGGATCAGATATCTCGAGACTTCACGTGTGACAATATTCTTGCTTGATCAAGTATAAAAAACTTCTTCGTAATATCACGACCACATTCATCCCAAAGATACCTAAACAAAGTAAAAGTTATTATTTATCAACATAAAACAAAGTATACATGAGTGAATCTAGATGAGTAATACTTACGCAATGTATGTCAAACTACACATATAGCCTATTTCAACCATATTGCAATATTGGAGCAGATCATCGCGGCCTAAATAAATAAATTTGTCTCTTCCAAATATATGCTCATCCAAAGAGATATGGATCATGTCTACATTGTTCATGTTATGCATGGCATGTCCGTTCAATAATTTTATAGTACCATTAGCGTTAGTATATTTGGAGGACTGGCTAGAGCTCTTAATTGGTGAATGATCCTACCATAACCAAAGTTACAAAAATTCAAAGTAGGAAAAATAATAAATAACCAAACTCATATACTAAAAAGGAAACATACTTTTTTCTCGTCAACCATAACTACAAGTTCACAAGGCCATTTTACGAAGTTGCCCATTGCTTGCTTTAATAACTCTATTTTACCCTTCATAGGAATTGGTATAAGCAAATCTTCTCCAATGACAATGTCAATAAGAACTTTAACAGTTAAGCATGACACATCATCATCAAATGTTGTGACTACTGCAACAATATTATCTACAGTTCCTATAGCCAAGTGACATGATGTCCCCTTAACAAATTTAAAAGAACTTATGTCATGCATGGTTAAGCACGTACACTATGATTAAAATTTAAAAGTCACAATAAATAAATTACCTCCAAATCTTCTTTAGACATCTTCTCAGTATCTTCTTCTTTAGACATCTTCTCAGTATCTTCTTCAGATGCACTTAGTGCAACACTTCCAACAGATGATTTGGACTGATGAGATTGTCTGCTGTGAGTTCTTTCTCTTGACACTTTACCATGTCAAACATTTTTTTTGACTAGAGCCTCCTTCAATTTATTGGCTCATAGAGGACTTTGGTTTTACTAATTTGAAATATTGAGAATGGGAAACAAAAGCACCCATTCCTTTAACACGTCCCCAATGTTCTTCCGTACCCATGCTTCGGTGAGAACATCTTCACCTTCATGAACTTTAGCCAATTTATTCTGTAAAACATATTACAATTTTCACACAATATCTATATCATCTTAAACTTATATATATGTCATCTTAAATTTTGCATAATATATACTTACAATCCGATTGGCACATTCTCGAGTAACTTCATCAAAGTATTCATTATTCTTTCCTTTTCTTGCTTCTTTCCATAAAGTCGCCCGATAAGAAGGGTCATTCGATAGGTTCTACATCAACATATATATTTAATTAGCATAAACATATTAGAATAAAATATTTAATTTAAGTCGAATAACTCACTAATTCTTGGGCAAGATTCGCATAGCCCTTCCAAGAAATGTGGTGATTATATACACATTTTGCACGTCTTTCTTTTTTAACTTGACTGATTTTTTGTACAACAAATCTAATTGAAGTTACCTATCAAAACAATGATAATGTTGACATGTAATTTATTGTGAATGACTTGCCCCCCATTCTTCACTCAATCGTTCATTGACGAACGATGTCCAATGATCTTGCTCTATATGAGAACATTATTGGGGTGGAAATTGCAAGACTGAGGGTGTAACAACACAAATTTGTACGCATACAGGAAATTAAATGTCAAATATTAAGTAGGACGAAATTTTATTTAAAAGGATGGAAATTTAGAATGGGAAAAAAAATAGAAAATTTATTCATTATTCAAAAATAATGAATAAGGGAGTAGAATCAGGGAGGATTAATTGGAAGTTGAACGCTAGCTAATTCAGGAGACAACGGGCAGTAGATAACTTTTTTTTTGGACACTGCTCATTGGAAGAATTGGAGGTGAATTAATTGCCCATATACTCTTAAAATTTGAAAGAGTTAAAAAGAGGAAGTGGAATCCACAGGCAGTGAAGGCAACCACGCGTGAAAACTAGCGAGATTGGAGAGAAAATTGGAGAGAGCGAAAGTAAAGAGAGTGAGATTCTCAGCGAGACAGTAGGAGAGAGTGGTAGCAAGAGCGAGAGCGGGAGTGGGAGAGAGAGCAGGAGCGAAAGGGAGACCAGCGAGAGTCGCGAGAGCCAAACCAGTTGAAAAGCTAGAGAGAGCGAGATTCTAAGAACAGAAAGAGCGAGATTTGGACAGAAGCATGATTATGCGTTGAATTTGGCCACAATCTTATAGATTAGAAAAAAACCCTAAAATTGAATACAAACAAAGAATGATGGCGTAAGGGCAAACGTTAGCCAGATTAGGTTCTTATTGAGAGGAATCCTTTAAACCCTAAAGTAATTAAAGAAGCCACCTGTAGGAGGATTTGTCACACTGAGAAGAGCTGAAAACTACTATAAATAGGACCATTTGCCTGAAGATTTTAACCATTCTCAAAACAAAGCTCAGTAACAAAGAATCGTGTGAAAGAGTAAGAGTGAGTGAGGAAGTTCTGTGAGGCTAAAAGAGAAAAGCTCGGGTAAGTGCTGCCCCAAATTCTACCCAACTTCCCTTCTAGTTTAAAAAGGAAAGCTCTACTGATCAAATCATAAAGAATAATAAGGAATAGCTAGATCACAGTAAGTAGTTTATCTCATCCTCTCTTAAATGTTCTATAGTAGTGTACCTTTATTATATTGCATGATTATGTTAATTGTTTATATTGCATAGATGTTTAAAACACGTTTCTTCTACAAGGGACCCCATGCATTATGTTTTTCACAATTACGTTAAGATCAAGTTTTAATTAGGTATAGGTTATGCTTCCAGGGCTGACAGGCATGTATTGTTTCACCCCTAAGCCCAATCTTACGTTATGTTTATCTAGGGACTCAGTAAGGTATGTATGGGTTTGCACCTCTCTAGTCCAACCTCACATTTATGCTAATGGTTGATGTTGGGATGCGACTCTGGGCCCTACTGATTGGCATGACCCGCAAATCATCAGATGGGTTATTCTTCGCTTAGGTTCTCATTCCTATCAGGGCGCAATAAACTTATGTTGGAAAGCATCAAACTCACTATTATAGGCACATGCATTTTGTACCACCACGCTAATGTTTTATGGATCCTGGCGTTTTGTAAAATAAACTTTTTATATAGTTTTCTACCTAATTAATAAAATCTTAGATATGTTCTTTTGAGATTTTTATCAAAACTCATCTCATAATAGAAAAGTCTAAGCATGCATGTTGTAGCGGTCGAACCATAGTATGTAAGGATCCGGTCTTTACCGTTTGGTATCAAAGCATGTGAGCCAATTAGGCTCTACTAATTAGAAGAGTTGTGGTGTTTGATGGTTCGGCTTGTTAAGTGATGCCCATAGCCATGCAAATACGTTGGTAAGTGGAATTTTCGAACAAGTAATTTAGTAAATAATTTAGTAAACATGGTATGAGTTAAAAAAAGGACGTTCCATCCTGCAATATTTGAGAAATCATCCTTGCATCCAACTATAACATTGAATTGGATAGAAATAGAACTATTTTTCGCCACATGAACATCCCAGAAGAACAGAAAGTAAATTGTGTCACCTTCATGTTAAGAGGCGATGCAAAGTTCTGGTGGGAATCCACACAAAGAACAATCAAAGGTACAATCTCATGGCAACAATTCAATCAGGCTTTTTACAACAAGTATTTCCCTTTGACAGGGAGATGTCAAAAGGAAGTGGAATTTCTTAATCTTCGTCAAGAGAACATGTCGATGGCAGAGTATGAACGAAAATTTGATCGCTTGTCCCACTTTGTCCCTCGACTAGTGGACACAGAAAAGAAGAAGGTGGAAAGGTTTATTTGGGGATTAAGAGAAGGCATTCGAGGCATTGTTACTGCTTTTCGACACAAAGAGTATGCCATTACTCTCGAGTCAGCCTTACTTATGGAAGTAGATCTTGCTGCCAAAACTTCAACTTCTGAACGAGGATTCATGCCAAATAAAAAAAGGAAATTTGCCCAACAAGGCTTCCAACGCTCACAACGACAAGCAAAAATTTCCCAAAGCACTCATGGCGTAAACAGAAGAGTCAAACTGTTACATATCCTAAGTGTAGAAATTGTGGAAAACACCATCAGGGGCAATGTCTTCGAAACTTAGGGGTGTGTTTCAACTGCGGCCAGACAGGTCACTATACAAAGGCTTGCCCAAAGCTCATACACCAAGTATCAATGGCTTAGACCACCTAGCCTATTAGTAACAAGGTTACCTAACAACAGAAAGGACGGGTGTTTGCTGTTACACGTCAAGAGGCAGAGAATCAAGATGTAGTTGTTACAAGTACATTACCCATCCTCGGGTATTATGCCTTCACTTTATTTTATTCGGGCTCTAGTCATTCATTCATCTCTACAACATTTGCACAACATGCTCAATTAACATCAAAGCCCTTAGGCAACATTCTATCCGTAGCTACTCTTGCCGGATTATCTATGTTGTCCCACTCAGTAGTAGAAAGTTGTGAATTTTCAGTATCAGGACATAAACTAGAGGTGACCCTTATCATCCTAGACATAAGTGATTTTGACATAATACTAGGTATGGACTGGTTAGCAGCAAACTATGCAAGCATAGATTGCCATAATAAAGAGGTCATATTCACCTTTCCAACAGGAACAAAAAATTTAAGAGTTCTAATATACAATCAACCCCAAGAATAATTTCAGCCTTAAAATCTAAGCATTTGCTCAACCATGGAGCTCAGGCATATCTAGCAAGCATGGTGGATTTATGAAACCAAAAGGATAAAATTAAGGTCATTCCTGTAATAAGAGAGTTTGAAGATGTATTCCAGAAGAGCTTCCAGGTGTACCGCCTAGCCGAGAAATAGAATTCTGTATAGACCTAATTCCCAGAGCTAAACCAATATCTAAAGCACCATATAGAATAGCGCCTGCAGAGTTAAAAGAACTCAAAATACAAATAAGTGAAAACTTGAAATATGAAGAGACTCCAGTTTGCATCCTAGCAAGAGAAAAGAAGTCACTTCATAATCGAGAAATAAATTTAGTAAAAGTTCTTTGGAGAAATTAGCGAATAAAAGAAGCAACATAAGGATGAAAAGAAGAAATGAGAACCAAATACCCTTATCTATTTAGGGATCAAGAAACTTTCAAGGACGAAAGTTCTTAACGGAAGAAGAATGTAACAACTCAAGTTGAATACAAACATTATAGGAAATTAGATAATGAATGTTAATTAAGGTTCAAGATTAAATCTAGATATTAGTAAACATGTTCTAAGTTTAAGCCACTAGGTTTAAAATTTGGCCTATAANNNCATATAGAATGGCACCTGCGGAATTAAAAGAACTCAAAATACAGTTACAAGAATTGCTAGGTAAGGGATTTATACGCCCTAGCATGTCTCCATGGAGAGCACCTATTTTATTTGTTAGGAAAAAGGATGATCAATGCGTTTATGTATAGATTATCGGGAGTTGAATAAGTTGACAATAAAGAATAAGTATCCACTCCCACGCATTGATGACCTATTTGACCAATTACAAGGAGCCTTAGTATTCTCCAAAATAGACTTACGATCTGGATATCATCAACTACAAATCAAGGAGTCGGATATACCCAAGACTACTTTCCGAACAAGATATGGGCATTATGAGTTCATTGTGATGCCCTTTGGATTAACGAATGCCCCAGCAGCCTTCATGGACTTGATGAATAGAATTTGTAAGAACTATCTTGATAACTTTGTGGTCGTATTTATAGATGATATTTTGGTCTATTCCAAGTTTGAGGCAGAACATGAAAAACATCTTAGGGACGTCTTTTCCATACTAAGAAATGAAAAGTTGTATGCCAAATTCTCCAAGTGTGAGTTTTGGACGCGACAAGTTGCCTACCTAGGGCACATTGTAAAGCAAGAAGGAACCTCAGTGGATCCTGCTAAGACTGAAACAGTTAGCAAGTGGCCTCGCCCAACAACAGTCAGAGAAGTGTGCAGCTTCCTTGGATTAGTAGGATATTATAGACGATTTGTGAAGAATTTCTCAAGTATAGCATTACCCTTAACCAACCTCACCAAGAAGAATAATTCTTTTGTTTGGAACCAAGCATGTGAGCAAAGCTTCCAGGAACTAAAAGTAAGGTTGACCACATCCCCTATTCTCACTATACTTGATAGATCAGGGGGTTTAACTGTGTACAGTGACGCATCAAAGAAGGGGCTTGGTTGTGTATTAATGCAACATGGAAAGGTAATAGCATATGCTTCAAGACAACTAAAACCTTATGAACAAAATTATCCTCTTCATGACTTGGAGTTAGCTGCCGTAGTCTTTGCCTTAAAGATATGAAGACATTACTTATATGGAGAAAAGATCCAAATTTATACAGATCATAAAA
Source organism: Benincasa hispida (assembly GCF_009727055.1). Lineage (NCBI taxonomy): Eukaryota > Viridiplantae > Streptophyta > Magnoliopsida > Cucurbitales > Cucurbitaceae > Benincasa > Benincasa hispida. The sequence continues at coordinate 60,525,587 of NC_052351.1, forward strand.
GCCTTAAGTACTTCTTTACCCAGAAAGAGTTAAATATGAGGCAACGAAGATGGTTAGAATTAGTCAAAGACTATGACTATGAGATCCTCTATCATCCAGGAAAAGCTAACATTGTTGCTGTTGCTCTTAGCAGAAAGTCAGCTCATACAACAGCTCTAAGTACCATCTCCAAACACATAATAGATGATCTTGAAAGAGCTGAGATCTCACTAATACCAGAAACCTTCACAACTCAAATAGCACAGTTAATTGCAAGACCTGCATTAAGGCAAAGGATAATTTATGCACAACAAATAGATAAATACCTAAACAAACAATTACAATCGGAGAATGGAGAAACTAGTCATGTCTCTACAGCCCCAAACTCTACACTCCTCTATCATGGACGTCTATGTGTACCAGATGATGAAGAAATCAAGAAAGAACTATTGAAGGAAGCCCATGAATCATGCTTTTCAATACATCCTGGGAGTACCAAAATGTATCGAGACTTGAAAGCACATTACTGGTGGGGTAACATGAAAAAGAATATAGCCGACTATGTAAGTAAATGTTTGGTTTGTCAACAGGTGAAAGCTCTACGACAACGACCACAAGGACTCCTCCAGCCTCTCAATGTTCCAGAATGGAAATGGGAGTATATTTCTATGAACTTCATCTCAGGAATCCCGAAAACTATTAAAGGCCACAACATGATTTGGCTGATTATAGATCGACTCACCAAATCGGCCCATTTCCTACCATGCAAGACTACTCACACTACGGAAGCACTAGCTCATATGTACTTAAAAGAGGTCATC